>NC_140978.1:3894500-4104500 GCF_056783735.1 Eptatretus burgeri
ACCTATTTTAACTGGGGTATGCACCGGCCCAATACACTGGTACTCATTTTGCCGACCTCGGAAGGATGACAGGCTGAGTCAACCCCCTGGTGTATTAATTCAGTGGCCCAACGGGGCTTGAACTCAGGACCTTTTGGATCCCAAGCCGCTGCCCTAACCACTGCGCCAATACCAGGATATATATATATATATATATATATATATATATATATATATATATATATATATATATATATATATATATATATATATATATATATATATATATATCCATGTGTTGTAAGAGGCGACCAGGGTTGCGTCAGGAAGGGCATCCGGCGTAAAACATGTGCCAAATCACCATGCGGATCATACGGATGATCCGCTGTGGCGACCCCGTATGGGAGCAGCCGACAGAAGAAGATATATATATATATATATATATATATATATATATATATATATATATATATATATATTTATCTGAATACACCAGTTTGGAGTATAGGCAAACACCTATACTCCGATCTCTAGCGGTAGCGCACGGTGGACACAGACTGCCACAGAGGCCGTACGTAGGATGCACAGTGGGGGTAGGGGAACAGTGCGTCTACCCTGCGTTGCCCGCAGCTAGTCATACAGACCGCAAGGCCACCGTACGTTGAACACAGGGACGCCTTAGGACTACCCCACAGCGACCGTGGAAATAGTGCGGCCGCCGTAATTTTTGGGGGGTTGGCAAAATTCATTTTTCATTGATAAGGCCATACGCTCTCTGAATTGACAGACACGTGCGGCGGCCACAGAGTTTCTGAGGTGGCCTCAGGATGGCCCTACGCCATATGGCTATATTTTACAGGCCGTAGAGTCGCCGTGGAATTATAGTGCGGAGTTATAACTTTTTTCATTTCTACGTTTGCCGTAGCAATTTGACAAGCCAAAACAAAAGAACTGGTAAAAAAAAAACCCACTCGTTACCGTCCGTCTGGCCGCACGTTCGCCTTTGGGCCCCCCTGCGGTCCCCCTGCGGTCGCCTTGCGGGCACCTTGCGTCTGCATTGAAAATTATATGGCCGCCACAGGAATTCTATGGCCGCCACGCCCTAAGGTCACCGTGCGACATCAAATCAAAGACCGTACGGCACCACCATGCTTTCGGTCACCACAATTTATAAATACACCGTGCGGCTACCAAAAAAATAAAAACATATTTGACCGTGGAAATACTGCGGCCATCGTATAATTGCTAGTGGCCGTAGATTTTGGAGACCCCATGGCCGCCGTGGCAAATGTGACTTCGGCCTAAGAGCCTACGGCAACCGCACGAATAATGCAAGCCTACCGTACGCCCTACGTACGGTCGACGTGGAACACATCTGCGTCATGGCTACGGCTTGTCGAATTGCTACGGCCAACCTAGAAATGAAAAAAGTTATAACTCCGCGCTATAATTCCACGGCGACCCATACGGCCTGTATATGTAGGGCCAAAAGATAGCCATATGGCGTAGGGCCACCCTGAGGCCACCTCAGAAACTCTGCGGCCGCTGCACGTTTGTCAATTCAGGGGGGGTACGGCCGCTGTATCCTCGCGGTAGAGCAAATGTGACTGAGGCTTTAGACCCCCATATATCACATAGACCCTTTAGACCCTTTAAACCCCTATCGACAATTTCGATATTTACACACTTTAGACCCCTTAAACTTTTATTTGACCTTCTTAGTCCTTGTATGGCACTTTCAACACTTTAGTCCCCTTTAGACCCTTAGATCCTTCAGACCCTTTTAGGGTAAAAAGGGTTTCAGGGTCCTTCACTGGACAAAAACCAATGGAATGTTTTTCATCGATTCAAGACCTTCTCACACTGCATAGTTTTCACTGTGCGAACACAATCCTCTTATCAGACCTCTCAGCCCCCATAAGCCCCTAATTATACATCAAATCAAACTGCAAATCAACTTTATCACCTAAAGCACCCCAACTATGACCACCCTCCATTGGGAGACCAGCGTCTGTCCCAATTGGGACTATTCATTTCAGATTGTGATCTTTCAGAATTGAACCCTTACCTAATTAACAAAAAAACACATTTTTTATCATTAACTGGAATAAATTTATCCAATTTTCATGATATAATATTTTATGGATACATTATACAGTAGATGGGGACACATTTTCTTAATTCACACTCTACCCCTAAATGTTGAAGATCAAGGTCATGTAGTGGTCCTAAAATAATATGGCTATGATTTGGATTGCCAGAGCAGGGGGGGGGGAGTTGTGGGTGGGCCCACACCCCCACCCTTGGTGGACACAGATATCTAGTTTGCCGTGGCCCGAAAACCCAAACAAACAAGATATTTATAACAGCCCTCACAACTCCCCCCCCTCCGCCCCTCCCGACATGATTAATAGTAAACATAACTACAGGACCACTGAACCTGTAGCTTACTGCACCCTGGCATAATGCTGTAAGTCAAAATTGGTAGCATTCTGAGAGGTGAGTTTGGTGAGGAAGATTTTTATAGGAATTTCCATGATTTTCCAAATATTTTACTAAGTCTGCCATTTTGACACATTTCTGGTCACGCGATCCGCATGACTTCCACAATATAATTAACATCCCGACCCTACCATAATGTTGCAACCCAAATCTGTTCACATTCTGACAGGTGGGTCAAGAGAAGAAGATTTTGGAAGGAATTTGCGGGACTGCCATTTTGACACTTCCGGTCATGTGATCGGCGTGGCCTCTGCAATTTAACATCAGGACCCTGTCCTAATGTTGGAACCCAAATTTGGTAGCATTTTGACTGATGGGTCTGGAGAAGAAGATTTTTGAAGGAATTTAAGTGATTTCCCCAAAAATTGACTCGTTTGACCATTTCAACACTTCCGGTCACGTGATTGGAATGACCGGCAATTTCACATCCTTATCCTGGCCTAAAGTAACCCAAATTTGGTAGTATTCTGACTGGTGGATCAGGAGAAGAAGATTTTGGAAGGAATTTGCAGGACTGCCATTTTGTCACTTCCGGTCATGTGATCTGCATGACCTTTGCAATTTAACATCCCTGCCTTGGTCTAATGTTGTAACTCAAATTTGGTAGCATTCTGACTGGTGGGTCTGTGGAAGAAGATTTTTAAAGAAATTTACCAAGTCAGCCATTTTGACATACTTCGTAGTCATGTGACCAGACCGAGCTTTGCATTTCCTGTTATCAGTCAGGAGAGTAACGTTGCTGCAAAAAAAAGAAGTCGAAAAAGAAGATGGACAGAGTGAAATGACAATACATTCTCTGAAATGTAAATTCCAGATAAGGGAATAATGTTTCAAGTTTATTTTAAACTTACCCTGTGTATTTACTTACAAGCCCCAGATCTGACCTTCACATTGGTGTTTAGAAGCACCCGAATCAAATATGCTGTCTCCCTGTAATTATTTTGTTATGCAGCGGCACACCTCTCTGACTTCATTAACTGGCAAATACAAAAGCATTTGCTAATGCCCAAGTGTTGACATAACACCACCAAATAAGACAGAGCTAAAAGTTTTGTCCATGCACCTTGATCTTATTGCTCATTCACAAGTTAGAACACCAATTACCCTGAATCTAGCGTTGTATATTCACCATAAATCTGGAAGTAGGAGTCTTGTTGATTGTCTCTATTAACTTGGATACTGTGTTCACTCTAATGAAGTATGTTGATTTCCGAGCTCTGTTGTAATGCGTGAGATGAGCATAACTAAGGTTCTTAATTGTTGAGAAATAACAGTGGATTTTATATATATATATATATATATATACACACTATAAGATGTTACAATAATCATTGTGAAACTACTTTTACACTTTCAGTCGATATACTCATAGAACACTGTTCAGAAGTTTGTATTGTGCACATGTGCTAAGAGATGCAATTAGTGTTTGTACCTTAGAAAACATATTATTCCAAATATAAATGGGTTTTAAGTCATCCTCACAAATAACTTTTTGGTATTTTCAGGTTCGCATAGAAACGCTTCTAAAAAAACATTTTGCAGGGTGGTTGACACCACTTTTTGAAATCAGCAGACATCAAGCTGCAATCCAATGTTAAAGTTTTTGTTATACCATTTGGAGGAGTATTTCAAAATGTGGGTCCTCAGCCACTAGTCTATAGTTGAAGGTACAGAAATTTCGAATTTGGCTCGAGTGCTGGCAATAGCTCATCTACCTTTTACGAACACTGTAGGATATTTGATATCTACCAGCGAACGCTAGCAGACGGGACACCCAGTTTAACGTCTATCCGAGGGATGGCACACACATTGATGAATTACTCTGACTGTGAAACACCGGGATGGCAGTTTATAGCTGGGTCAGATTCAAACCCAGGCTTGACAGCACAGAGCAGAGGGTGTATACTTTTATGTTATCCCTCCTCGATTCAAATATTTACATTTGTTTCCCCAATTATTTTAACACATTTTACATAGTATGTCCAAGTGTCAGTAGCATCTTCTCATCTAGTTACTGCAAAACTTATCAAACGTTGTTGCTGTGGTTCCTCCCACCCTGTCAGTACCCATATATAAAACCATTTTCGTCAAGTTATAACAAATTAATTGTATCAACATCTGGTTGATAGAAGCAGATTTGCCATCAAGAAAAGAAGGTGGTACCTGATGTTTTGGAGCATTAGCCCTTTGTTAGAGCCGATGCCGCACTTTGGGTCGAGATTTATTGCTCGATTGCTCTTTATAGTCAAATCTGGAGAGAACATTATGTTTCAAACCAGTTGCTTCCATCAACGACGACAAGACATAAGTAATATGAAAAACTCATTCTCGTGAAGGCTTGTGTCATTCTGCATTGGGAAGCCAAAATGGATGGAAACAGAATGTTGATGGAAGTATGACAACCACTAATGCAGGAAAGTAGAGAAAAGTTGAGGTTTTGGGCTTTCCCCACTTTTGAGAAAAAAATGGCCCAAATTTACTCCAAAAAAAAAGGATTAAAGTCTGAAAAGTTAGCTTCTCCTTGCTTCCCAAAGCAAAGGTTGGCAAATTTCGATCAGCGCTGTTGGTTTCATCCACTGACAAGAGAATTCTGAAAAGTATCTGTAACCATTGGGTGACAAGAATGATATCTCTACATGTCATCTCCAATCTGAAGGTACCGTACCGTATGAGTGCCTGAGAAATTACAACATGATAAACATAGTTTCTGTTGCTGCTTCCCAGTATAGGCAGAGTACTAACCTTCTACCCATCCTTATGGGGTGAGCCAACCGATTTATACCACTTGAGTGGCCAATTTATTGAGGATGTTGATATGGGTCATGTGCAGACATGTATGCAGGGTCATGTGCAGGTTATGCGAACTGCATGTGGATTTCCAGGATCACGCAGTTAATGTGACGATAATTAATAATATTACATGTTGTACATTCATTTTCCTGCTTGGGATACTTTCCTAGATTTATAAATTGCCGACTTAGCAATTTCTTAACTGTGAATCCATAGTTTATTTCAGTTTAAAAGTTATTTGATTTTTTTGTGTGTGAGGGTCTAAGCTGTCTAATCTGTCTGAAGGGTGTAAGGGGTCCAAATGGTGTTAAGGTCAAAGGGGTCTTAAAGGTCTTGGGGGTATTTAGGGTTTTATCAGCGTTTTGGGTCTTTGGGGTCTTTTGGATCCTCTAGTTAAGTATTTCAGGTTACAATTGTGGGTGTCGTCAGGTCAGCTGTCCAACCAATGGGTGAAGAGTGGATATACATACATGCATAATCACATACACTTGCTCCATTTTATATATAGATAAGGGGTGTGTAGCATTGGGATTCTCATGTGTGTACTATTTGTGAACGTCTTTACAGCTGTGGATGAATTCTGGCAAGGGTTTGAAACAGCAAAGGGCTCACCTAGGGTAAAAGCCTTTAATGGTTGCTTTATGTAGCTTCTTCAGCTCAGAGCATGGGAGGAGTTGATTTATTTATATAATCGGAGCCACTTGGTTTTAATTGATGAGGTGAAAGCTAATTGGTTATTCTCTCCATTCCCAGGAGAGAGATGTGGGTGGATCTTTGTTTTTCATATATATATATATATATATATATATATATATATATATATATATATATATATATATATATATATATATATATATATATATATATATATATATACATACATACATACACACGCAAGCTGTGTGTGATAAAGATTGGGTGATTTAGAGACTTTAGTAAACCAAGAAGATTCAGGTTTAAAGCTGCAGCAAAAATGAACCTGAGTGGCAAAGATGAGACAAATGGCCTCATTTCCTTGTTTGGGATCTATTTCTTAATTTTCAGACATGGAAACACATACATACAATTGCCTTGGGGGGGGGGTTGTGCCTATGACCTGGCCCTGGGTACCCCCAGCATGTATATTTCGATCTACTGGTGGATCCTCAGTACAATCTGGTGAGCACATTTTGGTGTTTTCAAATTTAAAACAATTTTTTTCCAATGAAGCAAGAAAGATAGATGAAATTTGTATTTTATGTGTAATTTTCCATTATTAGACAGACATTATATTTCTGCTGCTTTTGGGATGGATTGTCATGATTAATTATTCTTTACTTGTGAAATCGATGATTCGCATGTATATTGGTTGGTCTGGTGTGTTATTATCTATCTGTCTGTGGCCTCCAGGTCGCAATTTTACTCCGATCTTCATGAAAATTAACCAGCTGGTGGAGGTAGTCATAAGCAAGTAGCCTATTGTTTTTGAAGTCAAAAGGTCAAATTTATCGTCAATTTTCATCCGATTCACTGTCTACAAAACCGAAAAACATAAGTGGACGGTGAGTCCTCGTTGAGGTGAAGCCTTGGTCGACCCATGTGAGTAAGTCAATTGTAAGTGCAAGTATGGTCGACCCATGTCAGTAAACATACTGTTTGAACAGAGTTGGACCAAGAGTACTTCTCGTAATTACTTAACATTAGACCACAACTACGTCTTAATTATGTCGAGTAATTAACATACAATTGGAATGTACCTTTTCAACTTTTACACCCCCGAGACTTTTCAGACCCTCTTGAAGACCCTTACACCCTTTGGACTGCTTCGGCCCCTCAACCCTTTCGATACTTCAGACCCATAACTATAATTGGAACATACCCTTCGACCTTTAGACCCCTAACACTGTTTAAACCCCTTGGACCCCCTTGAACCTTTATACCCCTTAGACCTGCAGACCGTTTAGACCCCCTACACCCACACCACACAAACATCTATGGCGTCTTCTTGCAATATACAGACGATACTTTTTTCAGCAAGCAATGAGCAAACTCCACCCAACCGAAGGGTGGGTACTCTGCAAGTATGAACATAACTTGGATATTGGGGCACTGAATTGGATCACCAATCAAAACCGAGAACCATATTGTTTTTGAGGTCAAAAGGTCACATAAAATCATCAATTTTTATCCTATTAACTTTAAATTTGAACAGGATTTGCATATTAGCTCATAAAATTGGTTCACTAAGAATGATCGATTTAGCCGTTTCGACATGCCAATAGTTTTGATGACAACAATTTCACCCCATTATTTTCACATGGGACTTTTTGTGAATTTGTTCCTACCATACCTCAGTAGTTTATCAACATACCAAATTGAAACTTACACCACTTATTTGTACATATGTTTAGTATATGTCAGTAAAATTTGGCCACAATTACTCAAAGGTCAAGGTCATCCAAAATATCTAAAACACCTATGAGGCCACAATTAGAAAATGTATCTGCCAAATGTGTTATGCGCAACAATAAATTATGTAAAACAGAGTTGATAAGTCAAACATTAAACATTTGAGATTGAAAAATTGCTGTTTCCATGGTAACTATTGTTTATTTGGAATTTGCAAGTATCGTGTTGTGCATGACATGTTTGTTTAACTCATTGTATTTCAAATCAGTTTTTTTTTCTCATTCTTCTCTAATATTTGTGTCCTCTCGTTGTTACCATATTGTGGTTCCATCACTCTAATCGTTTTTCCACAAGATGTAAAAATTTTATTTTGTTTTTTCTCATTTATAGAGAAAAATATTGCATTAAATAAAAGTTCCCCCTTTGTTTCCCTGCCATATTGTTGGAATTTCCATGAGCATCTCTGTTGGAGTCATGTTGAGGAAAGGAAGATGCTTTGAAAAGCCAACTAGCTTTGCAAAGAGGGAGTTAAAAAATGGACATCGAGTCCTGAAGTAGAGCGATACTTTATAATTCATCAAATGGAAACTGTAAAAAATGACAAACATCTAATAAACTGATAATTATTGCTAGAAGAAAGGTGGTAGTGAGGAAATATTTCATCATTTTTGGTAGTGTCCCAGAACCAATCAATAACTTTATTACCCGTTACACATTTGGACAGGTTCGGTATGTGACAAGGACAAATTGATGAGATTTTGGTGAAGATCCGGATCCGGATACGAGAATTTTTGAAGTGATTCTTCACCATTGGTTGATGGGGCTAATAACGATACACAACATGATCTCAAAAAGTTATGAACGGATTCGGACAAAACATGGTGGAGAAGTTGGGTGAATGACAAGGACAAATTGATTCAATTTTGGTGAAGATTGGGATCTGTATCTGCAGAAGAGCATTTAAAAATAATTCTTCACCATTGAGAGGTCAGGTCAGGTATGGGAGCATGTGCCAGAGCAGCATGTCGCTGCATCCACTTTCCACCGGTACTCCAGGGGCCATCCCCCAGGAAGATGCCTGGCCCATCCCCATCTCCTTGAGATACTGAGCAACCTGCTGCAACCACGAGGCATGTGGTTGGCCCATTGGCCTCCTCCACTCACGAGACTCTCTCGCTGAGAGAATCTGGTGAGCAGGATCAGCGTCAGGAAAATGAGCCACATGTCCATACAGCCGCAGCAGACGCTCACGGGCTATGCTGGTAACAAATCTCATTTGAGTCTCTCTCAGCAACCGCTCGTTGGACACAAAGACCGACCAGTGATAGCCAAGGATTCTCCGAAGATACCTGGTACCAAAGGAATGAAGTCTCCAACAAGATCCCTGGTCAGAGTCCAAGACTCACATCCATAGAGCAAGAATGGAAGCACAAGCACCTGAAGACAAGGACTTTCGTCCTCCCGCACAGGTACCGGCAGCGCCACACCCCATTATCCAGTGAATCCATGACTCCCAAGGCCCAACCCAGACGTCTGATGACCTCTGACTCACAGCCAGCAGAGACATGAATATCACTGCTAAGGTAAGTGAATCTCTCTGACCTCAACATCCTCACCACAAACAGGCACAGACAGGACAGCAGCATCCAAGATGTTTTTGAAAGACTGGTTCTTAGTTTTGATCCAGGAAACCCATAATCCCAGCAGCTCCGACTCCTCATTCAGAACCTCGAGGGTCCCTAAAAAGATATCTAAAAATCTCCACAAAAATGACTGCATCATCTGCGAAATCAAGGTCAGAGATCTTGACATTCCCAAATGATGCAGCACAGATTGATCTCTCCAAGATCCCACCCAGAATCCAGTCCATCCAAGTGTGGGGTCAGAACACACCCCTGATGAACTTCAGTAACAACTGGAAATAAGTCAGAGATGGTACCACATCTCAAAACACCATCAGTACCAGAGTAGGGTTCAGATATCAGATCGATCAGTTTTGGTGGCACCCCACGAAGACCAAGAATCCTCAAGAGGGCATCCTGATTCAGTGAATCCAGCGCTTCACAGAGATCAACATTGGCTGCAAGTAGCCCCTGCCGAAACTTTTGTCTGCATTCGGTGACTACCCAAAGAGCAAGGATACGGTCAATCGTTGACCTCTTTGGGGTAAAGCCTAACTGCTCTGGACACTGGTGCTCAAGCAGATGGTGGCAAACCCGATCAAAAATTATCCGAGCAAAGACCTTGCCCAGCACTGAGTACAGCGTCACCCCTCGGTAGTTGTTGCAGTCTTGGCGATCACTCTTCCTTTTCCAGAGAGGGACAACAAGGCCCCTCTTCCAGTCAGTTGAGATGATGCGTGTGTTCCAGGCAGAGCACAGAACTGCATGCAACGACACGAGTGCAGCATTTCCACCAGCCTTAAGAAGTTCAGCTTGGATGCAACAGATCCCTAGAGCTTTACCCCATTTCAACCGGTTCACCGCAGCCTGTGTTTCCACAAACGAAGGTGGACCGCAGTAGGTTGGAGGGTCAGAAAGTGATTGTACCACCTCTGACGTCCAACTTGACATCTGGTGGATCAGCCTGGTACAACCGCTCAAAGTAACCATCACTTCGGACTCCTCTGACAAGAGCCTACCACCCTCTGCTCCAACTGTAGTACACCGAGGGATGGGCTTGGATTGACGGAACGTGTGAATTCCCCTGTAAGAAGGACGAGAATCACTTGACCATAGGTGATGCTCTTCCTACTCACAGATTCCTCACACATAGGCCTCCTTGTCGACCCTTAGCGCACCTACAGTTTTAAGCCTCAGCTTCCTGAACAGCTCAGCTCTGCCATTCAGCCTGGCCCAGCAACTCTGGTCAATGGTATCCAGTGTCCCTTGAGAGACAAAATTCTTCTTTGCCCCATGGTGAGTTCCAAGGCATCCACCAGCAACATAAAGGATGGTGGTCTTCAAGGCACTCCACAAGTCTTCAGGGTTCCCCAAAGTACCCAGACCCCCCAAATCTCCACTCAGCCTGTTCGCAAACTCCTCAGCTACCCTCTCATCCTTGAGCTTGCTAACATCCAGCCTTGGCTGGAATGGTACCATACTCCTGGATTTAAGGTGCAACTTAAGAGTTGCTACAACAAGCCGGTGGTCAGTATTGAGGAACTGAGCACTCCGGTAGACCCTGCAGTTCTGGATCTTCCTCCAGCGACCATCAACGAGCACATGCTCAATCTCCTTTGCCACACCGCCAGTGTTGGAATACCAAGTCCAGCGATGAGCTTGTGGGTGCTAAAACCATGAACTGGCCACCTAAGTCCATGACTTCTTGCAAAGTCAAGGAACTTAGTGCTATTCAGGTTCACAGTTCCAGAACAATGAGGACCAATACACATCTAAAAAGCATCCCTATCAGTTCCAGTCTATGCATTGAAATTCCCCAAGACAAAAAATGTATCTCGCCTGGGGCAGTGATCAACCACAAACTCGAGCGTGGCATCGAATGCATCCTTCATGGTGAGATCACTCGCCTCAGTCGGAGCATATACACAGACCAGGGAAATGACACCCAAGGAGTGATGAATCCTTAGTCTCATAATATGCTCATTGACTGGTGTTACCTCAATTATCATTGGAGTAAGCTTATTGGACACAGCTACAGCAACTCCTTGGGAATGGTAACCATCAGAACAACCAGACCAATAGTAGGTGTAACCACCCGCCATGATCTCACCGCAATCCTGTCTCCGAACCTCAGTGAGTGCTGCATTACCGATGCCCAAACGCTTGAGCTCAGATGATAACAGGGACAGGTGATCATCCTCTCTTAGGGATAGGACATTCTCGGCACCCACCTGAAGGGACCGCCTCAGGTTAACCCAAGGAGACCGCCGTCTTGTGGATGACACCTCAGCACCACCCCGACACACTCTCCCGCAATCGGGCCCAGAAATGTCATCCTGTGATTTCCCTCCTTTCATCAAAGATTGGGGTCCCGAAGGCTTTGCCCCAATCCCATCATCTGGTGAGCTGCCCTGCGAAGGGAAGCTGCACAGAAGGTACTCCCACGGAGTGGGTTTTCAGATCTTTTTTTATGCTTTGAGAATGTTTTGCGAAATGAAGGGTTTTATGGTTGCCAAAGTGCAAATCCTGCCACCAATTTCCTAATAAGAAGTAACCCAACTGCTGGAGGACGTCCGCAGACACAGTTGGGCACTAGATATGGATGGCTGTTGGCTCACAAGGAGCTCCTCTGCCCTTTGACAGGTTTTGTTTTTAATCCTGCTGGGTGTCCATATCCAAACACCCTACTCACCAAAAAACCTGATGGGGGAGACTGTTTAGTCGCCGACAACCCGACCATGGAACAGGTTAGTACAGGTTTACATGATACCGGTAGCAAGTGACAGATCTGATCTGGCCTGACCTGACAATAGGGCCATTGAGAGAGGGCCAAAACTATATATATATATATCTCAAAAAGTTTTGGACAAGTTATGACAAAACTAGGTGGATGAGTTGGGTAGGTGACAAGAACAAGTGGTTTCAATTTTGGTTCTGGTCCGGATCCAGATCCAGCCGATCAGTGCGATACAAAACGTAAACTGTTCAGCCTGGCAGAGGTATGCACTCTACCGAGTGCTGTTCTAGTTATCTATTTGGACATATTAGTCTATTCACACCATCCATCAATATTTTACACATTGTACAATCGGTTGCCTATTCGACTGAAATATTTTGAATGTCATCATTGTAGAACGGGACTGCTTTGATGAAATGATTTCCAACAACAGCTAAGATATACTCACTAATCATATAACTCACTCTGCTACAACCAACACAAAAAAAACACAATTAACTTTTTGTGTACCCCTCAATCCCACTCACTTCCATTACCTTCGCGAGCAATCACAGCGTTCCCCATTGGAATAAAGCATGGGGAAATTATTCTCACGATAAACAGATTATTAGACTTTGAAAAAAAAAATGCAAAAGGAAACATTACGTGAAACATAATCCGAAGAAGTCACCGTGATAACGAAAACAAAGGTCATCTGCCATCTGCTTGGAAATCTGCTAACATCACTGCCCTGCATAACAAAGGTGCAAAAACAGATCCCTATAACTACAGACCAATCAGCCTTCTCCCAATCATCAGCAAGGTGATGGAATCCATCATCGCCTCAGATATGAAATCCTTCCTCTTCTCCAATGGCTTGATTTCCAATCATCAATTTGGTTTCAGACCAGGTCACTCTACCCTGGATACGCTGCTTCTGCTCTCCCATCAATGGATGGAGGTCCTCAATGCCAGACAGGAAATCCGAGCCGTATCCCTGGACATATCACGTGCTTTTGACACAGTCTGGCACCCTGCCCTACTCACCAAACTCTCTTCCCATGGTATTCAAGGCCATCTCCACTCATGGCTCGCAGACTTCCTCTCCTGTCGCAGTCAACGTGTGGCCCTAAATGGAGTTCTTTCATCCCCTCTTCCTGTGCAGGCTGGAGTTCCTCAAGGTAGCGTTCTGGGCCCTGTTCTTTTTCTGGTTTTCATCAATGATCTCTCGGACTCTCTGGAATATCCTCTATTTCTCTTTGCTGACGACTCCACCCTCTGCCGTACCATCTGTCATCCCTCAGACCGGCAAGCAGCAGCTTCTTCACTCACTGCAGATCTGGATAAAATCACAAACTGGTCCAACACGTGGAACATGTCTTTCAATCCAGACAAATCTCACACTCTCACTATGTCTCTTCGAAAGGACCGTTTACAAAACCCCCCCATCCACTTTCTCAACAATCCTCTGGAAGAAGTCTTTTCTTTCAAGCTTCTAGGTCTCACTATCTGCCATGACCTTTCCTGGGAAAGTCACATTTCCAACCTCGCCTTAAAAGCCAGTCGCCGACTGGGAATCCTCCGTCGTGCTAAGTCCTTCCTCGGCCCTCTTGAGCTCCTGACCACTTACAAAGCTTTTGTCCGTAGCCTGATGGAGTACTGCTCTCCCCTCTGGGCTGGTGCTCCTGCCTCCCACCTTTCTCGGCTTCACGCTGTCGAAACCAGGGCATTTAAGATCATCGGCATCTCCCGCAATGAAGCTGAGTCTTTGGGCCTCTCACTCAATCACCGCAGGTTGGTCGGTGGTCTTTCTGTCTTCTACCGACTCCTCTCCAGCCTTGCCCCCCTGCTCTCTCTGCGATTTGTCCCCACCACATTTCCACAGGGCGCTCAAGGTCCACCAACAACCCCCTTCTGGTAAAACTACCAAAATCACGAATCACTGCTCATCTTCACTCTTTCATTCCTCTTTTTCCCGCCTTTGGAATAAACTTCCTCACTCTATTCTTTCCCATTCTTCCCTCCAGGCTTTCAAAACAGCTGTTCACCACCACCTCTTATCTTCCCCCATCCAAATCCTCGATCTTTTCTACCCCCGATAATCCACCCAAGCCCACTTCCTTCATTTCTCCTGCTTTCCTTCCTGAAAGTCCCTGAAATGTCCATCTTCTCTTCGCCATGTTCCCCGTCCCATCCCCATCCCTCTCCCTTCCACAGTTCACCTAATGTGTCTGTTCCCCACTGTTTTGTCCCTTCCACTCCCGCCCCTCTTGTCTCATGCCTCCTTGCTGTGAGTTGTGTGTTAGCTCTCATACGAGCCTCGACCAAGGTATACAAAAAAAAAAAAAAAAAAAATAAAAAAAAAAAAAAAACTTTGTGTTCGCACAACAACAAAAAAAAAAAACAACATAAAGCTCGATTCTAACAAAAGAAAGTTGAAAAACATCTCAACTCAGAATTCAGAACGATTCCAAGAGTAGTTAGTATTCATTCACAATTGCTCTGAAAATCTATTTTAACAAGCTTACCAGACACGTTTTTCATGACCAGACACGTATAATTAATGGCATCCATGGATCTGCCGACACTCCATTTCAATTTGCTGGCATGGTAGTCGTGTCAGGAGCAGGTAGTTGAAATCAACAGATAAATTATCAGCTCCGGGGAACTGCTTGCCCATATCCTTTAGTCCGTGAACCCCGGAGGAAGAATTCTAGCATTCTAGTGCTCTGCAGGAGGAACGGGCAGCAGATGAAGTCTCACCTTTCCACGTTTTGAGATGAAGTTCTTCAAGGACTTCAACTTGCTCTCCCCTTCCTTGTTTCTCGGCTGCATCTCCATCTCAGGGTTTTCTGTGTCTCTCTCTCTCTCCTTCCTTCCACCCCTCCGCTATTCAATCACAGGCCACTTTATCAGTTCACATGCAAGCATTTATAAGGACCCAACCGAGTGCATTTCATGCTCATTGGATAACGAGTCGAAGCGCACTGCACGCCCATTGGAAGAGCTCAAACTAATTTTTACCTCCCTTTCCTGTCAGTACTGAAACCAGGTGTGTTCTGATGGATTTGTGAAGTAAATACTCATAAAGGTGCAAAACATGCGCGTGTTTTTTTACTTTGCCAATTTATAAGTACATTTTGTTAGTAGTAAGGAATATAAAGGAGGCAGAATGGCCAAGAGGAATGTGCACTTGCCTCTAAGCTGTCTAGCCTGGGTTTGAAACCCGACCCAGCTGGAAACTGTCATCCTGGTGTTTCACAGGCAGGCGATTCATTGATGTGTGTGCCGTCTCTCCGATGGGTGTTAAACTGTCCACTGGCATTCGTTGGTGGACATTAAACATCCCAGGTGTCCTTCACCGAGTCGGCGAGCCATCACTGGTACCATGAACACAGTCCAAAGTCCTGCCCTAGTGACTGCTGTGACCATAGTCCAAGGTCCTGCCCTAGTTACTGCTGTGAAAGGCAATGGCAAACCACCCAGTGTAAACCTTGCCAATAAACTGTTTAATTGCAGTACTGATCCTCTGTTCTAACAGAGTATGGAACATTCAGAGTCTGAATCGGAAGGCGTATGAAAAATTTAATCCTGTATATCATGTATATGTGCCTCCTTGTACTTTTTGGCATGCCTTGTCTCATTCGGAGACTTTTTCAACTCCCCCATGTGAAGGAAGAGAAAATGAGCGTCTTGTTGATTGAAGGATGATGCAATTCTGGCCATTCAGGTCGTCCTGTCTTCGCTTATAGAGATCGAGACAGAGACAGAGCGAGATAAAATGCAGACATTCTGCAATTCCTGACTCAAAATGCATCAGTATATTTTCCTTGGGGAGGGAGTGTAAACATGGGGTTGGGGTAGGATGGGGTGTGGAGAGTTTGTTATTAGTCCTGATACCGGTCTCACAGAGGGGGCTATATCGGTTTGCTCTGTATCTGTCCGTCCCACCTGTGGTTTTCCAGATTTTTTCGCCATACCCTTTAACATATTCAACTGAAACTTGTTACATGGCTTTATTATGGCAAGTTACAGAACGAGTTCGAGTTTCAGGGCGTTTCGTCAAATTTTCACAGTTATACCCTTTTTAGACTGAAAAAAAAATCCCATCGGGAGGGGACGTGTATTGCAAAGCAATCCTCGCTCTTGTTGACTCGAATTGCCAGCCCAGTTCTCTCTATTAATCATACAACTAATACCAGTCATCTCGCCTGAACTTATCTTCTCGGATGCATGAAATCAGATCAGGCAGAGCAGAATCGAGCCCTGGTCGTACTTGGATGGGAAAACTCCAAAAAAATAATATTACATGAGTTCCCTGACAAAGAATTTCAATACAGGAGGAGGCCATTATAGGTCTACACTATGTTTGTCAGTGCTCCATATCAGAAGAAGAAGAACAAGAAGAAGAAGAACAACAACAACAACAACAAGAAGAACAACAAGCCATCCAGTATTTCATGTCCATTCAAGGAATGAGGCCCTATGTAAAGCAATGCCCTGCCTGTGAAGTATCAATCTGACAGGCTATAGTGGGTTGAGAATCGAACCCAGGCGAGAGAGCTCAAAGGGAAGTGTACCATCCTACATGTAACATACATACAAGATATTTAGGAGTACTGCTATAACTTCTGGGCATGTGCACCTCGTTTCACACCTTGCTCAGCTTCATGCCATGGGAACGAAGACCTTCAAGATCATTGGAATTACCCACGATGAAGATGAGTCGATGGGACTATCACTTTCCCATGAAAGACAGGTTGGTAGTCTGCTCACCTCCACTCATTCATTCCTCTTTTTTCCACATGTGGAAGCAACTTCCACATTCTCTTCAATCTCATTCTTGCCTCAAGGTCTTAAAGACAGATGTTCACCACCATTTCGGATCATGCCCCATCCAAAACCATGATCTTTTCTCCACCCATAAACCCACACCACCACCCCCAACCCTTTCCAAATTTTCAGTTTTCCTTTTGTATCATCTTGTTCACCACATGTATCCTCCCCTATCCCTCATCCCTTCCCACACTCATTTGAACAAGTATGCCTCTGTTTTGTCCTTCAACCCTGCTGGTGTTTCATCCATATATATATATATATATATATATATATATATATATATATATATATATATCTATATCTATATCTATATCTATATCTATATCTATATCTATATCTATATCTATATCTATATCTATATCTATATCTATATCTATCTCTTCTCTTCTCTTCTCTTCTCTTCTCTTCTCTTCTCTTCTCTTCGCTTCTCTTCTCTTCTCTTCTCTTCTCTTCTCTTCTCTTCTCTTCTCTTCTCTTCTCTTCTCTTCTCTTCTCTTCTCTTCTCTTCTCTTCGCTTCTCTTCTCTTCTCCTCTCTCATTACATCCTGATCCGTTCAGTGCATTCGCTCTTCCAAGTGTCTTGGAAACAAAATAAATTTAAAATCTAGACAGATTATTGTTGTGTGTATAAGGCATATGCATGATGGGCCAAGCTTGTGTGGAGGCTTTCTTGGAAACCTCTTACCACTCATTTCCCTCAACCTCAGTTCCATTTCGCCCGGGGTGTTGTTGGAGGAGTCGTTTAACGGAATAATTGGACAATAGCACCGTGCAGAGACATCCCTGGAGAGATCTGCTCGTGAGATTGTGGCTTTTGAATGGCTACCCTACAGGTGGTTTGCAAATCTTGTTGTGGAATGTCGCCTTAGGGAGGATAGTGGAAAAGAGAAACAAATGCAACAATTGCAATTTAGTACGTTTTCCAAAACAATGAATTAATTATTATCGATTGGTGAGTCAAATTCCAGAAAAAGATCTTTATGTTCAAACGAGTAAAAAAAACAGACTGTTGGCTTCATGTCTTCTCTAAAACACATCAGATGGTACATTCTGTCTGAAGATCCAGGAACAAGAACGTGAAGCAAAGTGGAGTGGTTTGTAAAACCATCAACAGCAGAGTGTTACATATTAACTGATATCTTTAATTTTGCCCAAAATACAAAAGATAATGCACGCGTTTACACAAAATGTCTGAAATATAGTTACTTTTCTCAAAACAAAGAAAACTTCACAATAATTTCAGAGAAAGGTTTTGCTTTCTAATTCGACAACACACTGCACTTACAAACACGTTCAAAAAAGAACAGTTATACAAGTACACGATTCAGGAAAATTACATCACGAGTATATTTGAACATAATGCGGATTGTGAAATGAGTGGAAAGAGGGTTACTAGATTATTTTGGTAATCTCTGACACACAAACTTTCTGAACTATGATGATTTTCACAGCTCTGTGACAAATGCTATGTGCGTGTGTCATTGGTTGTTTTCCCCATATGTGGGTTTCAAGGGTGGAACAGAGCCCTCCTTGGTCTCAAAGTATCTACGTGTGTGTGTGTGTGTGTGTGTGTGTGTGTGTGTGTGTGTGTGTGTGTGTGTGTGTGTGTGTGTGTGTGTGTGTGTGTGTGTGTGTTGGCTGCTATCTCCAGAAGTCGGTGGGTTCTAGGAGGTGGAACACCTCTCTTGGTGTGTGGTTCACCAACAGCATGCACACAAAAGTCAATCAATGCCAATATGTGTGAACGTCTTGCCGATTCCCAGTTCCTATTTTGTCGAACCGGAATGTCAGGTCATGCCAGACCAGATCTGTGACTTTCTAAATGTACCATGTAAACCTGTACTGAATTGTTTCATGGTCGGGTTGTCAGCAACTCAACCGTCTCCCCCACCAAGTTTCTTGATAAGAAGGGTGTATGGATGCAGACACCCAGAATGATTAAAAACAAAACCTGTCAAAGGGCAGAGGAGCTTCTTGTGAGCTAACAGCCATCCATATCTGGTGCCAAACTGCATCTGCGGACGTCCTCCTGCAGTTGGGTTATCTTTTCTCAGAGGTTGGTGGCAGGATTTGCACTCTGGCCACCGTAAAATAGTTCATTCCACAAACACATAAACAACATACAGAAAACTGAAAACCCACTCTGTGGGAGTACCTCCTGTGCAGAGCAGCACAGCGGATGAACGGATTGGAGCAAAGCCTTCGGGACACACATTCTTTGATGATAGGAGGAAAAGCATGAGGTAGCTACCTTCCTGGGTCGGATTGTGGTTGTGTGTGTCGGAGAGGTTCTGAGGTGTTGTATACCAGTTGACGGTCTCCTCAGGTTAACCTGAGGCAGTCCCTTTGGGTGGGTGCCTGGAATGTCCTATCCATAAGAGAGAATGATCACCTCTCACTGCCATCATCTGAGTCCAGCATTTGACCATCAGTATTGCAGAACTCAGAGTTTCAGAGACAAGGTAGTGGTGAGATCATGGTTGGTGGTTACACTTACTCTTGGTCTGGTCGCTCTGATGATTACCATGCCCAAGTAGTTGCTGTAGATGTATCCAACAAGCTGACTCCCATAATAATTGAGGTAACACCGGTCAACAAGCACATTATGACACTAAGGATTCATCACTCCTTGGGTGTTGTTTGCCTGGTCTCTGCATATGCTCCAACTGAGGCGAGTGATCTCGCTGTGAAGGACGCATTCAATGCTGCACTCGAGTCTGTGGTTGATCAGTGCCCCAGACATGATTCTTTTCTAGTCTTGGGGGACTAAAATGCATCGACTGGCACTGATAGGGATGGTTATGAGACATGTGTTGGTACCCATGGGTCTGGAACTGTGAACCAGAACAGCACCAAGTTCCTTGACTTTGCAAGAAGTGGTGGACTTAGGATGGCTGGTTCATGGTTTCAGCACCCACGAGCTCATCGCTGGACTTGGTATTCCAATGCTGGCAGTGTGGCAAAGGAAATTGACCATGTCCTCAATTATGCTCACTGGAGGATGATCCAGAACTGCAGGGTCTACCAGAGTGCTTAGTTCCTCAATACTGACCACCGACTTGTTGTAGCAACTCTGAAGTTGTCCCTTAAATCCGGGAGAATGGTACTATCCCAGCCTAGGCTGGATGTTGGCAAGCTCAAGGATAAGAGGGTAGCTGAGGAGTTTGCGAATGGGTTGAGTGGGGATTTAGGGGGACCCGGAAGAGTTATGGCATGCCCTCAAGATGACCATCATTGACCGTCGCAGGGCCATACTTAGTGGCAGAGTTGAGCCGTTCAAGGAGTTGAGACGTAAAACTGTACATGCACTGAGGGCAGACAAGGAGCCCTATGTGCAAATAATCAGTGAAGCGGTAGAGCATCACTTGTGGTCAAGTGATTATCGCCCTGCTTGCAGTGCAATTCACGCATTGCGTTCTTCCAAGCCCGGCACTCGGTGTACTGCAGTCAGAGCAGAGGGTGGTGGGCTCTTGACAGAGGAGTCCGAAGTAAAGGAGGTTGCTTTGAGCAGTTGTACCAGGCTGACCCACCAGCTGTTGAAATGGATGTCAGGGGTGTAACTATCCCTCTTGCTGACACACCAATTAACTGCGAACTGCCTTCATTTGTGGAAACAAAGCCTGCGGTGAACCAGTTGAAAGGGGGTAAAGCTCTTGGCATCTGTGGTATCCATGCTGAACTTTTCAAGGCTGGTAGGAATGTTGGACTCGTATCATTGCATGCAGTTCTGTGCTCTGTTTGGAGCACAGGCATCACCCAACTGACTCAAAGATGGGCCTTGTTTTCCCTCTCTGGAAAGGGAAGGATGATCGCCAGGATTGCAACAACTACTTAAGGGTGATAATACTCTCAGTGCCGGGCAGGATCTTTGCTTGGATAATTATTGATAGGGTTCGCCACCATCTGTTTGAGCACCAACGCCCAGAGCTGTCAGGGTTTACACCACAAAGGTCAACAATTGATCGTATCCTTGCTCTCCGGGTCCTCACCG
Organism: Eptatretus burgeri; assembly: GCF_056783735.1. Taxonomy (NCBI): domain Eukaryota; kingdom Metazoa; phylum Chordata; class Myxini; order Myxiniformes; family Myxinidae; genus Eptatretus; species Eptatretus burgeri. Next base: position 3,915,328 of record NC_140978.1, read on the forward strand.
AATGCAGATGAGAGTTTTGGCAGAGGCTACTCAGAGCCGATGTTGATCTCCACAAAGCGTTTGATTCAGTGAATCGGGATTCCCTCTAAAGGATTCTTGGTCTTCGTGGGGTGCCTCCAAAACTGATCAATCTGATTTATGAACTACATTCTGGTACTGAGAGGGCTGTTAGTTTTTGTGGTTCCATCTCTGACATATTTACAGTTTTGTCAGGGGTGTATGTACTGGCCCCCACTATTTTGAGCATTTGTACAGACTGGATTCTGGTGAAGATGTTGGAGAAATTAAGCTGCGGTGCATCTTTTGGGAATGTCAAGATCTCTGACCTTGATATCACAGATGATGCAGTCATCTTTGGGGAGATGCTGAATATCCTCATGGGTGCCCTCGAGGTGCTGAATGAGGAGTCAGAGCCACTGGGATTACGGGATTCCTGGGTCAAAACTAAGATCCAGGCTTTCAATGACATCTTGGATGCTGCTGTCTTATCTGTTCCCATTTGTGGTGAGGATGTTGAGGTCACGGAGGGATTTACTTGCCTTGGCAGTGATATTCATGTCTCTGCATGTTGTTAGCCTGAGGTCGATAGACGTCTGGGTTTGGCCTGGGAAGTCATGCGTTCATTGTATCATCGGGTGTGATGCTGTCGGTACCAATGGAGGAGGACGAAAGTCCAAGTCTTCAAATCCTTGGTCCTTCGTCTTGCTCTACGGATGTGGGACTTGGACTCTGACCAAGGATCCATGACATGAACTTGGGTAGATGGGTAAGACACAGCAACAGCCCCCCCCCCTTTTAAAAACTTAAGCAAATATGTAGTGTAATAATTGGGGGTCCAAGTACTCATTTGTCAAGAAAACAAATCATGAAAATCAGATCAACAATTATTTTTTCTTTCTATCTTGTCTATAAAGCAGTCCTGAAAACACTTTCCTGGTAAGAAATCACATCACACATATCAGAGTTCATGACTGGGAGGTTTATCATTTTTGCCGGTGTAAAAGTAACTTAGTTGTACGATGTTATGCATTATCGGAGTCGAGAGAGACAATCTGTCATTTGACAGCTTCCTGGTATACACAGGTTCAACACTTCAATTGGTATTCAAATTTTCTTTCTTTCTCGCACCCAAAATCTAATGGCTCTGTCAACCAGATGAGGTGTTTGTTTGGATGATGGAGAAGGCATCGGTTCATCAATATGCTGATCGAGGGGAACAGTTCGTCCAACAGGTGGTGTAATGTGAATAGTTATTGCCTGTCCCCCATTTTCAGCAGAACCAGTTGGAGGCAGTGATCCAGCAAATGATGGCAGTAACTGTTCTGATGAGTCCGACGGGCATATCACGTGACCAGGTTTTTAATGTGGAAGGCGAAATAAGAACAACTCGTCTTGCTTCAACAGTTTATTGCGTGTTGCAGATGGAGATGGATGAAAAAGCCTGAAGATACAACGAAGACTGTCAGGATGCATTCATTGACAATTTATGTTCCAGTCTTCATGGCAATACTCTTATGTGTTTAATGATAGACGCTGTTTCCATTACCATTACAATTTACGATAGTTGAAGAGTCAATATATTACTAGCGCAATTGGAAAATTTTGATTAACTATCTCATGTCACTAATTCTTGTGTTAACCAATAAAGACATGATAGTTTACATTCCAGTAACTAGCCAGTTACTTGCTGGGCCGAAGGAGGCCAAGGAAAGGAAATCTCGTTCCTGTTGGTCCTGTGGTGAAACCAGACACTCTTGGTGTAACTGACCAACCAAGAAGTTAAACTATGAGTCTGTAGTGGTGAACCACACTGCAGGCACTGGTGACTCCAATGAACCCATATATATATATATATATATATATATATATATATATATATATATATATATATATATATATATATATATATATATATATATATATATATATATATATATATATATATAGATATATATATCATGGACAATTGTACATTCCAATCTCATGAATGACTTATTATTCTATGCAATTATTCTATGGTTGAACAGTAAAAATATTACAGTAAATCAACCAAGAACGGTAATAGTAAAATTGTTCTGCAATAAATTATGTACAAAACATATGACGCTTCTTGTTATTATTCAATACTAGTGCGTAGCCGTACGTGCGTGCCCGTACGTGAGTGGCTGTACATGCAAAAAAAAAAAAAAAAAAAAAAAAAAACTTTCAAACTGTGTGCCAGAAAGAACAACCACAAAGGCCGTTCCTTCACTCTCGCGTGGCCATACGTGCAAAAAAAATATATATATATTTATATTTCAAACCGCGTGCCAGAAACAACAACCACACAGGCCGTTCCTTTGCTCTCGCATGCCCATATGTGCGTGGCTGTACATGCAAAATATATATATATATATATATATATATATATATATATATATATATATACATACATATATATATATATATACATATATATATATATATATATATATATATATATATATACATATATACATACATATATATATATACATATATATATATACATACATACATACATATATACATATATATATATACATATATACATATACATACATACATATATATATATATATATATATATATATATATATATATATATATATATATATATATATATATATTCAAAACATATATATATATATATATATATATATATATATATATATATATATACATATATATATATATATATATATATATATATATATATATATATATATATATATATATATATAGTTGTGGTTACCAAATTCGCAAACCACCATTCAGGTCCCTTAGGTGAGATATCTCGGTAAGTATATGTGTAGTTAGGCCCAAACCCGTTGTCTAGTGGGAATACATGTCATTCATGCGTGCTGCGACTCTTCAGGATAGCCGTTTTTCTTTTGCTATCTTTATTTTGGACCAACCGCCATTGTTACCACCACCAACCACATCAACCACCCACCGCGGCGCCGCTTCCCGTCACACCTCGCAACCGTCGCATCGCCACCGTTCTTGCGCCGCTTGTGGGTACCGGTGTTGGACTCGTGCAGGGCGCGCGCCGAACAGCGTGTACAAAACCACGGATTTTCAGCTCCAAAAACGGATCAAAAACGACACACGCCCACTTTTGTTCCGTCCAATCGGTGAGCGAGGGGCGATTTGGCCCCGCCTCCAGGGCGTTGGAGGGCGATCGCTATATGCAAATTTATGGATCAAAATGCATTCACGCCCACTTTTTCTCGGGCCAATGGGGAGCGAGGTGAAAGGTCGAAGGCAGGGGGTCAAAGATGAGAGAGCGAAGCCACGGGGCTTATATAAGCGACTGCGTTCGTCAGTCCAGTGAGTTAAGACTTCGCAGTCGGTGGAGTTGGGAAGAAGAAGCAAGAAGGAGTTGGTCGTCGTCGTCGTCGTGTGCGTTGGAGTCGGAGCGAAGAGGACGGAGCTGTGGAGAGGCGGCGAGGGCAGACGAGGGGGTGCTCGCGTCGTGCCGGGAGCTGCACACCAGGGAGGCCGACGGCGCGACCTGGTCGAGGTGGAGACGCTCGTCGCGGGACTCGAGGCAGAGTAAAAATCCTCTATACCCCGAGCATCAGCAACCCCCTCCTGTTCCCCCCCGCGCTGAGATAGTGCGACCAAGGGGGCCCCTTTCCCACCCCCTACCAGACTGCCCGCGAGGCCCGCGGAGTTGAGGCACCATCGCCGCTCCGCGTCTCATCACCAGACGGGTAGGCCCGACCCGGTCTCGGCCTCAGGCCCGCCTCATCCTTGAGGGTGTTCTTTTCTTGGTTTTGGATATGTGTTGTCGGCGCCGTCTGTGAAGTAAAATTGTATAAGTGTTGCCGTGTGCTCGCGTAATCGGTATTAGATCTGCATTGTCGCATTTGCTTTTTGTGTAAAATTGCATTGTGTTTCTTTTCCTTTTCTATGTGCTTTTGGTGGAATTGAATATGTGTGCTTTCCGTTCATCGCGAATAAATGTGCTTATTTGTTGAACTGTTTCCCGCTTCGCTTCGTCTTTTCCTCTATTGAATCCCCATCTTACTTCACGTAAAGGGTTGGTAGTGGGCTGAATACGCCCGATAATTAATCGAACCGTCGAGGCCGACGATAACACCGCTCGGTTATCCCGATAGTACGGAACGGGTCGCTTAATATGGCCCGTGTCCGAAGTCGACCTGCGGCGAGGTGCGATCGCCCGGTCTACCCTCCGTGTGGGTACTTTGGTAGGTCGAATTTGGCGAGCAACCCTATCCCACGCAGGGGCTGATTGGCTCGATCGCGGTGAGACCGAAAGGTCCACCCGTGACTGGTTCCCGGCGTTAGTCCGAGAGGGTCACGACTGGATTGTCCGTCCGGTGGGCGACGTGCCGCGATTCGAGTTACGTGGCCGTCAGCACGCCGGCGGGCGCGAATCTGTAACACTGGTGTCAGGAGTGGGATACAAATCCATCGCCCTCCTCGCGGCACTGGTAACGGAGAACGGGAAAACGGGCTGTCCTGTCTCCAATTAAATTCACGGCAATCGGTCCAGGGGTGAGAGAAGCGACCCCCGATTCCCTCCAAATTACGAGCGAGCTAAATTAACCCTTTAAGAGAAGCAAGATGGCGTCTCAAGGCGAGCGGGAGCCGGGGGTATTAGAAATGTATATGTGTAGTAATGTAGAATCCATGGTCCAGGATGGAATCCCCGTGCAGGAAATGTTGATTGTGCAGGAACATGGACTCGCCCAACTGAACCCAGAGCCTGAAATAGGTGCGGCAGCGGCCGCGGTGTATGACACCTCCCCCCCCCTCTCCACCAAAACCCGCCGACCCTTGCCGAAACAGCTCACCCAAGCGCACCCGACATGGCCCAGCTATGCGCCATGCTGGCGGCAATGACAGCGAGAATGGATGCGAATACACAAAAAATGGATGCGAATACACAACAAATGAACGAAAAGATGGATGCGAATACACAACAAATAAACGAAAAGATGGATACAAATACAAATGAAATGAAAAACGAAATGAAAAAAGAAATGAAAAAGCTCCGGGGGGAGACGCAGAACATGGGCCGATGCCTGCAGGCGGGCATGAAGGCCGTGACCAGGGAAATAGGAATGGCGACTCCACGTGTGGAAGCAAACGAGCTGGAAGGGGGTGCAACGGCTGACAGGCCCGCGGTGGAGGCGGGTAAAAAAATAATTCGGGGGGCGTGTTGGGCGAGGGTCGTGACAGAGGAATCGACGGTGACCAAAAGGGAAAAATTAAATGGGGAGACCAAAACGTGTGAGACGAGACACGAGGTGACGACGACAGAAACTTATAAATGTATAGAGACACGGGAGACAGAAAAAATAGAGGAGAGACAACACGATGAAGACGGGGTAAGTGACGCACACACACACACGGAGGTAGTGGAGGATAATGGGGGTGAGCTCGCGGAGCGTGTTGGGACCCAGTGCGAGCACCTGGATGGCCTCCTCCAGGAACGAGGGGAGGGAGTATGACCCCTTGAGGCGAGTCACGACCAGGTGAGTTCGGTCGTGCTTTGCGAGGTTGAGAGGACGGGTGCACGGAGAGCTTGGGGGGTATAGAGGCCCCGGAGACACGAATCCCCAGTGTAGTTGTCCCTGTGTGTGTGGTGCAAGGTGTGAGTGCGTCCCCGTGTGTGGAAGCGACCCCGTGTGTGAGTGGCGTGGTGGCGATGGTGCCGGAGTACGTGCTTCCCAGCACGCCGTGTGTGAATGAGGCACCGTGTGTGGAAGAGGCCGTGTGTGTGGATGAAACGGCCAGTGTGGATGAGGCACCGCGGGTGAGTGCCCCCGCGTGTGTGGGTGAGGCACCGTGTGTGAGTGAGGCCGTGTGTGTGGATGAAACGGCCAGTGTGAGTGAAGCACCGCGGGTGAGTGCCCCCGCGTGTGTGAGTGAGGCACCGCGGGTGAGTGCCCCCGCGCGAGTGAATGGAGCACCACGTGTGAGTGGTATGGGTTGTGCAAGGGAGACCGTGTGTGTGAGAGAGCGGTATGTGAGGGAGATGTCGGTTGGCATGCGGGAGCACGCAGCCGCGTCTCCCGGTGTGAATGTGATGGAGTGGAGTGTGTGCGTCGTAACACGCAGGTGTGCGTGGGTGGAATGGAGGCGACGACGGCGACATGGGAGGAACGAAAGCCGAGTAGCGGCTGTAGTTGTTTCGGGGACCGTGCCGGGTTCACCCAGCAGTGAGCACGAGGTCCGTGCTGTGCAACGCACGAGGCCCCCACGTGCTCGCTTGCGAGAGTGAAGACCCGGTCCGGAAACGCCAGCGGTGGATTTGCCGATCCCGCGGACGGACAAAGTTTAGGCAGGATAATGGATTTGGACCGGACGGGTTCTCCACGCGATCGTGTGTGTTAAGCTCCAACGGGCAAAGCACACGTGTTCGCGTGGGGAACCCCTCGAGACGTGGGGCTTGTGTTTTTTTTTTTTTTATGCGCACAGTGACGTCATGGCTGCACGTGGGGTTGGAATCCGGCAGGAGGGGTATCTCTGCCGGATGGTACCGTCCAAGGAGGGACGAGGAACACGTGCAGCTGCATGACGTCACGGGCAGGTGCAAAGTGCGCGAGTTGCCGCGCTGGTGATGCGCATGGAAAAAAAAATAAAAAATAAAAAATAAAAAAGCAAGCCTCACTTTCGGGTGCACAGGATTCCTGGGCAAGGGGTGGAAGACCCCCTTACCTGGGCACAGGATGGAAACTAGTTAGGGGGAAGGGTTAGCTTAGCTAGACCGACTTCATGGGGCAGGGGTAAGTCCTCATGGAGTCCGTGGAATGGATTAGTTAGAGGGATTGTAGCGAGATTTAGGTTGGGGAATTGATTAATGGGATAATTTGAGGACATGGACAGACTTATGAATGTGTAGAGGGGACGTAGCTTAGCTACGTAGTGTTAAATGGAACGTGCTATAGTGTAAGGGATGACGTGGGAGCACGAGTTAGTTAGGGGATGCAGATAGAAGGATGGCAGAGTTCAGCGGTGTGTGTGTTGAAGAGTTGTGGGTTGTGAGGTGAGTACGTGTACATGTTGAGTGAGTGAGGCCAGCGGGTCTGTGTGAGTGGAGCGAATGGGGAATGCATGGTGCGATGAGTGATTGGGGGGAGGAGTGACTCCCGCCCAAGGGACCCCCGGGGTCAGTGTAGAGTGAGTTAGCTGGGTTAGTCAAATTAACAAAAATGGAGGTCGTTTTGCTGTTGGTGGGAATGTAGGCTCGAAACCCATTTGGAGGGGTGCAGGAGCCCTGTTGATGGGCTTGGGAGCGTGGCTGCGAAAGGTGAGTATCGCTGAGTGGGTACCCCGGGCACCAGGCTAGTCGGCCGTGTTAGGCCAAGGGCCCATGGGGGGCCGGGATAGCGTAGTGGGCACGGGTGCGCCTGCTTGGTGCGGGGGCCCGGGGCGCCATGATCCGCGTGGGCAGTGTTGTGGGCAAGGGTGACCCTCGGAAAGGGGCCCGGGAAGCCAGCCTGCCACGTGTGCGTTTCAGGGGAGGTGCCATGGGGGGCACTCCCCGGTGTTAGGGAGCTGGTAGGCTCGGAGGCAGTGTAGTGCCCGGGGGTGCCATAGCGGGAGATTCGGCAGAGGGTCATGCCTGCAAAAGGGAGCCACGTGTCCCAGCCATGAGACCGTGTGAGGGCACGGAGAGAAAATTGGGGGGCGAGGCCCGAAATTGTGAGGACACCAACACAGGCGACGGGAATCTGGGTTGTTAGAACCAATAGTTTAAGCGAGAGGCGCTTGTTGAAAGCCCCGGGGTAGTTTAACAGTTAAATGGTTAGGGTAGATTAGGAGATGTACCCCTCCGCACCATCCATCCCCTCGCTGTCGTTGTGGGCCGCTGGACCCACTTTGGTTATAGATCGCCGAACTCTGGGGAGGCCATTCTGAGGCTTCGTTGGGCCTCGACACAGGACGCTAGCTCTCCCTTATTCCCCTCCGGGAAGGGAACGTAGGGGTTGGGAGTAGGCTAGGTGACAAGATAGGTTAGCCGAACAAGGACGATAAAGGGGGTTAGGGGACGATTTATAGTGGGGGAGTAAAAATAAAAACAACAAAAAAAAATAAGTTGGGGCTAAATTGGGGTTTGACAAATTAAGGGAGTGGGTATGTACAGTAACAGGCAAAGGCGATAGGTTGGGAGGGAGACAGGTAGGTAGGTCCGAGCCCGCCCTCCAAGTGGCCAGCACCACCGCACTCCCTCCACCAACCTCCACTGAACGGCAAGAGCTGGCCAACTTCATCGGCTGGCCGTGTTTTGCTTCAAGGCGGAGGCCGGCCAACTTCATCTGCAGCTGCTGTGCTGCAAGGCCTGTGCCGGCCACTTCATCTGCAGCTGTGGTACTTCAAGGCCTGTGCCGGCCAGTTCATCTGCCGGCTGTGTTTGCCTGCAGCGGCCTTCTTCTGCAGGCTGTGTTTGCCTGCTGCCTTTGCCATGCCATGCCCACTGCCCCTGTTCACCAGCCCCGTTCAATTTTTGCTTTGCCCCCCCCCCCTGTTCATTGCCATGTGCGCCAGGATCGTAAAAGCAACAGTTTGCAAGCTGCGAGAACTGCCCTGTTGGCAGCTACAACACGGGCCTGCAGTGGCGGCCCGTGCACCGTGTTTGTGTTCATCAATCTATTCGTTGTGTTCATTGCGTGTGCCACTTGAGCTGGCACGGAGACTGCGTTGTGCAGCCCATGCACCGTTGTGGTTCACTGCGTTCAGTTCAAAAGGGAAGGCCTTGGACTGCGTGTGAGCAGCCAGCCACGTTCCCTGTCACCTGCATTGTTTTGAGCCAGAGACTGCATGCGAGCAGCCTGGCTCCCTGCTAACTGCTTTTCTTTTGCAGAGTTCAATGATCCTGGGCCATGGTTTAGTGTAAAATTTGTAAGTTAAGGTAAGATGTACTGTAAATATGAGTGCGCCCCCGGCATGTCTGTCCTAGCGCCGGCAATTTTATTTAAGTCGTCCGTGTGAGTGAGTTTGTTTAGGTAGTTACGCAGCCCTCAGGTTATTTATTTTGGGGACACGAATACCATGAATGTCGCACTCAGGGATCCGTAGGTAAAATGTACTAGGGGAAAACTACACATGATGGCACACGAAAATTTGACGACTCGGGACGAGTCTGTAAAAAGGGGAGGGGGTAGTGTTGTGGTTACCAAATTCGCAAACCACCATTCAGGTCCCTTAGGTGAGATATCTCGGTAAGTATATGTGTAGTTAGGCCCAAACCCGTTGTCTAGTGGGAATACATGTCATTCATGCGTGCTGCGACTCTTCAGGATAGCCGTTTTTCTTTTGCTATCTTTATTTTGGACCAACCGCCATTGTTACCACCACCAACCACAACATCAACCACCCACCGCGGCGCCGCTTCCCGTCACACCTCACAACCGTCGCATCGCCACCGTTCTTGCGCCGCTTGTGGGTACCGGTGTTGGACTCGTGCAGGGCGCGCGCCGAACAGAGTGTACAAAACCATGGATTTTCAGCTCCAAAAACGGATCAAAAACGACACACGCCCACTTTTGTTCCGTCCAATCGGTGAGCGAGGGGCGATTTGGCCCCACCTCCAGGGCGTTGGAGGGCGATCGCTATATGCAAATTTATGGATCAAAATGCATTCACGCCCACTTTTTCTCAGGCCAATGGGGAGCGAGGTGAAAGGTCGAAGGCAGGGGGTCAAAGATGAGAGAGCGAAGCCACGGGGCTTATATAAGCGACTGCGTTCGTCAGTCCAGTGAGTTAAGACTTCGCAGTCGGTGGAGTTGGGAAGAAGAAGCAAGAAGGAGTTGGTCGTCATCGTCGTCGTGTGCGTTGGAGTCGGAGCGAAGAGGACGGAGCTGTGGAGAGGCGGCGAGGGCAGACGAGGGGGTGCTCGCGTCGTGCCGGGAGCTGCACACCAGGGAGGCCGACGGCGCGACCTGGTCGAGGTGGAGACGCTTGTCGCGGGACTCGAGGCAGAGTAAAAATCCTCTATACCCCGAGCATCAGCAACCCCCTCCTGTTCCCCCCCGCGCTGAGATAGTGCGACCAAGGGGGCCCCTTTCCCACCCCCTACCAGACACTGCCCGCGAGGCCCGCGGAGTTGAGGCACCATCGCCGCTCCGCGTCTCATCACCAGACGGGTAGGCCCGACACGGTCTCGGCCCCAGGCCCGCCTCATCCTTGAGGGTGTTCTTTTCTTGGTTTTGGATATGTGTTGTCGGCGCCGTCTGTGAAGTAAAATTGTATAAGTGTTGCCGTGTGCTCGCGTAATCGGTATTAGATCTGCATTGTCGCATTTGCTTTTTGTGTAAAATTGCATTGTGTTTCTTTTCCTTTTCTATGTGCTTTTGGTGGAATTGAATATGTGTGCTTTCCGTTCATCGCGAATAAATGTGCTTATTTGTTGAACTGTTTCCCGCTTCGCTTCGTCTTTTCCTCTATTGAATCCCCATCTTACTTCACGTAAAGGGTTGGTAGTGGGCTGATTACGCCCGATAATTAATCGAACCGTCGAGGCCGACGATAACACCGCTCGGTTATCCTGATAGTACGGAACGGGTCGCTTAAGTGGCCCGTGTCCGAAGTCGACCTGCGGCGAGGTGCGATCGCCCGGTCTACCCTCCGTGTGGGTACTTAGGTAGGTCGAATTTGGCGAGCAACCCTATCCCACGCGGGGGCTGATTGGTTTGATCGCGGTGAGACCAAAAGGTCCACCCCTGACTGGTTCCCGGCGTTAGTCCGAGAGGGTCACGACTGGATTGTCCGTCCGGTGGGCGACGTGCCGCGATTCGAGTTACGTGGCCGTCAGCACGCCGGCGGGCGCGAATCTGTAACAATATATATATATATATATATATATATATATATATATATATATATATATATATATATATATATATATATATATATATTTCAAACCGTGTGCCAGAAACAACAACCACACAGGCTGTTCCTTTGTTCTTGCGTGCCCGTACGTGCAAAAAATATATATATATATATATATATATATATATATATATATATATATATATATTTCAAACCGTGTGCCAGAAACAACAACTACACAGGCCGTTCCTTTGCTCTCGCGTGCCCGTACGTTCGTGGCTGTACGTGCAAAAAAAAAAAAAATATATATATATATATATATATATATATTATATATATATATATATATATATATATATTTATTTATATTTCAAACGGCGTGCCAGAAAATACAAACACACAGGCCGTTCCTTTGCTCTTGCGTGCCCGTATGTGCGTGGCTGTACGTGCAAAAAAAAAGAAAGAATTGTGACGTCAATCGTGACGTCAAAGCACCATGTACTGTCATTGGTTTGGTAAATAAATGGCCATAACTTGGGAACCACTTGTCCGATTGATATCAAACCTTGAAAAGGCACATCCACAGGGCCCTAGCAATATACCTGGCAAGCTTGAATGAGATCGGACCAGTGGTTGTCGAGAAACAGCGGTCGCAGACACACACACACACACACACACACACACACACACACACACACACACACACACACACACACACACACACACACACACACACACACACACACACACTGCTGGATTTATAGATAGATAACTAAATGGATCAGTTAGTATACCCAGACTCAGAACAAGCAATGAACAACATTGTCACAGCAGCTATAAGGACATAGTGCGATAATCTCGATTAGCGGATGACTCAAATCACACCACCAACAACAAAAGTCAGCACGGCTTACATCAAAATGGTGGAAACAGAGGTGATGAGGACCATGGAAAATTTATAACAAAAGTTTCTTTGTTATACTCGCGTTACAATCTTTTACTTGTTATGATCGACTCCAGGTGATCATCCAAACGCTCCCTGAAGCAATAATTACAAAACAACTGATTAAGAATTGTTCAACCTATCAACTCTGGGCACTGAGAATTCACAGAAGTCACTGAATGACATGACAATGAACAGCTGAAGTCTGGTTACATTGATATCTAGTTTACATAAATATGAAGAAGAAATCACATACCAAATAGAAGAAGTTGCTCTTCACGTCTCAGCCATACAAAACCACCCACTCGCCAGACAGAGTCATTGTTCCTCTGACTAATGACCGGAATGACAGTCCCAGGAACACAGCATGGACATTTTCCAAAATTCCAGGCAAACAAGAGTTGATCTTGATGTAAATTTGGGGCATGTTCAAGGTTCTCTTGCAATATTTTCACTTGCTGTTTTGTTTAGGAAGCTCTGAGCACATTGAATCTTATTAGCGGAGGGCCCACCCGATGGGCAATGGTGTTCCAAGCATGCAGTACGTTCTTCTAACGCATACCTTTATTTGGGTGGTGTCTCGGCAACTGACAGCTCTGTGTCGGCAAAATAATAATAATATGGAATAGGAAAAGTCTAGAAGCGAACGTAGAATTCTTCTTACATTCGATGCTGCAATTTCCGGTGACTTCGGCCTGGATTCGGGATCAGCGATCAAATAATGTAAATGACGATTAAAAATGATTTTTTGATGATGCGGGAGATATCTTTATTATAAAATTAGGGAGACTTAAAACTGCTAGAGTATTTACTCTCGTTTTGTTGTTCATTTTTTAGTCATAAAGGTGTGATTGGGTATATTATAGATCAAATTAATTATTTGTGCATTTCCATAACCGTGATAACACTACTGCATATTACCTCAACGTTACCTTCACAACAACAACTACACCGCCTAGAACAGGATCTAATCTGCAAAAATAAATATTACCTCAACATTACCTTCACAACGACAACTACACCACCTAGAACAGGATCTCATCTAAAAAAATAAATATTACCTCAACATTACCTTCACAACGACAACTACACCGCCTAGAACAGGATCTCATCTGAAAAAAAAAATTCCTCAACATCCCCTTCACAACAACAACTACACCGCCTAGAACAGGATCTCATCTAAAAAAATAAATATTACCTCAACATTACCTTCACAACAACAACTACACCGCCGAGAACAGGATCTCATCTAAAAAAAATATATGACCTCAACATTACCTTCACAACGACTACACCGCCTAGAACAGGATGTCATCTAAAAAAAATTAATATTACCTCAACATTACCTTCACAACAACAACTACACCGCCTAGAACAGGATCTCATCTAAAAAAAATATATTACCTCAACATTACCTTCACAACGACTACACGGCCTAGAACAGGATCTCATCTAAAAAAATTAATATTACCTCAACATTACCTTCACAACAACTACACCGCCGAGAACAGGATCTCATCTAAAAAAATATATATTACCTCAACATTACCTTCACAACGACTACACGGCCTAGAACAGGATCTCATCTAAAAAAATTAATATTACCTCAACATTACCTTCACAACAACAACTACATCGCCTAGAACAGGATCTCATCTAAAAAAATTAATATTACCTCAACATTACCTTCACAACAACAACTGCATCGCCTCGAACAGGATCTCATCTAAAAAAATTAATATTACCTCAACATTATACCTCAACATTACCTTCACAACAACAACTACACTGCCTAGAACAGGATCTCATCTAAAAAAATAAATATTACCTCAACATTACCTTCACAACAACAACTACACCGCCTCGAACAGGATCTCATCTAAAAAAATTAATATTACCTCAACATTACACCTCAACATTACCTTCACAACAACAACTACACCACCTAGAACAGGATCTCATCGAAAAAAATAAATATTACCTCAACATTACTTTCACAACAACTACACCGCCAAGAACAGGATCTCATCTGAAAAAAAAAAAATCCTCAACATTACCTTCACAACAACAACTACACCACCTAGAACAGGATCTCATCTAAAAAAATTAATATTACCTCAACATTACCTTCACTACAACAACTACACCGCCTGGAACAGGATCTCATCTAAAAAAAATTATATTACCTCAACATTATACCTCAACATTACCTTCACAACAACAACTACACCGCCTAGAACAGGATCTCATCTAAAAAAATAAATATTACCCCAACATTATACCTCAACATTACCTTCACAACAACAACTACACCACCTAGAACAGGATCTCATCTGCAAAAATAAATATTACCTCAACATTACCTTCACAACAACTACAGCGCCAAGAACAGGATCTCATCTGAAAAAAAAAAAATCCTCAACATTACCTTCACAACAACAACTACACCGCCTAGAACAGGATCTCATCTAAAAAAATTAATATTACCTCAACATTACCTTCACTACAACAACTACACCGCCTAGAACAAGATCTCATCCAAAAAAAATAAATATTACCCCAACATTATACCTCAACATTACCTTCACAGCAACAACTACACCGCCTAGAACAGGATCTCATCTAAAAAAATAAATATTACCCCAACATTATACCTCAACATTACACCTCAACATTACCTTCACACCAACAACTACACCGCCGAGAACAGGATCTCATCTAAAAAATAAATATTACCCCAACATTATACCTCAACATTACCTTCACAACAACAACGACACTGCCGAGAACAGGATCTCATCGAAACAAATCAATATTACCTCAACATTACCCTCACAACAACAACTACACCGCCTCGAACAGGATCTCATGTAAAAAAAAATCAATATTACCTCAACATTACACCTCAACATTACCTGCACAACAACAACTACACCACCTAGAACAGGATCTCATCGAAAAAAATAAATATTACCTCAACATTACTTTCACAACAACTACACCGCCAAGAACAGGATCTCATCTGAAAAAAAAAAAATCCTCAACATTACCTTCACAACAACAACTACACCACCTAGAACAGGATCTCATCTAAAAAAATTAATATTACCTCAACATTACCTTCACTACAACAACTACACCGCCTGGAACAGGATCTCATCTAAAAAAAATTATATTACCTCAACATTATACCTCAACATTACCTTCACAACAACAACTACACCGCCTAGAACAGGATCTCATCTGCAAAAATAAATATTACCTCAACATTATACCTCAACATTACCTTCACAACAACAACTACACCACCTAGAACAGGATCTCATCTGCAAAAATAAATATTACCTCAACATTACCTACACAACAACTACAGCCCCAAGAACAGGATCTCATCTGAAAAAAAAAAAATCCTCAACATTACCTTCACAACAACAACTACACCGCCTAGAACAGGATCTCATCTAAAAAAATTAATATTACCTCAACATTACCTTCACTACAACAACTACACCGCCTAGAACAAGATCTCATCCAAAAAAAATAAATATTACCCCAAGATTATACCTCAACATTACCTTCACAGCAACAACTACACCGCCTAGAACAGGATCTCATCTAAAAAAATAAATATTACCCCAACATTATACCTCAACATTACACCTCAACATTACCTTCACACCAACAACTACACCGCCGAGAACAGGATCTCATCTGAAAAAATAAATATTACCCCAACATTATACCTCAACATTACCTTCACAACAACAACTACACCGCCGAGAACAGGATCTCATCTGAAAAAAATAAATACTAGAAGCGAACGTAGAATTCTTCCTGCATTCGCTTCTGACTTTACCGATAACTTGTTCACTATACGGAATTTCCGGTTACTTCGGCCTGGATACGGGATCAGCGATCAATAATCTAAATCACGATTAAAAATTACTTTTTGATGATGCGGGAGATATCTTTATTAAAATCAGTGGAGGAAATATACACCATGTCTGATATTTGGGTCTTTCATGTCTCCGACGATGCCTTTATCTCCCGGCATGCATCATTCCCCATGACAAAAACCGGAAACAAAAAAAACCGGAAGCAAAAGGGTCATAGCCAACGACACGGATTTAGACCGGTGGAATGGATCCCTTTTGGTGTGATCTGGGGAAGAAATTACTATGTCATCAAACTCTTCTGATTTCTACTCACTAATGTCTCCAATACCACAGAAAATAAGTCCTGAGCGAATCACTTTGGGGGAAATTTTTGACGGCATTTTGAAATTTTGTTGATATTTCAGCTTTTTTCACACAACGAGAATAAGGGTTAGAAAAAGGAAAATACCGATTTCATTTTCTTTCTGGGATACTAGAGTACTGCAAATTGGCTTAGATATTCAACTTAACATGTTTTATCCTACTATGACAAAATAATTTAGTTCTGACAGAGATGTCATATTAAAAATCGAGGAGGATGGCATCAACTGCGATGAGACAGAAATCGTGGGCGAGAAGATTCATCAGTCACCAGATGGCGAAGCTGTGAACAATGCACATATAAAGAGATCCAACCACATTCGGACATTAAATGACCTCCAACCCGGCATTAAAATTTCCAAGAAGAATATCCAAATTGAGCCATCTGTATTGTTCATGCGCTGCACAGCACTTGCACAGCGAGAGTCTGAGGACATCAAGTTATACTTCATGAATGAATTGTCGGCAATACCTACATCACTCTTCAAGGATTATTACATGAGGAAGTCTGACAAAGCAGAATTAGCCAGGGTCATCAAGAAAGATATGACAAATATCAACCTCGAAGCTGCTGGTCCACTTGGAGACCTGCATATTGTGATAGATGGTGGTTGGCTGCTACACCGCATTCGATGGAAAAAGATTACTACCTATCTAGAGGTTTCTGAACTGTACGAATCCTATCTTTCTAATGAGTATGGATTGTGCTGTGCTGTGTTTGATGGATATGAAGTGCCGTCCACTAAAGATCATGAACATTTGAGGCGATCAGGCAAACGGTCAGCTGATATCAGGGTCAGTGATACGTCCAAATGCCACAAGGACCAAGAGACATTTTTCTCAAACACCAAGAATAAGACACAATTAATAGAACTCCTTGCGAGTTTCCTGCAGGCAAAAGGGCATACAACCAAATGCAGCGACGGCGATGCGGATACCTTGATCGTATCTGCAGCTCTGGACTTTTCACGGAATAACCAATCTGTAGTGGTTGTCGCAGAAGAAACAGATGTCTTCATTTTGCTGATACACCATTGGAAAACGAACATGGCCGATATATTCATGAGAAAAGAAAACAAGACCAGCTCACAGAAGAAAGGTGCTGAGGTGTATAGCATTCGAGAAGCACATGAAGTGATGAACCCGACCATCCGTCATAATATTCTTTTAATTCATGCTTGGAGTGGCTGCGACACCACATCATCCACCTTTGGACAAGGAAAAACCCATCTATTGAAAGCCTTCCCGAAGTTGGATAGCATTCAACGTCTGTCTGAAGCATTGTTGGATAGAGAGAAAACAGCAGCTGAGGTCGTTACGTTGGGAGTTTCAATCTTCTGTCAACTCTACGGAGCGAAGGGCGAGTCCTTGACAAGTCTAAGACACACGCAGTATCAAGCAATGGTTGCTTGGTGTAATAGAATGGATCCAGAACAACTCCTTCCGACTGAGCGTGCAGCCCGTTTCCATAGCCTTCGCGTGCATCTCCAGATGGTTCAGTGGAACGAACTCGACAACAAATGCTTGGATGCGCTGGAATGGGGATGGACTATGGACAAAAACATTATGCGCCCAATTATGACGGACTTAGATGCGGCACCTACAAATGTACTTAAATTTATTTGTTGTAAATGTATAGTCAGCACCAAAATACAATGTGCTACAAACCAGTGTTCCTGCCACAAAAATGGCTTAAAGTGTGTGGTTGCATGTGGTGGTTGTCGTGGGGAGAGCTGCCACAACAAGTCAGTTGATGTTGTAATTGACGAAGATGAAGCATATGAACCTTGAACCAAGCCCATGTATAATGTATGTGTGCGTAACATTTTGATATATAATTATAATATAATGTATTGAAGTAGCACAGCAAGGCAACTGTATCCAGGCTGTTGTGTTTTCTGTCTGTTTTTGGTAGTCAAGGTGTTTTGAAAACAACCTGTAAATGCCTTATGTTCGGGCATTATCTATACCAGTGGGTGGCCGTCTTGGATTTGTTTTATTATTATAATGTCTTTCCAAAGCAGAGTCCATTTATTTTTCTTGGTTTATCATTCCAACTATGATGCATAGGGTATTAGGAATAAAAACCAGTTTGATCAAGTTACTTTATTGTACTCATGTATATCCATTTTCACCAGGGCGGTCTGGACTCGTGACCGTGCGGCCGCGGAGCTCGATTTAACCCGTATGTTGGCGGCCATCTTGGATTTTTAATATGACGTCTCTGTCAGAACTAAATTATTTTGTCATAGTAGGATAAAACATGTTATGTTTAATATATAAGCCAATTTGCAGTACTCTAGTATCCCAGAAAAAAATAGAAATCAGTATTTTCCTTTTTCTAACCCTTATTCTCGTTATGCGAAAAAAGCCGAAAGAGACAAAAATTCAAAATGCTGTCAAAAATTTTCCCCAAAGTGAATCGCTCAGGACTTTTTTTCGGTGGTATTGGAGACATTGGTGAGTAAAAATCAGAAGAGTTTGATAACATAGTAATTTATTCCCCAGCTTCGACCTATTCCACCGGTCTAATTCCAAATTGCCAGGGTATTGTGTTGTTGTTGTTGTTTCCTATTCTCTCATGTGCACGCGTTAAGTATGAAGCTCACTACGTTCGCTAATAATAATAATAATAATAATAATAATAATAATAATAACCAGGGTTATGTGCATGCAGTAAAAACATATCTACTGCTTATATTTCAAAACACCTCACTGAACTGGAAAACATGGGGACAGGACGACTGTTCTGTAAATGGTGAAGACTTGTAACACCCTCCCCCACCTGGAGACGGCACTCCATGATACATATTTACATGGAGAATTTGTGTCCCCCCCCCTCACCGCCGCCCCCCAGACCACTAGAAAAGATTAAAAACGCCCTGATATATTAATTGAGGTATCATGCTGATCCTCTGTAGCAAGTCTGGATGTAATTGGCCCACAACTGTAGGAGTCGCCGCGCAACAAACAAACAAACCCGGTCCATGAATTATAGTAAGGATTCGAGGTTGGCTGTTCATTGACAGTTCTGAAGGTGATTTTGCGTACATAGTCGAGGCTCGTGGAAGTGCTAGTGCAGTGAACAGATCAGGACGTAACAGACAAAAACAGAATGCAAAACACACATGCATGGGCTGGACAAGATGGATGCAGAAGGAAACTCCAAGGAAGGAAAACTGGAAAATTGGAAGGAGGAGAGATTTGGGTGGGGCTAACCATGGTGGAAAGATCATGGTTTAGGATTGGGGACTATCTGAGATGGTGGTGAACTGCTGTCTTGAAGACCTGGGGGGAAGAATGAGATTGAAGAGGATGTGGAAGTTGATTCCACAGGTGGGAAAAAAAGAGGAACAAATGAGTGAAGATGAGCAGTGAACCTGGATGTTGGTGGAAGTTTCACCAGAAGGAGGTTGATGGTGGACCATGTGTGCCCTGCAGAAACAAGGGGGGAGGGGTGGGGGACAAACACAGGGAGAGTAGAGGGTGGAAGACCAGAAAGGTGGTGGTAGGAGAGAGAGAAAGAGAAAGAGAAAGAGAAAGAGAAAGAGAAAGAGAAAGAGAAAGAGAAAGAGAAAGAGAAAGAGAAAGAAAAAGAGAAAGAGAAAGAGAAAGAGAAAGAGAAAGAGAGAGAGAGAGAGAGAGAGAGAGAGAGAGAGAGAGAGAGAGAGAGAGAGAGAGAGAGAGAGAGAGAGAGAGAGAGAGAGAGAGAGAGAGAGAGAGAGAGAGAGAGAGAGAGAGAGAGAGAGAGAGAGAGAGAGAGAGAGAGAGAGAGAGAGAGAGAGAGAGAGAGAGAGAGAGAGACCAACGACCTATCTGCGATGTTGAAGTGATAAGCCAATGGACTCAACTTCATTGCAAGAGATTCCAATAATCTCAAAGGCCTTGGTTTCCATGGTGTCAAGCTGAGCAAGATATGAGGCAGAGGAGCCAGCCAGAGAGGAGAGCAGTACTCGATCAAGCTGCGGATGAAGGCCTTGTATGTGGATAGGAGTTCAGGTGTGCCAATAAAGGGTTTTGTATGACCGAGGATGCCCAGTTGGTGGCTGGCTTTGGAGGCCAACTTGGAAATGTGGTTTGCCCAAGAGGTATCATGGCTGATAGAGAGACCTAGGAGTTTTAATGACTGAAATTCCAAAAGAGGATTGTTGACAAAGTCGAGAGGAGAGTTTGCCAGATTGTCCTTTTGGAGAGAAATAATGAGTGTGAAATTTGTCAGGATTGAAAGACATGTTCCAAGTGTTTGATCAGCTTGTGATTTTTTTCAAGGTCTGAAGGGAGGGAAGAGGCTGCAGCCTGCCTGTCTGAAGGATGAGGGATGTCACGGCAGAGAATGGAATCATCAGCAAATAGATAAAGGAGGATTTTCCAGAGTCAGAGAGATAGTTGATGAAAATCAAGATAAGGACTGCGCTTAGGAAACTGCGTTTGGGCACTCCAGCCTTGACAGGGAGAAGAGATGAAAGGATTGCATTGAATGCTACACATTGGCGATGAGAGTGGAGGATGTCAATAAACTGTGTGGAGTTAACTTCGGATGCCATCGGCAGAGAGTTTGGAGAGTAAGGCAGGATGCCAGACTGTATCAAAAGCACGAGAAATGTCCAGAGATATGGTCCTGATCTCATGTCTGACATTGAGGGTTGAGTAGAAGCAGCATGTCCATGTGATTTGAGATGGAGTGACCAGGTCTGAAACCAAATTGGTGATTTGAGATGAGGTTTGTTGGAGAAAAATGACTTCATTTCAACTGCGATCTCTCCGACATCTCTGATTTTGGTAATTCTTCTTCTAATTACTGACGTAACGTTCTGCCAAACCATTAGTAGCAGGGTGCCCTGGGGCAGGCATGGTATGTTTTCTATAATTTGCCATGAGAAACTAATGGAACTCTACACTGGTGAATTGGCTGCCGTTGTCAGTGACGAGGTGCTATGGCAGACCAAAAACACTGAAAACATGTCGAAGGCTTTGAATAATGTTTGTGGTAGTAATGTTCACCATGGGGATTACATCCACGTACTTTGAATAAGCATCCACCAGTACAATAAACATTTTCCCCTTGAAAGGACTGGCAAGGTCTAAATAAAGCTCTTTCCATGGACCCGCAGGCCAAGACCACGGCGCTGGTCAGTTCCCTTGTGGAGCCTTCGCATTTCCCGACACATAAAATATTTCACAGTACTTTCAAGGTATTTGTCGATATTTTGCCACTACATAACAGGTTTATTCTGACCATTTGTTTCATTTTTTATCATGGCCGAATGTTCAGCAGGTAAATCAGTGAGAAGAATCTGCCCTCGACATGTGGGAATAACCACATGACAATCCCATGGGATGATATAGTTTTCAACTGAGAGTTGTCGTCTTTTGTCATGCTCAAGACGAACCACATCCTCGGGATTTTCATTCCACCTATGTTTCGTGAAATTAAGCCCTTTGCTGAGAACTGGGTCCTTCTTTGTTTCAGCCGTAATGGCAGCGGCTTTCACGATGTAAGCATTTTTCACCAATAGTCACTTGTTCAGGGTGTGTAGGATCACCTTGTATGGGTTTTCGCAAAAGGAAGTTCACATAAACATTATCCTGATCCATGATGAACTGTATGGCATTGTTGTAAGCTGCCAACAGTAAAAGACCACCTCTTGATCCTTGTTGATGCTAAATGTGACACTGGTTTGTGCTAGTTAAACAGAGTTACTGGAGGTTTGTGATCCATCATTAGTGTGAAGTGTCTCCTCAGAAGGTATAGTGAAATCACATGTATCAGCCAGTGCTGTTTGGGTTAAAAGGAATCTCTAAAATCAGCACCATGACCAAACACCAGTTTTTTTGGAGGTGAGAAAGCAATTTTAATCATACCAGTAACAACCGTGTCAAATGAGGCAAAATCATGCCTGTTCCCCTTTAAACCCCTGCACGGTAACCCCGTGCCCACTCCGACCCCAGGGTCTCAAACACATACTGGTGTGACCACTTTTTTCCTCTCTTCATCCTTTAATTTACATATTCATGCATTCAATACAATTCTCAGTGTTATTCATAAACAAAACAGGTGAGAGTAACTGGCTAGTTACTGATATAGTCATCATCACACCATTTGAAAGCCTTTATCCCTGAGCAGGGGTCAGCTTTTTTGCAGGCTCCAATCATGGTACCCTTTCTTGTGGAAATGTTTTTACAGCCGGATGCTCTTCCTGACGCCAACCCTTTAGTCGCCTTCGACCCTTCAGGGATAATTACCAGTATACTGGTGCTCATTTTGCCGACCTTCGGAAGGATGACAGGCTGAGTCAACCCCCTGATGCTAACTCAGCGGCCAGCGGGGCTCGAACTCAGGACCCCAAGGATCCCAAGCCACCACCTCAACCACTAAGCCACACCAGGCTCATCTAGTTACTGATATAGTAAACCCTCCAATAACAGGTGGTGGGGGAGAGGGGGGGTTCGATTCCTGGACTTCAACAAAATATTGAGGAAGATCGATGGCAGCCAAAAATAAACACATAAATATAATATATATACATATATATTATATACTGTATATTTATGTGTTTATTCGACGGCAGCCAGAAAAAAACACATACCGTATACATATATATATATATATATATATATATATATATATATATATATATATATATATATATATATATATATATATATATATATATATATATGGGTTCAGTGGAGTCACGAGTGCCTGCAGTGTGGTTCACCACTACAGACTCTCATAGTTTCACTTCTTGGTTGGTCAGTTACACCAAGAGTATCTGGTTTCACCACCGGACCAACAGGAACGACATTTCCTTTCCTCGGCCTCCTTCAGCCCAGCAAGGAAGTCATCTATCTGTTGTTGTTGCTTGGCGATGATGTATTCCTGTCGCTTTAATGTGTCTGTTGTAACCCCATGTTCTTGAACAACAGCAGCTTTTTGTGTCATTTAGGGTCTTGTAACATTTGTATGTTAACTTAATGGTGTTGGCTTAATGGTTAGGGTGGTGGGCTTTGGATCCTTGGGTCCTGAGTTCAAATCCTGCTCAGCTGTTAAATTAATACCGGGTGGAGTTAACTCCTGTCATCCTTCTGAGGTCGGCAAAATGAGTGCCAGCATGCTGGTTTGCTGTGTCGGGGTGGTGACCCGTCCAGGATTGTGCCCAATAGCCAAGGAGACTGCTTAAGCAGCACCACACTCTGCACAGAGTATGGTCCCAATCTCCTCCTCCTCTTTGTAACATTTGTAGGTCAGAGAAAGGGATCTTGTGATTGGTGATCTGATCCCGTTGGCACCACACATTTATGTGTATATACATAAATACAGTATATATATATATATATATAAATACAGTATATATATATATAAATACAGTATATATATATATATATATATATATATATATATATATATATATATATATATATATATATATATATATATATATATATAGCATGTTACTATTGAAATAAACATGTAAATACAATAAATACAGTGTAAATTAAACAAAAACACACGACTTTTACCTTTTAAATTTATTCCAAAACCGATGTGGGTGAGGGTAAACATATTATGTACTGTTCTTGCTGTACTTTACCGTAAATAGGAAACACAAGACTTAAGGCCCGGTCACACCTTGACGTTTTAGCCAACGTATGCCGATTTTTGAATTTTTTTTCTAAAACGCTGGCACACGTTGAATACGTTATGGGTAAGTTTTGATAACATTGAGAGCACGCTGAAAAACACTGCCATACGTCCTTGTACGTTGGCTTTAAACGTTGTACTTTTTGGTTGTCCTCAAATTTTTTCATGCTTGAAATTTCATGACGTATGCCGGCGTATGACTCACACGTTCCGCTACGCTGGCCACAAGTTGTATGCACGGTCTGCGATCGTTGACAGACGTCAACACATGCTACTTGTAAGTTAATCATAAGTTGAGACACGCCGAGGTAATGTTTAGCATACCCGAAACTTATTTTTAACCTATGATTAACGTGTTGTTGGCACGTTACGCGATCGTTGCCACACATCGACAGACGTTACTTTTAAGTTACTCATAGGCTGAAAGACGTCGGTATAATGGATCGTCCTTGCGTCAGCGTCCACGGCCACGGCCAGGACACTTATTTGCAGCATTCTTCAAACTTTTCTTTGGCATGACGAGGATGTTCACACTTCGATGTCGAGCTTGGCTATGATTCCAATTGTCCATCGGCAGCGTCTATTTAAAATAGTCGAGTTTGAGCGTTTTAACACGTTCAGAAGAAACGCTTCAAATTTCCAAACCCCAGCGTCAAAAAACAAAGGCAAGTGACAGCAATTTAAATCGTTCATTGTAAACAATGAAAATAGCTGAGTGGTACTGTTTAAAAGTCGTTGAGTGTAAAAAAATCCAATTGTTGAGTGCAAGTGTCTACTTTCAATAGTGGAGATGCAGCCATTTAAATCGTTGAGTGGCAGCCAATGAATAGCAAACCCTACGTCACCGGCAAAGATAAACTGCCGCACGATATGGATAAGTTAGGCTATCGTTGGGCATAGTTTGTGAACGCCGGCTTCACGATAATTATTCGTTGGTATATCGTATCTATAAGTCATCAAAGTGCTCTATGCACATTATTAGTTCATTGTGCATTTGTCCAACCCGTTATGAATAGACCTAAATCGTAAAAACAGGCTATAGCTCATTGTTGAAAAAGCCCCATAAAAATTAGCCGCGAAGAACTTAGAACAACACGCGGACGCAAGGACGATCCATCATAACCCACACCCTCCCCCTCACACTCGCCTACTACTGCCAACATGAACAAACTACTACTAATACTAATAGGAATACTGATACTGATACTGATACTGTTACTGCTGACATGGACATCGACTCAAAAAGGACTCGAAAACACGGTTGGGTTCCCCTTTTATGAGCAGCATTTTTATATACCAATTCCCAAAACCGCTGGGAACACGTCTTTATATGGCAGTTGTAAGCTAGAAACACGTAAATTTTTTTTTTTTTGTCGACCGGAAGACGTCATTGGAATACGTCTACATACGTCGATGTGTGTTGGGACTACATAAAGAATTGGTTCAAAGCACGTCAAACATAAGTTAGAAATAAGTTTCGCGTAAAAAAAGACATCACCGCGACGTGTTTCGACTTATGAGTAGCTTATAAGTAGCCTTTGTGGACGTGTGTAAGCATCCACATATCGTGTGTAAAACTTATCCCCATCGCATGCGGAACGTGTGTCATACGCCGAGTACGTCCAAAAATTTTGAACATGTTTAAAATTTGACGTACTCTACTTACTATGACGTGTGATAGCGTACTTTAGCGTTCTACTCACGTATACCAAACTTACTCATACCGTATTTGACGTGCCCCAACGTTTTAGACACATTTTTCTTAGGTCGTCATACGCTGGCAAGATCGCCAAGGTGTGACCGCGATGTTGACACTTCCATTTCTACGGCAGTTATGATTCGAATCGTTGTGCGTCAGCCTTTTAATAGGCTACGTCACGACATCGTCGGCGATGCGTGCAATGCGCTATGCCTAAGTTAGACTATCGTTGGGCATCGGTTGTGTAGGCCGACAACAGGTTCAGCATTCGTTGGTATAAGTTATCTATAACACAACGAAACGTTCTGTGTCCATTACCAATGTGTTATACATAAGACCAAGTCGCTATGAATACGTCCGAATCTTTTAAAAAAAACATCAAAAGTTCAACGTAAGCCAGCGTTTTACATACATTTTAATACGTTGCCATCGCAGGCTAAAACGTGAAGGTGTGACCGGGCCTTAAGTTCGGGATAACGCTGATGATGCTGTTATAGCGGGAGGGTGGAGGTTCAAAAGATGTGGATGTAGAACTTGTGATGTATGCTGGATAATTGAGAACATGACAAAGTCACCTGCTAATTTGCCACATAGGAGAAGGGTAAAACGAACCTTAGCCACCATGACCGAGAGCAGATCTTCCCTGCTTGGACAGGACAGTATAAGATGACATCCTCTTCCAAAATAATCACGTCTCTTCGGCATTAAAAACCTGCTCCAATATAAATCCCTTCGCCTCGATTAGTTCCATGACCCATGATTGAACTGGAGCCTTCAGTCCCGGGTGCCTCATGGAAGCGCTAAATCCGAAATGGTTTCTCCCCTACACCGGTCCACTCAAAGTCCAAATAAATCCACAATTGTTTCTCCCATACACCGCTCCACTCAAAAGCATTTTTTTTTTCTGTTTGGTCCTTTATCCAAACATTTAGTGCTTTTTCCATCCTTTCAATATGAGGATCATAGGACTGGAATAAGCCTTTTGCGCTTTGTGGAGCAGGAACACTTGAACGGATATTTGACTCACGTTCACTGCAGAGTTGATTCATTGATCCCATAATGACAGCCAAAAGACAGATCCCATAATGACATAATGATCCCAGAATCGATTTTTTCGCACAACGTCATAACCTTTTTCAACCTTTTGGCACGATTAATTTTTCCCATTGTTTAACATTTGGGTGCCATTATTAACTGTTGTGCGTCTACTATATCTTGAAGATCTAGTATTAGAGGATCTCTGCATGTCATTTTGTTTGCGATGGCAATTCATTTTTAAATTTAGCTTCACTTACATATGCTGGTCTGATTACTATAATTAACGGTGTACGAGAAACAA
Organism: Eptatretus burgeri; assembly: GCF_056783735.1. Taxonomy (NCBI): domain Eukaryota; kingdom Metazoa; phylum Chordata; class Myxini; order Myxiniformes; family Myxinidae; genus Eptatretus; species Eptatretus burgeri. The sequence continues at coordinate 3,942,034 of NC_140978.1, forward strand.
GAAATGCTTCGTAATGGGAGGTAATCGTACACGTGGACACAAACAATGACTCATCTCAGCTCAAAAAACGTGATTAGCCGAAATGACATACCGCGATAATGCAATCGGAACACGATAGCTTGCCCACGATTGGTAGAAACCCACGATATTCGAATCTGTGATATTTGAAGGTTTACTGTAATGGGGCAGAGTACAAACACTTAAAGAAAGATAACGATTACTAAAGTGGGAGGTCATTGATATCATGTACGTGGGGGGTGGGGGGGTGCAGATTTGTGATGATAGAAAATAATAATTGAAACAATTTTTCGATCTTCGTGGAGGATCTCTAAGTCTTACGCACGTTGTTGTTCTTGTGGACTTTTTTGTTTCACAGCCTACAGTTTTTATCGAAACTTCCTGAAACTTGGCATATATATGTAGAAATACCCTGCGCAGACAGTAACCATCTCCGATTTTGAAAATTCCTCCTAGAAAAAAAGTTGAGGTCAAAATATCTCCGCTTATGGAAATCGCCGAAAAAATTATCTCCGAAACTAGTCAAGCTTTTTAAATTGTGTTTGCGTGAATCGAACAGGGCATTAGCAGAGATGAATTACCGCACATATCATACATCACTATGACGTCGTATCAATTTTTATGACGTTATTCCTATTTTTGCCATTTTTTGTTTCACAACCCAGAGTTTTCATCGGATCTTCGTGAAACTTGCCATGTATATGCAGAAAGCCCACGCGCAGGCAGTAACCATCTCTGATTTTGAAAATTCTTCTGAGAAAAAAAGTTGACGTCATAATATCTCCGCTAATGGAAATCGCCTATACCATCATCTCCAAAACTAGGCAAGCTGTTTGAATTTTGTTTGCGAGAATCAAGCCGGGCATTAGCACAGATAATTTATCGCAAAGCTGATACATCACAATGACGTCATATTCGTTTTATGACGTCATCATTAAGAGGACGAGGATCTTAGCTCATTTTAACTTGTTTCATTATGCTTTGAATTTGGAACGGTAATTTGTGGACACTCTGGAAACAGATGAAAACAATCCAAATCGAATCCTACCATTCAAAATACTCGAAAGTACTGATAAATATCACACTAAGAAGTCGAAGAGTGAATTAGAAAGCAAATAGACCTACCGATTGATCCGGAGTGACAAATGGTAGACGAGAGGAAGTGTTGATGGATGTATCCGGATGAGGATTTAAGGAATTGGTCGGTGGGGTAAAGCTCATGATGTCACCCAGGAGATAGAGTCAGACAAGAGTGGAACCAGGAGCGGATTTGCTTCCTTGTGGGCCCGAGGCCAAACCTTATCAGTGCCCCCCCCCCAAATTTTTTTATATGTATATATATATATATATATATCGTAATATTGTAATTTAAAAAAGAATTACAACATAATGTAGCACATCAATATTTTTTAATCAAATTAGTTCCATATCAAGTACATCAAAGTACATCAAAGTAAATCAAGTTCCATATCATGTACATCTTACACATCTATATATAATTCCAGCAGTGTGTGTGTGTGTGTGTGTGTGTGTGTGTGTGTGTGTGTGTGTGTGTGTGTGTATGTGTGTCTGTGACCGCTGTTTCTCGACAACTACTGGTCCGATCTAATTGAAACTTGCCAGGTATATTGCTGGGGCCCTGTGGATGTGCCTTTTCAAGGTTTGATATTAATCGGACAAGTGTTTCCCAAGTTATGGCCATTTATTTACCAAACCAATGACAGGACACTGTGCTATGACGTCACAATTCTTCTTCGTTTGATATGATGTCACAATTGATGCTGGGGACCTGTGTGGTTGTTGTTTGTGGCACGCGGTTTGAATTTTTTTTTTTTTGCACATATGGCCACGCATGTACGGCCACGCACGTACGGGCACGTGAGAGTGAAGGAACAGCCTGTGTGGTTGTTGTTTCTGGCACATGGTTTGAAAGTTTTTTTTGTTTGTTTTTTGCACATACGGCCACGCAGGTATGGGCATGCACTAGTAGGAATAATGGCAAAATACAATGAAACTGAAGCATAATAAATTACAATGAAATACAATGCATACAATGAAATACAATGCATACAATGCAAAATAAAAAACATACAATGAAACTGATCAGAGAACCCACAAGTCCCCGGTGGGCCCCCAGTTACTGGTGGGCCCAAGGCCAATGGCCTATGTTGCCTATTGGAAAATCCGGCCCTGAGTGGTACCTTGCATATCAGATAGAGATGGATCCAGATCTGTCATTGTGTGTGTGAATCCATGCAAGTGGAATGGAAGCTGAACACTGCATTTTTGAAATTGTTCCTACTTTCCATCCAATATGGGTTTTAACGATACTAAAATGGGTCTGTGGGTTTAAAGAAAGAAAACGGGTCGAACCCGCAAAATATGGGTCACTTGCCATGTAAGTATTCTGCCCCATGACAGTATACAGGCAAATATTGTGACCACAATATGATCATAAGCATCCCAAACATAGTCCTTGAAGTGTTTGGGCTGGTAGCGCTGATGGCTGGAGCATCTTGGTGTACAGTAGGTTGGGGACACTGGTGGATGATCCTCACTGGTATCACAGATGGCCTCAACAGACTGGGAGTAATCTGGTCGACAGGTTTCAAGCTCGAGTGATGTATCGGAGATGCGATCTGGTACTTGGCTGATGGGGACTGGGAATGATTCAGCACCATCAGCACATGTGGACAGCTCATAGGGGATGTATAGAGGATCTGGTGGTCTTGATGCTGGTTGGAAGAAAACGTTCTCAGTGTGCAGTGAACCACCATGGACCCGATTGTGAGGGAATGGAGGCGTATCTTTCCAGTAGTCAAGGACCTTGTAGCATTCGGATTTTTTGACCCAGTAAGCTGCCCTCACCAATTTGGACCCCACAAACTTGTGTATGTTTCACCAGGATCCATTGATAGTGGAGATGAGGTAGCGATTTCTTGCACATGACTTGTTGTGGTCAGACTACAGATACACCAAATCGCCGACTTCCACCAACATGTTGGGCCCTATAGCCTGCATGGGCACCTCGGATTTATCACTATAGGGATGGATTGTGGAGCAGAGATGGTGTTAGACTTGTAACATTTGCAGATCAGAGAAAGGGATTTGTTGATTGGTGAACTGATCCCACTGGCACCACATCTCACAGGCCGAGAGGGCCCATGCACGAATTCATGAATCCAGAGTGATGGTTGCCAGTGTGAGGGTAAGCGGGGTTACTGCTCCTCCCATAGGCTCCTGTCACAGGAGCTCGCCCTCCAATTCATGAACTGCCTTCTCTTGTGATGGGGTTCTTGTGGGGATTTTTATGCGACCAATCATAATGGTCACACACACCAATCAATGATGTCTCAAAAGCTCGTTGTGGACCAGACGTGTGAAGCCGGGGGCCAAATTGGTGCAAATGACAGCAGGTGGTCCATCCAATGGCCGGAGCTCTATGCATAAGCGGACTAAGTTATAGCGGAGCATAATGTGTCATTCGTTATCCACGATACACAATGTAGTGTACGAAGTAGAACATTCTCACAATATAATAATTAATCGGTGATTGCGTTTTATCATATCTGCTGCGAAGGATACACCGACAGCACCGGGAGGGTCTCTAGTGGGCTGTTTGATCATGGTGTGGGTTGTGTTTCAGACAGCACACTGGTGGCACCAGGTCACCTGATCAACTGCTATCCAAGTCAAGAGTGTAGAAATAGCGGTGAATTATGGAACTAAGTTTATGACGAATTGGGTGATCCAATTGAATATGTAGTGCTGTGAGTAGGCAATTGAGCAACTGACATCGGACGATGATGCACTCATGTGCCAGGGACAAGGACTCATCACGACGGACTACTACCAGGACATCTTTGGAAACTGAAGCGATCTGGAGGTATTGTTTGACATCCTTGATTTTGGTGGCTTCTTTGATGGGAAGGTATGCAAAACCAGGTGGGCATGAGTCGAACTTAAGTCTGAGCACTCACCCTGAACTGCTGACCAAGAAGCTCTGTTGGTGAAGGGCAGCATCGCATGGCCAGAAATAATGTCCTGAGCCGATACATGTAGGTCTACGGCCTCCTCCTCATGCCTTATGAAGGCGCAGATGTGACTCATTGTCTGGGACATTGCGGCTAGCAAAATCCAATGGTACATTGGCAGATCCTGCAAGGTGTTGTACAGTTGCCTTATACCAGCTGACAGTAGAAAGGAATGTGGATATATGAGGGCTCGCTGAAAACTCACCACGGCAAAGCTTCTCGTAAGCTTGTACACATGATTGCTGTCAGTGAGGATGGAAGTGTAATGCTTTGACTGCATAATGAAGGGACTGAAGTGTTTTACTGAGGCAGTAATTGAAATGGCCTCCAACTCACAAGGCAACCAGGTTGGTTGGCATCCGCGTATCTTTGCACCAAAGAAACCCACGAGGTGAGGTATTCCGTTGCGCGTAAAGTACAAAAATCGATCCAATACTGTGTTTGTTGACTTGACCATCTGTTACAATCCACAGCTGATCACTAGAATGAGGAAGAGCAATTGTGTGGAGTGAAGAAAGAGTGGCTTTGGCTCTGCAGAAGGCAGCATGTAACTTGTCAGTCCACACAACTCTGGCCAGTGTTTGGCACCCAGCCATGGCGTTATCCAAGGGGGATAGTAGTGTGGAGCACCTTTTCAGGAGCCGAGCAAGTGGAGAGCATAGCCACGCAGTTTGGGCTGGTCTGGGTAGTATGACTAGACTAGATCCAGCCCAAGGTGGTGGTGCCCTGGACATATAACGGTCTTTGGAGTAGAGAGACAGAGTCGACATTTATACAAGGCATGTAAAACCATTCTCCAGTTTTGATGAAGCTCATCCAATGTGCTACCACCGCAAAAGAGGTCATCAGCAAGTTTGGCGACAATACGCTTCTCTAAGAGATCACCAAGGATGCGGCACATGAGCTCTTCGAGTGCCACTTCTGATCCAGGCATTTCCATAGTGGATCTGGTATATATGGGTATTCCACAGAAGGGTGTGGCCACACCGCAGTACTTCATGGACTGGCGGGATAATGGAATTTGGTAAAAAGCACTCGTGAGATCGGCTGCAATTCGATACTTCCATTGAGCAAATTTGTGGAGGATGGAATCTACATTTGGCATAAGAGAGGGTTGGGGCTTATTGTACCGGCCCACATCAGGAAAGGCTGTGATGAAGCGAAAGTCACCATTTGGCTTCATGATCAGTCATGAGGGATTCAGGTATTCTACGGCAATCCCCATATCTTCTGGGCAGGCAAAGACTCCAACTTTTTCTTGGGCATCGAACTTGTGTGCTAGTTCGCACAGTTTAGCGTGCGCATACTGTGGAAGATGGCTTTTGCGTTGTGGAGGCTGAACTGGGCACATGTTAATGGCAGCCTTGAAGGGGCCTGCAGAGACATTGTAGCCTTGGCCCACTGGGTAAAACACTTCATCATATTCTTCGAGAAGGACACAAAACTTTGATCGGATGTCAGGAGTAAACGTTGTCAGGGTCGATGGTGACAGTCTTAGAGCGTCTTGAGGGCGAAGTGGGTGTGCGTTTTACATTGGGGGTGTTGTACCCTGTTTTAAAGAAGGTGATCGGTCACAATCAGAAACTTACACTGAACAAACTCCACTCTATTCAATATGAAAACAACTATAAGCATCTGGGTGTTCTTTGGTGTACTCGGGTATGTACATGGGGCGAATCTGGCAAAACTGCTCCTGTTGTTTGAAAACTCATGGTTTGTCAGTTAAATTGGGGATCCAAACGTTCCTGCTGATGCTATGGATGACACCGGTGTGGGCAAGAGCTCAGTGGGTTGCAGTGACCTTGCAATTGGGACATCCATGCAAGGTTCGAGTACGAACACTGAGTTGATACTCGACATGTCACTTGGGAGGACGAGTTCAATAAACCTCCGGGCCACAGAGTATTTGTGCTCAGAGTACTGTATGGTGATCATGGCTCTTCCCTGAGAGCCATAGATGTACGTGTTGCCATCACCTCGGATAACTTGGTGCTTAGCAGGGCAAACTGAGATGTTGTTAGATTTCATGAAAGGTGTTCCTGCTAGTAAATCCACATCAAGATTCTCAACCACCAGGCCCTCAAATTGGAGTTCTCTTTCATCACGTGTCAGGGCGAGTCTCGTCTTGCCAACAATTTGAAGAGGGGAGGACCCATCCACCTGATAACTTTGTTAACCCAGGTGGGCATGAGTCTGCCTGTTATGACATGACGTCACCGACGTGGGCATGTTAGGACATGATGTCACTGGTACATATGTGCGCTCTTCTGAATATTGGCTCCTAAGTTGCCTGCAGAAGTTGCATGGGTGTCGATTGCTTTTGAAAAGTGGGGGGGGGGGACATTGCATGTCCAGACCACGAAGCCCACTTCGTGCCAGCGTGGACACAGCAAGTCTACCCTTGCAAATTCTTGATTTTATACGCTAGTTGACATGCTGCCTTCTGATCACACAAATCCCTTAAATTAATCTGACCATGTATTGACCATCTTTTTATCAAATGTAAGCAGACGGAGTGAAATTAATTAAACATTAATCATACACATTTCAGTTTCAAGTGTCATCAAAAAATACATATATATATATATATATATATATATATATATATATATATATATATATATATATATATATATATATATATATATATATATATATATATATATATTTGTTTATCAAGCCTCCTTCTAATGACCCTTGAACTGATTCACTAAACATAAACTGAAAACTAGACTGACATACAAATTGATATTACACGAGTACGGTCAACTTACCTTAAAACTTGCGAAAAATATGAACCGTCTTGTCTGCTGATCCAGTTAAAAACTTTGTAGCAATGTCTTGGGGGTCAAGTGCAGTCAGACGATTTCGGTGAACATGACAGATCATGAGATGGTTGAGGCGTTGTTGGGTCATTGTGGAACGTAACCAAGTCTTCATACGTCTGAGTGCGCTGAATGACCCTTCAGCTTCGCATGAACTTGCTGGGGAAACCAATAGAAGCCTAAGCAAACGTTCTACCTGTGGGAACATTCGACGGACTTCCGGCACCATGTCTACAAATATCTTATGGTAATCCTCAAAAGATGAACCACTGAACTGGTAATGAAAGAAGCCAAGTTCTTGCTCTAGGGAATCCGACAGTTCAGGATGTTTGCGGACTATTTGTGATTTGAATGACCCAGACAGGAGCATTTCACCCAAGTCCCTATACGCCATGAGGTCGGTTGATGCGACGTACTCGTTCAAGTTCTCAGATGCGCTGTTGATGACTTTGAAAAATTCAACTCTGTATACCTCCTCTGCAGAATTGGCAGTGTATTCCTGCGTGCCTCCATCAAGTCTCTTCGGAAGCTTGCGCTTACGAGGGAGGGTCACTGGATTGAGTTGGCACTGCTGGAGCTTCTGTTGTGCTGCTTTGAAAACCTCTTTAAAACGTCTGGTCGGTACGGAGAGATTGGAGATTCTGTGCAGTTACCTTTGCAGCAGTAAGCATACCAGAGACAGTAACTTGTGAACCCTGAAGTGCCTTATTGAGGTATTCAAGGGATTGGAGACCGGGCAATGATGCAAACAGACTGAGAACACACTTTCCTGATGAAAGACAGCTTCGAATACCATTGGCTCACGATGCCGTGTTCGTACCAAAGTCATCACTTGCTTGTTGAAGGGCATCCAGTACCGCCTCATAGTTATCCAATATCGATTTCACGGCAGGAGAACGAGTTAACCAACGTGTCGGGCAAATTGGCCTCAGGCATGTAGGGCAAGGAGTGTCAGCATCGTCAGCGTGGATATGCAAGTGCAGATGCTTGAATTTTCCAGATTTGTTTGAGATGTTGCTGAGTACCTGGACATAATCAAGGGCGTCTATTATGAACGGTGCAGTTTGTAGGGATTTTGATGTAATGATTTGGGTGACATGAGCTCCACAGTGAACATAATTGGCCAGCGGTTGAAGTTTTTTTTAGCTGTGCTTGACAGCCCTTGTACTTTCCGGACATGTTGCTTGCCCCATCGTAAGTCTGCGCTCTAAGGTGTTCAATAGGGAGTTGACACCGAATTAGGACATCCTGAAGCATCTTACAAAGTGATACTCCTGTTGTTGACGATACTTGGTAGAAGCCGATGAGATCTTCTTGAACATAAAGGGAATCCGTCACGTAGTGCACACACACCGACTCCTGCTCATTACCCTGAATATCTTGCGTTCCATCAGTTATGAGTCCGAACTGAGTGGACATTTTATTCACGTTACTGCATATATTTCTGAGGATGGCATGACTCATCAACTGTAGAATTTCGTTCTGAATTTCTCCACTTGTGAACGTCATCTTCCTTGACAGCCACGTCTTGAGGTTTACATCATCCTCGGCCCACAACTGTAAGAGCATTTCGAAATTCCCTTCAGAGGCATCCTTCCCACAAATTGCAAAACCTTGTCGGGCTAAATATTGCAGTGAGGTGATAATCTTCACAAGTGCTGACCGTGCAGATCTTTGCTCTTCTAGCAGTTTGCTGCTCAGCTGCACATGGACACCAGGTTGACTTCTGCGACATTTCAGATTTTCAGAGGCAAGCCTATGCGTGTTTGATCGTTCGTGTTGTCTGAATTTTTCTGTAGCCCTTTTCCAGTTCCAAAAGCCCTTTGAGACAAATGAGTCTTCTGCACAGCGGGCAAGTTCGGTAAGTTTTTCACGAGAAGCGTCCGTACAGGTGTGACAGAGTACACCGCCGATCTCTGATCAAAATGAAGCCACGGAAAATCTTTGAACCACTGTTGTTGAAACTTCAACTTTCGGTTTGGCAGTTTTTGGAACGGGATACAACTGACATCATGAGGTTGAAAAGGCTGATCTGGGAAATTAGGCCGAGTACTCGCACATGCACCCTTTTCTGCTGTTTTCTCCTTTGAATCGTCCACCTCTTTCTGGGAACTTGATTGCTCCAGGAGAGTGGTCAGGGATGTGCTACTTGATGCTGTCGCGAAAAACTTTCTGATGTCCATATCCTCTATGAAACGAGAAGGGAACTACATTTCAGTTGAATAAATTTGGACATGTGAATTGTAAGGGTTATTTTTGCGTAACAGGGCATTTTTATTCGGTCTATCCTTTATCCTTATTCTGTCGGTCTATCCTTCGTCTTTGTCCTCGTGCAAACGGAAAATTATTCGGATGATGGCGGAAGAGAAATTCCTTCCAGAAAGTTATTTTTCCTCGTAAAAATTGCAAGCCGCGGCTAAGCTACTAAGCCTAAGCCTTTTTTTTAATCGGATTTTCGAGGTAATCTCATTACTACCCTATAGATACTGTATAATCTGAGAACAGAATTCAAAAATAATTTTCCGTTCGTTTGTCCAAACCGCTTCGGTGAATTTTGCATATTTTTCAACAGCTACCTTTTAAAATCTATAATTTAATCCTCATAAGTCCGATGACCGAATGATACCTCTCGTTTTGTAGGTCTATCCCTCCCCTCCCCTCCCCTCCTCACCTCCCCAAAGTCCAAGTACCGATGAAAAAAATATTTACATTAACCGCCGCAAAAGCGAGTGAATCAGCGCATTTTATTTTATGTTTCCCAAGTATTCAAAGCTAATTTAGTCTCCAAAATACCCACTTTCCTTCGATTTTCATCCGGTTTTCAACGTTGGGATTTAGGCCACTGTTATCGACTGCGAAATATCAATACAGAATTGCAAAATAATCTTTCCGTTCATTCGTGCGAGCCGGTAGAGTGAAACTGCATCACCCTGCACAAGCTCCACCATCTCAATCAGCATACCAGGCCGCAAAATCTTTTATTGGCTTATAACTCGACGGTGCAAAGTCACAAAAATTAAACACACACATCATCGTGCAGGTAATAACATCAGGCATCCGGCGATATAAGTTAGAAAGGTAAAATAAACGATTTTGGTCGCTAAAGGGGCCCCGAGCCGTTGCGGCCTAACACTATCCGAGGTGTGACGCTCCAGGTCATGAAGCCGTGATTTCTTTAAACACTCATAAAATGACGATACAAAGTCCGAAAACGTCCCAACATACCTCAAAATGTCCAGGTCACGTTCCCTGTTAGTGGGTGAACAATCCAACGATTGGCGAATTCTGCTTCGCAATGATAGGAAGAGCCGACATCGAAGGATCAAAAAGCAACGTCGCTATGCATGCTTGGCTGGTGGGAGACCATGGCTTGAGAAGCACGGATTCTCAATGTTGAATTGTTAACCTATCATCTTTAATAGAACTATAATAGACCAATAAAACTAACGGTTCTTTTTCTTTTGTTGTTTTTGGCAAAAAGTAAAGATCCAGAGAGGCTCTGTATTGGGCAACCCCTCCCCCCCTCTATTTACGTGAAATGGTTTGGTCCAACTCCCAAAGCCAAAGCAGACGCAAACGGCTTGCGAGTACGGAGACCATAACTTGGGAACCACTTTTCCGATTAATATCAAACCTTGAAAAGGCACATCCTCGGGTCCCCAGCAATATACCTGGCAAGTTTCAAGTAGATCGGACCAGTGGTTGTCGAGAAACAGTGGTTGCAGACAAACATGCCCACAGACAAACATGCACACAGAGATTGCTGGAATTATAGAGAGATTAAAAAATTTATTCTTGAATTTGAGGAGCATCTCGGTCTGGTTGTACTAGAGCAATTCGTTTTGTGTTACGTAACTTATGTTCAATGAAAAAAGTGGGGGGGACAATCGATATGTTGTCCCCCCCTTGATAACAAGTGGGCGGGGTGGAAATGTCCCCCCCTGTCCCCCACCAATTGACGCCCATAAGTAGTTGTTTGAATCAGGTTTCCCGTGGCTGGTTTTGGAGGCCAGCTTTGCTATGTACTTGCCCAAGAGAGGTCATGGCTGATGATAGAGCCGAGACAATCAAGAAACTGAACATCTTCCAGTGGCTGACCATGTAAGTCAAGTAAGTCGGGTCAATTTATGACAACCACCAAACCCACAACAAATTGCAACAAAAGATTTCTCAGTGGTTTGTATTCCTACTGGATATACTGATCATTAGAAAAAAAGTCTACCAAAATCTGACATCCGGAAATGGGGTAAAACAGTCATTTTCAAGATGGCCGCCACCGGGCTTTGAAATAACTAAAACAGCTATAACTTCTTCAATAATTGTGATAAAAACATAATTGTGGTTCTGGTCCATGGTTTTAATGGATCAGCAATCCACTGCTGTCAATAAAATTTAGATCTGATCAGTATTTAACATGAAATCCAAGATGGCGGCAAAAAATGTATTCGTCCTTGCTTACGGGTGGCATCTCTCTTGAAAGTCTTGAAGAATCAGCTGCAATTGTGAAGATCACTGATGAACTTGAAAAAAAGAAATCTGAACTTGCTGCACAATCCAAAACGAGTAAGCTGTGGCTGGGTTATCAGAAAATGCTCCATACTGCTCGGGCAATGATCAAGGCAGATCGCACTGGGTCTTGGAAGGATCACTTGCAAGCTGTTGCTGATGCTTTGCCAATATTTGCAGCAGCTGAACACTACAACTACCAGAAGTCCGCTTATCTCTACATACAAGAAATGAGTGAACTGGAGAGCAAACACCCAGATGTGTATGAGAAGTTTCAAAATGGCTTCCGTGTGATCTGGCGAACAAACCAGTTTTGGGCAGGCCTCAGCTGTGATCTAGTCATCGAACAAACACTCATGAGATCACTAAAGAGCACCGGTGGCTAGACTCATGGCAGTAAGATGACAGAGGAACACCTCACATTGTGGACAATGTCAGCCCCCATAACATCTGAGGTCAACGTCGCCATGCAGGACTTCAATGATCTCAGATACGCAACAAGCGAACAGCATAAAGAAGCAACTGGTGCCACAATTGAAAGACATGCATTCGACCTCTCGAAGATAAGCACAAAGCTGAATGCATTTTCACCTTTCTCCTCTGATTCTACATTGAGAAATATCATAAATGGTATCGGGGCAAGCGAAGACATCAACGTGCATGAATATGAAGCTGTTGGGAACAAAATCATCAAGAGAATGATTGGACAACCTGTGTTTTCCTTCTCCATCAAGAAGACAGAGAAAGCAAAGACCCTGGGAAATTCTAATGCTCTCCAGGTTGCTCCTCACAGAACCATGGACTCCAGGTGCTATTCCAGTGATTCCTGGTGGTATCCCAGATAGGTGATTTGTCACTTGAGGACGTGATGAGTGTTGAGCTCAGTCCATACCCTCCATCCCTCTTTGAGGACAACAAGATCTTGAGGAAGGCCGACAAACCTCAACTCGCTCAAGCCGTCAATGACCACTGTACCAAGGCACTGGCATGTGAAGGAGTACCTGACACCACACCTTAAGACTGAAAGGTATGTTCTTGGTGGTGGATCCTTGCTGCACAACCTCAAGTGGAAGAAGGGAGATACATATGGCAAAATAGCCAGAGCATATGCGGACTTCACAACAAAACACTATGGGACAGCAACTGTTGTCTTTGATGGCTATGGTGCAGGCCCTTCGATAAAGGATAACACTCAGCAGAGACGGGGACAAGCCAACAGCTATCCGACTGTGAACTTCACCGGAGAAACTGAATTTGACGGAAAGAGAGATGAATTCCTATGTCGGCAGTAACAAGCAACAGCTGATCACCTTAATAGGTGATCAGCTGAAGAAAGTGGGCTGCACAGTTATTCAGGCAGAAGGGGAAGCTGATGTGGACATTGCCAAGACAGCCGTAAACAGCACAATTCTGCATTCCACCACACTATTCGGAGAGGAAACAGATTTGTTGATGCTTTTGCTCCATTACTGTATACCAGATGGAAAACCACTATATTTCAGATCAGACAACCAGTCAAGAAGCAATTTGAAAGTATATGACATCAATCGGATGAAGCATCTTCTTGGGAATAAGTTGTGCATTCAACTATTATTCCTGCACGCCTTCACAGGATGTGATTCAACATTTCGTGTGTATGGCATTGGGAAAAAAAATCAGTCTTTCAGAAACTCGTGGAAGATGATCAAGACCTCCAGTTGTGTGCAGATACATTCACTTTGAGAGGCGTCAGCCATGCTGAAATAAAGAAACTTGGCAGCCGAGCAATGGCCGTTATATTTGGTGGGGAGAGCACAAGTTTTCTGGCAGCCATGCGTTACAAGATATTCACAAAGAAGGTCGCTACTGCTAAGTCTTTCGTTACACCTGAACGTCTTCCCCAACGGAATCTGCCACCAAGTTTCATTGTCTCCAAGTGTACTACCAGGTCATGGTTTGGATGTGGATGGAGGGTGACCTCGATCCTCTGGACTGGGGCTGGGGACTTGAAGACAATCGATTTGTACCTATCATGACTGCCATGAATGCTGCACCAGACACTCTTCTGAAGATGATACACTGCAACTGCACCACAGCTTGTGACACACCCCGTTGCAGCTGCAGAAAGAATGGGCTTCCGTGTATGTCTGCATGTGGATCACGTCTTCCGGACAAATCTCACACTCTCACTATGTCTCTCCGAAAGGACCGTTTAGAACCCCCCCCCCCTCATCCACTTTCTCAACAATCCTCTGGAAGAAGTCCTTTCTTTCAAGCTTCTGGGTCTCACGATCTCCCATGAACTTTCCTGGGAAAGCCACATTTCAAACCTCGCCTCCAAAGCCAGTCACCGACTGGGAATCCTCCATCGTGCAAGGTCCTTCCTCGGCCCACCTGAGCTCCTGACCACTTACAAAGCTTTTGTCTGCAGCCTGATGGAGTACTGCTCTCCCCTCTGGGCTGGTGCTCCTGCCTCCCACCTTTCTCGGCTTCACGATGTAGAAACCAAGGCATTTCGGATCATTGGCATCTCCCGCAATGAGGCTGAGTCTTTGGGCCTCTCACTCAATCACCGCAGGTTGGTCGGTGGTCTTTCTGTCTTCTACCATCTCCTCTCCAGCCTCCCCCCCTGCTCTCTCTGTGATTTGTCCCCACCACATTTCCACAGGGTGCTCAAGGTCCGCCAACAACCCCTTCTGTTAAAACTACCAAAATCACGAATCACTGCTCACCTTCACTCTTTCGTTCCTCTTTTTTCCTGCCTTTGGAATAAACTCCCTCACTCTGTTCATTCCCATTCTTCCCTCCAGGCCTTCAAAACAGCTGTTCACCACCACCTCTTATCATCCCCCATCCAAATCCTCGATCGTTTCTACCCCCGATAATCTACCCAAGCCCACCTCCTTCATATTCCCTGCTTTCCGTCCTGAAAGTCCTTGCAATGTCCATCTTCTATTCCCCACATTCCCCATCCCATCCCTCTCCCTTCCACAGATCTCCAAATGTCTCTGTTCCCCACTATTTTGTCCTTCCCACTCCCTCCCCTCCTGTCTCATGCCCCCTTGATGTGCGTTGTGTGTTCGCTCTCATATGAGTCTCGACAAGGTATACAAAAAAAAAAAGTGTCGTTTTGTGACAATCCACTAAATCAAGCCTCTGAGGAACTAGAGGACAGTGATGACTGAAATTGTAACCTAAACTGCCATTATGTAATGTTCACAAATAAATGTTTCAGTGGCACCAAGTGTTCAGTGATTTTGGTTCAGATGGAAAATTTATTGATTTTTGCACTCTTGAATTTTGCCGCCATCTTGGATTTCATGTATAATACTGATCAGATCTAAATTTTATTGACACCAGTGGATCGCTGATCCATTAAAACCATGAACCAGAACCAACAATTATGTTTTTATCACAATTATTGAACAAGTTATCGCTGTTTTAGTTATTTCTAAGCCCGGTGGTGGCCATCTTGAAAATGACTGTTTTAACCCATTTCCTGATGTCAGATTTTGGTAGACTTTTTTTTCTTTTGATCAGTATATCCAGTAGGAATGAAAACCGCTGAAAAACCTTTTGTTGCAATTTGTTGTGGGTCAGGTGGTATTTTGACCCGACTAAGTGAGGTAGTTTGACGAACCTCTGAATCAACAGGGTGAGATATTGAGATTTTCCAAGATTGAAGGACATGTTCCATTAATCAGACAACCATCGAATCAACTCCAGATCAGCAGGGAGTGATGCAACTGCAGTCTGCCTAGCAGAGGGAAAAGGTACTGCACAGCACAATGTGGAGACATGTGCAAAGAGAGAGGGTTTTCCAAAGCATTAAAGAGGTTATTTACGTAGATTAGTAACAACAATGGGCCCAACACACTGCCCAGGGAAACTCCAGTCTCAACTGGAATAAGAGAGGAAAGGGTTCAGTTGATAGCAACTCATTGACTGCATGAGTGTAGGTCAAAATTCCAGGAATATAAAGGCAGTCTTACATGCCAAAGGCAGAGAGATTGACAAGTAAAGCAGGGTGCCATACTGCTGCATACCTGATATATGTCCAAAGAGACGGTCCTGACATCTTGATTGAAATTAATGGTCTCCAACCTGAGCTGAGAAAGGAGCAGAAGCATGTCCAGAGTTGAGTGATCGGGACGAAATCCAAACTGATCGTCGGAGTTTAGGTTGTTTGGAAACAGGAAAGACGCCATCAGAAGTAATGATAGATTCCTTGACTTAACTTGTAATTGGATTCAAGCTCATTGGCCTATAAATAGTAAGGTCTGTTTTCGCATCCTTCTTATGGATGGAAGTGATGGTTAGAGCATCCAGTCTGAGTTTGGGAGGTCGGTAGTTCAAACCCGGTCAAGATATAAGAAAGACTTTACTTTGCATACCAAAAGGCTTGATGCTCAGCATTTATAAGGATAGAGCACAGCCAAACAATGTTGGCGAAGGCAATGGCAAACCACCCAGTTTCACCCTTGCCAATAAGCTGTTTCAGCAGCACCAATGCAGTGTAAAGAGTCTGGTACAGTACAGTACATATATTCAATTGTAATGTGTTTATTTCTGGTTGCTGTAGATGTTCCTCGATATTTTCTCAAAGTACAGGAACCGAACCCCCCTCTTCCCATTGGCCCTTGGTTTCCACAATCGCGGCTTTAACTATCATGGCCTTTTTCAGGAACCTAACCGCGTTATATTGGAGGGTTTACTGTATTACAACAACATGTGCTGCCTTCCCATCAACCACATGTTCCATGAATCATCTTTATGCATGATATTGTTCCCACTCACAGCACCATTTGAACAAGGAACGTTCTTGACAATACAATGTTAATGCCATGACACCCTGGGATATCATCTCACCAGATTTAAATCCAATGGAACATCTCTGGAATATCATTTGAACCTTTGCCAAGATCATTTGAATCATCACATTTGAACCTTACCAAGACAGCCACAGACTCTTGATGAGCTCGAGCAGGGGCTGATTCGAGTGTGGAATGCCATTCCCAGGTTAAGATTTGAGTCCACATCTGGTCAATGAGACGACGGTGCAATGCAGTGATTGCTGCCGGACCAATGTATGTGTTTCTTCTTGCAATGGAAAAGCTCAATTAGGCTGACCTTCGATGCAAGATGCGTTTAAATTAACAGATTCTCTTTGCAGGATTATGTCGGTAAGGCTTATATTAGAACGATCGCTAATTCTTCGGCATGCAAAGACTGTAACAAAATACGCCTCCTCACTGTCATTGGTTAACGGCTAATGCAACGTATTGTATAATAACGAAAACGTACATTTTAGCAGCTGAGTTATGATGCTCGTCATCAACCTGGCAAGTCACTACCAGCCAAAGAAATGTTGCCACACTCAGCAAGGTGTATTTTGAGAGGGGTACATTTTAAAGGCAGATTAATTCATAAGAAATTTGGTATCTGTCTTTCTTTTTGACCTCGATACTTTCGGTCGTTACCTATCCGATCTCAACCAAACTGTACAGGACAACTAAAGGGGCTGTCACACCTTGACGTTTTAGCCAGCGTATGGCAAGGTATCAAAATGTATGTAAAACGCTGGCGTATGCTGAACTATTGATGGTTTTTTTAAGTTTTGGGCGTATAATAACGTGTTGGACGTATGCATAACGTATTAGTAACGTACACAGAACGTTTCAATCACATATAGATAACTTATACCAACGAATGCTGAGCGTGTTGGCGGCGTTCACAACCTATGCCCAACGATAGTCTAACTTGTGCACAGCGCGGCAGCGTATCGCCGATGATCACGTGGCGTAGGCTATTCATAAGCTGCGGCTCGACGATTCAAATCATAACCGCACTAGACATCGAAGTGTTAGGCAGACATCGTAGTACGCTGGTATACGTCGTCATACACCAAGTACGTCGAGAAATTTTCAGCATGTTGAAAATTTCTCGACGTACTCGGCGTATGACACACATTCCGCATACGCTGGCATAAGTTGTACTCATGTTACGCGATCGTTGTCACACGTCGACACACGTTACTTGTACGTTACTCATAAGTCGAAACACGTCGACGTAATGGTTAGCGTCAGTGTTCCAGACTCCCTGATTTTTTTTTTCTTCGGTATGACGGTGATGTTGATACTTCGATTTCTAGTGCGGTTATGATTTAAATCGTTGAGCGGCAGCCTATTAATTATATTATATCATAACCGCACTAGAAATCAAAGTGTCAACATCACCGTAATACCGAAGAAAAAAAAACAAACCAGGGAGTCTGGAGCACTGACGCTAACCATTACCTTAACGTGTTTCGACTTTTGAGTAACTTACAAGTAACGTGTGTCGACATGTGTCAATGATCGCGTAACGTGCCCACAACTTATGGCCAAGCCTATGCGGAACATGTGAGTCATACGCTGGCATATGTCAAAAAATTTCAAGCATGGAAAATTTGTCTAACACCTCTGCATACAAAGACGTATGACAGCGTACAAAGACGTATGCCAGCGTACTACAAAAAAAAGCCTGCGTACTATGACGTATGCCAGCGTGCTCTTAACGTATACAAACCTACCCATAACTTATTCGACGTGTGCCAGCGTTTTAGCCAAATTTTGCATACGTCAGGCATACGCTGGCTAAATCGTCAAGGTGTGACAGGACCTTAAGGGTCACATGATGGAGGTTGTGGTGACTTAATTTGCCCCCTCCCGAAGGGGGTTTTCAACCGTGGGTGAGGTCTGTGCTAAAGTGTATATCCGTATTAAGACATCGCTAATCATGGCGGTTGTTTTTAACAAGGTTGATTCTAATGACAAAAGCAATAACAACATTAATAATAATAGCATAATATTAATGTTATTACAAAAGAATATTAATACTAACTAGCCAAAACCCCGTGACAGATGGATTCCGTTCCATGAGCCCAATATGACAACCAGTGGCGGCTTTTGTAAGAGCCAGATCCCAGTCGATGCACTCCATGGCCTTCCCTAATGAGGCCTACAAAACGTCCTTGTACACGACATTTTTGGTGTACACTACTCCTTGTGAAAAAGTCCCCTGATTTGTGCACGTGTCTACTTTGACGTACACCGTGTCAAAACTTCTGAGGTCACAGTTCCGAGAATAA
This sequence comes from Eptatretus burgeri, assembly GCF_056783735.1. Taxonomy (NCBI): domain Eukaryota; kingdom Metazoa; phylum Chordata; class Myxini; order Myxiniformes; family Myxinidae; genus Eptatretus; species Eptatretus burgeri. Next base: position 3,960,525 of record NC_140978.1, read on the forward strand.
CGTGACGCAACTGCTAGGTGGAGCACTAAATTGGTCCTTCACTATTAATATATAGATAATATCCCCCCCCCCACCCCAAGGAGTTTTTTTCCCTCCTTGGCCAAACGCTGTGTTAACATGTATAAATAGCTTATCGTGGCGTTTCGTGGAACACCCCTACTGTAAGTAAAATATTATAAACCACAAACATATCTGATTACCTTTTTTTTATCGCGAGGTTGCTGATTTACACTCAACTAAAGGAGAGGAAACACGACGTTATTGAGGCATGATATACTCATCACGTCCCTCACAGACTAATGGACCCGAGCCTAGATCGACTGTAATCGATATACCCCAGAGGATGATAATTCAGCTGCAATAGGGCAGTGTATGAGTGTGTAAAAATTACCCCTGGTTGGGGGGTGATGGTCATCTCTGAAGCTCTGTAGATGTGGATCTCTGATCGGCTTAGAATGGCTTCGATGTCGTCTTGTCTTTTGGTTCAACGTACAGACGAAAGCCCGGGAGTAAAAACGATAGAAAACTTTAGAAATCAAACTACATTTCTGAGTTATCCGGAGACAGATTTTGAAAATGGTTGATTTGGAACATTTATGATCAATGTGTCTTCAAAAGGATAGAAACCGGACCTCAGAAATCAAACCGCATTTCTGAGTCATAAATGGCGGATGATATTTTGACAATGGATGATTTCCCAAGTTTACAGCATCGGGGACCTTGACATTGACCTTCAATCAGGTCTAAAGTCATACCGTCGTGCATCACTCATCGACCCCTACCTACATACCAAGCTTCATCAAGATCGGGTGAATCAAAAATCAAATTCGGGTGAATCAAAAAAAATCAAACTGCATTTCTGAGTCATAAATGGCAGATGATATTTTGACAATGGATGATTTCCCAAGTTTACAGCATCGGGGACCTTGACATTGACCTTCAATCAGGTCTAAAGTCATACCGTCGTGCATCACTCATCGACCCCTACCTACATACCAAGCTTCATCAAGATCGGGTGAAATTTTTTTGACCGAATCACATTGACGATTTTGCCAACTTTGAAGACACGTGACTTGATAACTCGGACGAATTTTTTAAAAACCGGCCCGTGCAAATTTAGATATTGCTCCATGTTATCAGAATCCGAAGACATTTCGAAGATCGGATCATAAACGGCGGAGGAGATAGATTTTGAAAATGGACGATTTCGCAACTTTGGAGTGACCTTGACGTTGACCTTGACCTTCAATCGGGTCAAAGGTCATACCGTCGTGCATCACTAATCGACCCCTACCTATATACTAAGCTTCATCAAGATCGGGTGAAATTTTTTTGACCGAATCACATTGACGATTTTTCCAACTTTGAAGACACGTGACTCGATAACTCGGACGAATTTTTTAAAAACCGGCCCGTCCAAATTTAGATATTGCTCCATGTTATCAGAATCCGAAGACATTTCGAAGATCGGATCATAAACGGCGGAGGAGATAGATTTTGAAAATGGACGATTTCGCAACTTTGGAGTGACCTTGACGTTGACCTTGACCTTCAATCGGGTCAAAGGTCATACCGTCGTGCATCCCTCATCGACATCTACCCACATACCAAATATCAAGAAAATCGGAAGAAAAAAATGGGGACGTACGTACGTACGGACATCGAGACTGGTTTTATTAGGTCATCTCTAACAAGATGACCTAAAAATGGCGGAACCTGTGATGAGTAAAGTTTGACTGTCTCAAGCACAAACTTTACCATTCTATCCCAAATGACTTGTTGATTTTGAATGATTCTGGCAATGTTTTCACACACTTTAGTGAGTGGTGAGGCCAGAAGGAATTTTGTCGTGAAGAGAAGGCATGGTTGCAGATTTGACTCTGCCAGAGATTGAATTCGTGATCAGACAGCCGGAGACAGGCAAGCCACCAAGTGAATTATTGTGCTCCTGAAATGTATAAGTGGTGTCATGGTATATAGTTTCAGGAGCCCTTTCAAAACTTCAGTAGAAATGATAAACCAGCTTATTTGAGACCACTGCTGGATGAAAACCTCCCTCAACTGATATTGAGGGTGTCTCTGGCAAACTTACCACACTTGCCAAGAGTGGGTTTACAAGAGCAAACAGCCGTGGGAATCAAACCCACACGAGCTCATGGAGAACTGAAACAAGTCTTTTTGCACTTGTACAAATAGCCAGCTTATGACGTTGCATCAAAAAAGAACATCTTTAAGCTCAAGTGTTCTGGATGATGTGCGTGATCCTGTGCAAGGACAAGACATTTTGTTATCCCCCCCCCCCCAAGCTTCCTGAAATAGTGGGATGATTCAATCTGACTTTGGAGAACTAGATATTCCTTTCTGTGAGGATACATAAAAAATAACTTGCACATTGTCTGATGCAACAAAGGGATGATATGAAGCATCACATAACAGAAGGCCAAGACACAGAGAATACTGCCTTCTTTCTTTGGGATGTTTACAGCTTCTCGATCTTTTAATTACTGTCACGTATGATCTTTCTTAGTCTGCCTCTTTTGAGCATCACCTAAGTACTCCCTATAGAATCTGTCACTTTTTTAACTTGAGAAAATTGGACTTCATAAAAAGCCCTTTGACTCATGTTTCCACAATGATGCAGGAGTTGATGGAGTGAGCTGTATATTCACAGATGTGCATCTCCCTCCATGGAACGAGGCTCATGGAAGAGCAAGGTTAAATTGACAGTGGGGTGGCATTAAAAGAAGAGAGAGGAAAGAGAGAGAGGATAGAGGAAGCACTGAAACCAGCAAGTAAGAGGGTTGGAACAGGAAGGGTTAATGGGGGCATTAAAGATCATGGGTCAGGATGGGGAATGACATGAGGTGGTGGTGCAATGCCTGCTTGAAGCTCTGGAAGCCCAGGGTCTTTGTCATTTAGGTACGTTCTGATATCTGAATCATATTCATTGTTTCATGTTCGACTGCCATGGCAATTGTTAAAAGATCAAAAGTAATCTTGAGGCAAGGTGTTGGGTTCTTACAAGAGATTTATGAGAACACAGACCCGTATTTCACAAAAAAATAAAAGTTGTTTCCAGTTGCAAAGATCAATATTCCAATTTTCAAGCCCGACCAACTTGTACTTGAGACTTGCTTGCTGGGTACAAGATGTACTATGCAGGGAAATCCCGATACAGAAGGCTAATAGGCCCATCATGTCTGTGGTGCCATTTCCACACATCCCAACCTCAACCCAACCATCCACTCCACGAACACGCTCATCCTCCGTGACACCAACCACACCTACACCACAACGCAATCAAAAGCAACATCCATTCAATGAGTAGAGGGAAGGGAGGAAGGGAGGGTGGCAGGGGCAAAGAGATGTACATCACAGCAGGATATCCACAATCATAACAGTAGAGATGTTTGTTTTTTTTTAAAGGGGGTGGTGGTAGTTGGTTGAGGGTTGGATTAACACCGATTAAATGTTCATGTCGAACAGCACACACAACTCGAAGAATCAATATCTTAAGATACCTAAACAGGACAACATGCACACAGATCCGACAACTTTTGTTCCAGTCTACCCTCCACCTCTGCCTATATCCCTGTAGCCCTCTACAAATTGGTGATGCTTTTAGTTTTGAATATGACCCCAATTTCTTACCAAAGGTGTGTGTGATTAATGATGCTGTGTCTCCTGTTGACATTGTGCCAGAAGGCTGTTTAGTTTGGATATGACTTGCTAGGAATCAAACTCAGGAGCAGACAGTTTGAGGGTGAGTTTACATCACTTAACTATCCTGCCAGTCTAAGTGAAATAAACATGTCTGGACATAAATGACAATATCATGAGTTGGCGAATCTAAGAAATGCCATTAAAAATAACAGGTCATGACGGATGACTTTATGTGACAATGTGAGTGAGGCTACCTTTTATTCCAGCCACATGCACATGATATTCATTCCTGTCTCCATCCAGCATTATAGATTGGCACAACATCATATAGTCATTGTGTGATAATCTGTGGTTGAAGGTTGGCAACTTAATCGCTTGACCAACATGGAGGGGCTGTTGCAAAGTTGGATACGTGGGCAGAAGGCATGAGTGGAATTTAAATTTCTCATGCCTCAACCGAAGAAATGTGTACAGGTATTTAGGAAATGTGTACAGGTATTTCAAATAAGGCATACAAAGTGTGTATCATGAACAGCATCCTGGGAGAACAACGCCGAGAGGCCATGTCCTCAAAGGACGTTGCCCATATGGCATACTAATTGAGAAAGACACTGTGGAATCGTTCAGGTCCACCAACGACCAGTGCTGACAAACAGGTTAGCCGGCTTCATGGCTTTCCCATGGTGACACATTATACCTGGGTGGAGAGTGGAACCCGGACTAGGCAGCGCAAAGATGAGTGCACATACTGTATATCTAAGCTATCATGTCAGCCCTCAAGCAAGACCAGAACCTGAGAAGATATTTAAGTTGTTATGAATATTTTTAAGGGTGCAGTATTCGCCTGAAGCTAAGTTCAGTGATTCACCTTTTTGGACACAAAGGCTGGCAAGATAAATTTGAAGTAATTGGTTGTCTCTCCTTTGAACTGCAAAGCTTCAGTTTGGATATCAAAGACTGTGATGAATTGTGGGTTCACTATTTCGAAGTGGAAATGAAACATCAATCTTTTCAATGAAATCGTAAACGATCTCCAACCAACATGAAAACAATACAAATTCCAGCTGTAATACCATTGTGAATGTTTTATGGGACGTTGAAGATGTCCTGCTTGTGGACTTCATGCCAATAGGTATTAAATCTTCATGAAAACGTAGCCGACGTACAGTATTATGATTGAACACCTGGTTCCAGGAGCAATTCCTGTATTCTGTCTCTGTATTTAGGGTTTATAACAAGTGTGTCTTCTACCTCCTTTCTGATTTGCATCTTCTGCCCTTACCATGCTCCGTCCACCCCCCATGTTTGTGCATGGTCCACGCAGTCTGCCAGTCACCCACTTCTGGTGAAACTCCCAAAATCCAGGCTCACCGCTCACCTACACTCATTCCTTCCTATTTTCTCTCCCCTGTGGAACTAACTTCCTCTGTCTGTTGAATCTCATGTTTACCTCTAGGGCTTCAAGACAGCTTTTCTTGACCATATCAAGTCATCCCTCATCCATACCCATGATATTTTTCTGCCTTTATGAACTCTTCCCAAGCCAACCTCTTTCCAGGTTTCTAGGTTATAGGGTTTCCTACTGCTTTCTCACCCTTCTCTTGGTTATTTTTTTTTGGGTGGGGGGGGGGGATTTTGTTCCATTTCTCCTTCCGCAGTTTTCACTTCCACTTCTGTGGTTGAGAGTTTGCACCTGTATCCAGCCTGTTCATCCCCTGTGTCCTCCTTCCCCTCTCCTTACTCTCGTTATTTATTCCTCATGTCCTTTCACATCCTTCAGTTTACCCTGAAGAAAACATCCAGTCTCGCCGGAAATAAACTCTGCAGAATCACTGGAACGGAAGGCGAGCTTGCACACAAGCACGGACCACAAGACCATGAAAATTACTTTTATAATTTAACTTTTGCACCAAGATTTTAAGTGCTCTTATATTCCATAACTAGAACTTAAGACGCTTAAGATGCATCCACGAGCAAAAAAAAACCACAGTGAATAAATGAAAAATACTGGGTTGAATTACTTCCACTACCGAAGGTGAATGGAGGTTATGTATTCACCCTTGTTTGTTACTGATGAAGATTTGCAAGAATATTGCTTCGTCTGGTCTGTTATTCTGTCTGTCTGTCTGTCAATTGCCTACAGGTCACATTTTTAATCTGATCTTCACAGTACTTAACCACCTGGTGGAGGTTGTCACATGTTTGAAGCCGTGTTTTTGAGGTCAATTTTGAGGTCGACGCCACAATCTTAGCTCTCATGAGTCTTGACAATGGATACCAAAAAAAGGGTCAAAAGGTCATTGGTCAATCGTCAATTTTCATCCAATTAACTTGATATTGACAGTGGCCTGCAAAAAGTATTTACCCCCCTACCAATAATGCCACATTTAGATGAACTAGTACACCCGTTCCCTATGGGAGCGACAGGAAGGGTCATGTTGTCATCCTCTCTGGGGTATATATAGATTACAGTAGATCTAGCCTCGGGTCAGTTAGTCTGTGGTGGACACGATAAGTCTATAATGCCTCAAGAACGTCGGGTTTAGTGTTAAACAGCAGTCGTGGCTGCTTAAAAGATAATCAGATGTGTTTTTGGTTTATAATATTTTTACTTCTGGTCAGCCTCTTCGTCTTTCTTGTATTCTTCATGGGGCCTATCCCACGAGATGCCACAATAAGCCATTCCAACACGTTAACACGTTTGTTCAATGAGGAAAAACCCCTTGGAGAGGGGGGATATAATTCGTATTAATATTGTTTTGTATATGTTATGATAATATTAATGTTATGATATTATCATTAGTATTGTTATTACTTTTGGCATTAGAAGTGGCCATGGAAAAAATGCCATGATGAGCTATCTTTACACGGATATACAACTTTAACATAGAGGTGGGGAGGTGGGGAGGTTAGGCATTCCCTTTGAACAGATAGAAATGTACAGAGTAGCACAGTACATGTACGAGTAGTTAGTCAATCTCGATATAATAAGTATGGACATGTTAGCTTAAGGATTGTCTCGTTTGAATGTGCACCAAACAGGGGATGGTGGGTGGTAATAATTAGTTTAGGAAATTGTATGTATAACACCTTTGTAAACATCTACTGGGGTGCCGGGAGACAGTGTAAGAGAGAGGGGCATAGCTATGAACGCCTCCAAGGGCGTAGCTATCAATGCCACCAAGGGGGAGAGCTACAAATTCCTCCAAGGGGCGGAGCGTTGCCCGGGGAGAAGAGGGAGGAGCTGACAATGGTGGGCAGGGATTGTGGGAGTTTGGAGGAGGAGAAGGAAGGAGCCATAAATTGAGTGGGTTCAGGACTCTGAGGAGAGCCTAGTGCTCAGGAGAACAGTTCGGAGGGGAACAAGTTCTGAGGGGATCGTTGTTTCAGAGGGGGGCAAAAAAATAAGAGTGCAGAGGAGAACATTTCTGAGGAGAGCAACTCAGAGGGGATCATCCTGCCTGCCTCTGCCCTGTGTCCGCCTTCGCCCTGCCCATAATCTCCTCATCCGAACTCATCACCTGCTCATGGCTGCTCCGCCATTAATTATATTCCCTTCCCTCCCAACCCATCATTGTCTCCTCTGTCACGATTCCACCATTCCCTGGTTCTTTTTATTTGTTTGTGTTATGGGAAATAAACCTGTTGGTTTTACCAGAACGAAAGTGCTTGTGTCTCTCCTCACAACCACATGCGCACGTGTAGACCACCATAATGTGAGCCGTCTCCACAGGAGTTAAAACCATTGGATACATTGCAGCATTTTAACTCCCACCACAATGAGCTCGACGTAAGTGGAGCCATTGACGCGATAGTATTAACATTGTTTTGGAATAACATTAATATTATTAAGTTATCATTAGAATTGTTATTAGTTTTGCTTTTCGAAGCAGCCTTTGAAAAGCACCATGAAGACCTATCTTAACACGGATATACAACATTAACACAGACTTCACCCAAGGTGGAACACCCCCTTGAGGAGGGGAGGAGAAATGAAGTCGGGATAGCCTCCATCATGTGACCCTTCGTCCTTCTGTCAAGTTTGGTTGACATTGGATCAGTAATGACTGAATGTATTGCAATCAATAAACCTTCAGAAAGACAGACACCAAATTGCATATTTTAGTTTGATTATAAATTATGTAGAAACGGTTTTTCCAAATGAACTATTTGATTCATAACTGGTGAGATCAAACGAAACATTGTTATAGTTGAAGGAGGTTACATGTCATGAATACCTGTAAAAAAAAAAGTGGACAAATCAAAGTTTACTGGTTGTAAAAGTATTCATCCTCTTAGGCCAGTACTTGGCAGAAGCAGCTTTTGCAGCAATGACTGCCATGAATCTTTTTGGGTAGGTCTCTACCAGATTTTCACAGTGAGATGGTGAAATATTTGCCCATTCTTCATGTGAACATTGCTCTAGTTCTGCCAAGTTTGATGGGGATCGTCGGTGGACTGCAATCTTCAAGTCTCGTCATAAATGTTCAATTGGGTTCACGTCAGGACTTTGACTGGGACACTCAAGAACATTTATTTCATTCTTATTCAGCCACTCCAGTGTGGCTTTAACGTTGTGTTTTGGATCATCGTCCTGTTGAAATGTGAATTTCCTACCCAGTTTCAGATTCATGGCTGACTCAAGCAGGTTTTCAACAAGGATTCTCCTGCACATTGCACCTTCCATTGTCCCTTCAATTCTGACAAGCTTGCAAGTCCCTGCTGATGAAAAACAGTCCCATAACATGATGCTGTCATCCCCATGCTTGATAGTCGGTTTGGTGTTGACTGGGTGATGTTGCAGTGTTAGGCTTGCTCCAAGTGTAACGCTTTGAATTTAGATCAAAAAGTTCAATATTTGTCTCGTCTGAACACAAAACCTTTCTCCACATCCCTGCAGTATCATCGAGATACGTTTTCACAAACTCAATATGAGCTTTTACATGCATATTTTTCAGTAATGGCTTCTTTCTTGCTAGCTTTGTAAAGGGAAAGGGATATTGTTGATTGATGAACTCTGACCCCCATCGTGGACATAGAGCCTTGCAGAGCTTTCCAATTCATTGTTAGATTTTCAGTGACATCCCAAACCAGTTTCCTGCTCGCCCAGCTGCTGAGTTTGGATGGGTGATCTGATCTGGGTGGAGTTTGAGTGGTATGGTACATCTTCCACTTCTTAAGATGGATTCCACCGTCCTCAAAGGGATAATGAGTGACTTTGAGATCTTCTTATCACTCTCTCCTGAACAGTACTTCTTCACCACTTTATGTTTGACTTCTTTGGAAAGCTCCTTGGTCTTCATGTTTGCCTTGTTGGTTGACCAAGTGAGTTGCACCTTAAAACTCCTTTGATAAGTGGAGAGATAAATTTTTAAGGTAAACCACAGATTACATACACGTGAAATATATTACACTTATTTTGTAACCTTTCAAACAAATAATTTGCTCCTGAAGTGATTTTGGCTTAATTAGTCAAAGAGTTTGAATACTTATGTAACTGAGAATCATCTGATTTTCTCTGTTAATCTGATGTATTCACATTTTATCTGGATTTTTAGTTTTATCACTTTGGAGTAGTTTGTAAAAACCCTTTATATTAAGTTTGATTTGAAAGCATCATGGAATAAGCTCAGGTGGTATCAAAGCCTGAAAATTTTGGAGGGAATGTGAATACTTTTGCAGGCCACTGTAAAATAATAAAAAAAATAAAAACTTTAAAAACTCTTCCCATGCTCTTCTTGCCGAAGAAGCTGCATAAAGCACCCAAAAAAGGCCACCCAACGTAATCCCTTTTGCTATTTCAAACCATTTCCAGAGATTCACAACAGCGGCAAATACATTCACAAATAATACGTACATGAGAATCCCAATGCTCCACATCCCCTCAACAGCCGGAACGGTTTCATCGCTGATTGGTAAATCATCAGTGACAGCGCAGACAGAAACATGCAACACTGAGGCTCCCAATAATGTACCACATATAAATGTCAAAAACAGTTCTTCATTGATAAGTTGACTGCTTTTGAACTAACAGACATGCTGGTATTGAGGCAGCTCTCTGAGAAAAGCCAGAGATATATTGCCTCTCACAAGCATATGATCAGAGGAACCGATTGGAGCAAAGGAAGATTAGAGGCATGTTAGAATGTCAACAGAGGAATGTCAGAGAAACCAATTGGAGGAAGAGCAGAGGAAATTGTAGCAGAGGAATGCAGGATCTACCAAAGTGCTCAGTTCTTCAATACCGACCACAGGCTTGTGGAAGCAACTTTGAGGATGCAGCTTAAATCCGGGAGAATGGTACCATCACAGCCTAGGCTGATGTTGGCAAGCTCAAGGATGAGAGGGGAAGCTGAGGGGTTTGCAAACAGGCTGAGTGGGAATTTGTGAGGGTCTGGGTGCGTTGGAGAATCCTGAAGAGTTTCTGGTGTTGATGTTGCTGGTGAATGTCTTGGAACTGAGGCGAAGAAGAATTTTGTCTCTCCAGGGACATTGCATAGCATTGACCAAAGTTTCAGGGCCAGGATTAATGGCAGAGCTGAGCTGTTCAGGGAGTTGAGGAGTAAACCTGGGCATGTGCTAAGGGTGGACAAGGAGGCCTACGTGCGAAGAATCTGTGAGGGGGTAGAGCATTACCTGTGGACAAGTGATTCTTGTCCCGCTCACAGGGGAATCCACGCATTGCGTTCCTCCAAGCCGGTCCCTCGGTGCACTGCAGTTGGAGTGGAGAATGGTGGGCTCTTCACCCAGGAGTCAAAAATGAAGGCCCGCTGTGCCAGTTACTTTGAGCGGCTGTACCAGGCTAATTCACCAGCTGTTGAGTTGGATGTCAGTGGTGTTACTGTCCCTATTGCAGACCTTCCAATCAACTGTGATCCACCTTAGTTTGTGGAAGCACAGCCTGCGGTGAACCGGTTGAAAAGGGGTAAAACTCCTGGGATCTGTGGCATCCATGCCTTCTCAACGTGGCATGGATTCTCAAGGCTGGTGGAAATGCTATGCTCATGTCAGTGAATGCAGTTCTGTGCTCTATCTGGAACACAGGCATCATCCCAACTGACTGGAAGATTGGCCTTGTTGTTCCTCTCTTGGAAAGGGAATGGTGATCGCCAGGACTACAACAACTAGCGAGGTGTGACGCTCCTTTTAGTGCCGGGCAAGGTCTTTGCTCTGATAAATCATGACAGGGTTCGCCACCATCTGCTTGAGCACCAACTCTTAGAGCAGTCAGGATCTACACCAAAGAGGTCAATGAATGACCGTGTCCTTGCCCTTTGGGTCCTCACCGAATGCAGACAAGCATGTCAGGAAAGACTGCTTGCAGCCTATGTTGATCTCTGCAAAGTATTTGATTCAGTGAATCAGGATGCCCTCTGGAGGATTCTTGGTCTTCGTGGGGAGCCACCAAAATTGATCAGTCTAATTTCTGAACTATTCTCTGGTACTGAGAGTGCTGCGAGATGTGGTGATACCATCTCCAACTTATTTCCAATTGTTACTGGAGTTTGTGAGGGGTGTTCGCTGGTCCCCACACTCTTCAGCACTTGAATGGAATGGATTCTGGGGAGGATGTCGGAGAGATCAAGTTGCAGTACATCTTTTGGGAATGTCAAGATCACTGACTATGATTTCGCAGATGATGCAGTCATCTTTACGGAGACTCTGTATATCCTTTTGGAGGCCCACGACGTGCTGAATCAGGAGTCAGAGCCCTGGGATTATGGGTTTCCTGGGTCAAAACTAAGATCCAGGCTTTCGGTGACATCTTGGATGCTGCTGCCCTGTCTGTGTCTGTTCGTGGTGAAGATGTTGAGGTCCTGGAGAGATTCGCTTACCTTGGCAGTGATATTCATGTCTCTGCTGGCTGTGAGTCAGAGGTCAATAGACGTCTGGGTCGGGCCTGGGGAGTCATGGATTCACTGGATCATGGGGTGTGGCGCTGCCGGTACCTGTGCGGGAGGACGAAAGTCCGAGTCTTCAGGTCCTTGGTACTTCCAGTCTTGCTCTATGGATGCGAGACTTGGACTCTGACCAAGGATCTGAGACGGAGACTTAATTCCTTTGGTACCAGGTCTCTTCGCAGAATCCTTGGCTATCGCTGGTCGGATTTTGTGTCCAACGAGCGGTTGCTGTGAGAGACTAAAATGAGATTTGTTACCTGCATAGTCCGTGATCGTCAGTTGCGGCTGTATGAACATGTGACTCGTTTTCCTGACGCTGATCCTGCTCACCAGATTCTTTCAGTGAGGGAGTCTCATGAGTGGAAGAGGCCAGTGGGCCAACCACATGCCTCGTGGTTGCAACAAGTTAACCATCATCTCAAGGAGATGGGGATGGGCCTGGCATCTGCCTGGGGGATGGCCAGACGGAGGCCACTGGAGTACCGGCGGAAAGTGGACGCAGCGACGCGCTGTTCTGGCACATGCTCCCACACCTGATCTGAACTCACATACTTCTCTACAACTCCCGACTTCCTCATACAATGCCACAACTCTTTTTTATTTTTGTATACCTTGGTCGAGGCTCGTATGAGAGCTAACACACAACTCACAGCAAGGAGGCATGAGACAAGAGGGGCGGGAGTGGAAGGGACAAAACAGTGGGGAACAGACACATTAGGTGAACTGTGGAAGGGAAAGGGATGGGGATGGGATGGGGAACATGGCGAAGAGAAGAGACGGGGAACTCTTCTCTTGGCACCCTATCATAAGCTTTCTCTAAATCCACAAACACACAATGTAACGCTTTCTGGCCTTCCCTATACTTCTCCATCAACATTCTCAAAGCAAACATCGCATCAGTGGTGCTCTTTCCTGGCATAAACCCATATTGCTGCTCACAGATCATCACCTCTCCTCTCAACCGAGCTTCCACGACTCTTTCCCACAACTTGATGGTGTGGCCTTACAACTTTATCCCTCTGTAATTACCACAGCTCTGCACATCACCCTTATTCTTGAAAATCGGAACCAGTACACTTAATCTCCACTCCTCCGGCATTCTCTCACTTTCCAAGATTTTATTAAACAATCAGATGCCCTTCCTGACGTAACCCTGGTCACCTCATACGACACACAGGGATATGGTACACCTATTCTAACTGGTGGATGACTTGGGTAGGTAACAATAAAAGGCCGATTCGATTTTGGTGGAGGTCCGAATTCATATCCGGCCTATGAGTGGGATATAAAACGTAAAATGCTCAGCCTGGAGGAGGTATGAGGTCTATTTAACCAATGATATGGGGACACAATAAAGCAATTGGAAAGAGTGAAAAGGAGAAGATCGCTTCCACAGTACCTGCTGGCCCAGGGCGATCACACTTATAACCTCACCTTCGTGGATGTTTTGGAGTTGCACATTTGGGGCAGTGCGATTTTACCAAGTCATTCCTACATTCAGTCGACTGACTCTACGATGTAGCGAGAAGTTTGTCACATGAAGCAAAACCCAAGTTCACATTTACTGAAGATTCCCATACTTGCTCGAATAAATATGAAAGGGACCCAATTTTTTTTTTTTAATCCTCTCGTTTCTGACTTTAATATATTGCTAGAAAGGGCAGGGGAGAGCATCATTGCTATTGCTAAGCTTGCTAAGCATTGCTAAGCATCAGCTTAACTAGTTAATAGAGTAAAAAAAAAAAATTCTATATAAAGCTGTGCTGTTACAGAGACTTGAAGTTTAGAAAACGCGAAGTTGGTGTCAATCATCACGAGGTAAAATGTACTTGATTTGTGTTAAAATAACTAGTTTATTGCAGGAACCATTTTGTGTGGCATCTTTAAAGAAAGAAGAGCAATCTGGTATGTACTATGATATTATAATGCTTATTTTTACAGTTTAGCGATTGTTTCGAACCACATTAGGAATGGTGTTAGACTTGAAAACCATGCAAAATTAATTATAGGGGCCTTAGAAATCTGGGTAACCTGACCTATAACTTGTTGACATTTTAAAGATTGTTGTTGGAGGCAAGGCTTTGCAAGTTTTTCTGGGCTATCCTGATACTGTAGATAGAGTCTACTAACTCTGTGAGAGTCTATTAATTCCGAGAAAACATTCGACAACTTTCTCATGGTTCATTTTACTTTGAGGGCCCAATAAATCCAGTGCATTTGACTCAGTAACACATTGACAGACATCACCTGCCTGCCTCAAGGAAGTTGACACATTGACAGACAAGTTTAAAATATAGAAATATTCCTTATTATCCTATTACCGTGAGATCAACTACAACATATTGTTACATTGGAGAGGCGTACAAATTAGTTAGTATTTAAGTTAAAAAATGGGCAACCCAGACGTCCGTGTATTCGTTGAGGTTGGAACATTTTTTTTGTAACCAGGGCCCCATTAGACCCATCTCACGCATGCGCAAACCGTTTTGGCAATCGGTAAATCCCTGGGGGAGATAGATATAAATTGGTCAAACAGACTCATTTTAAGACACCGGCTATGTTTTCTTCTCCAACATGGTTTCATCTATTTTGGCCATTCGCGAAGCACATTGCTTCAGTGCAGTGGGGAAGCATTATCTGACCCCTTCAACGTCACAACTCGTGCAAATTAGGCATCCTCGTTCAATTTACTTCCTTGTATCCTATATGTTGTGGTGTTTAACAGTACAAAAGTTGAAATTGATTCTGCGTTTACATACTTATCCTTTGTGGTGTCTATATTTTGAACAACCATCCCTTTAAATTTTTTTGTTTTTTTTTACTTGCAGATCATTTGTCACATTTGAGGAAACCCTTAATCCATTCCTGAAAGGGTGGTGAAATCAATGGGCGTAGACCATGTGAAACATGGTAAACTGACTGTCAAAGTCAAATGTAAAGAGCATGAGGAAAAATAAAAGAATAAACCACAATGTGGATGTGGGCAGCAAGGCAGGAGCACATTGGGGTGCAATGAAGGTCAAATCAAACCCTGCAGAATGAAGGGAATAGTCCAGATGTCACATAAGTGCCAATAGGCTTTCAGGAAAAAAAAATTATATATATTAAAACACAGTGTGGAACTGTCATTCACTTCATCTGAAAAATGTGTTTCAAAGGTCAAGGGAGTTAGTGCATTCGTTTTTAGGCATAACATCTGGTTACAGTGCACCCCTGCCATGTGACTTTGTCTCGTTTCCTTCCAAAATAATAATGTGTCATAAGCTATCTATAGTACAGCATTGAGAACAAACTGGTAGAAAACTAGCTGTATTACATTCCAAAGCAGGCCATTGGAGTTCCGTAAAACAATCTTGGCTCATGGAGAAGCAAAATGACAGAGGGCAGCAGAGTCACAGACCAACAGAGAATAAAAAGGAAACAGGAAGGCAAGGATATGGCACATGAACAAATGAATGGCAGAAAGGAGAGAGTAAAAGGGGGTCGGCGGAGTAAAAGAGACCATGGGTCAGGTCAGGTCAGGTATGGGAGCATGTGCCAGAACAGCGCGTCGCTGCGTCCACTTTCCGCCGGTACTCCAGGGGCCTCCGTCTGGCCATCCCCCAGGCAGATGCCAGGCCCATCCCCATCTCCTTGAGATGATGGTCAACCTGCTGCAACCACGAGGCACGTGGTCGGCCCACTGGCCTCCTCCACTCATGAGACTCCCTCGCTGAGAGAATCTGGTGAGCAGGATCAGCATCAGGAAAACGAGCCACATGTCCATACAGCCGCAACTGACACTCACGGACTATGCAGGTAACAAATCTCATCCGAGTCTCTCTCAGCAACCGCTCGTTGGACACAAAATCCGACCAGCGATAGCCAAGGATTCTCCGAAGAGACCTGGTACCAAAGGAATTAAGTCTCCGTCTCAGATCCTTGGTCAGAGTCCAAGTCTCGCACCCATACAGCAAGACTGGAAGTACTAAGGACCTGAAGACTCGGACTTTCGTCCTCCCGCACAGGTACCGGCAGCACCACACCCCATGATCCACTGAATCCCTGACTCCCCAGGCCCGACCCAGACGTCTATTGACCTCTGACTCCCAGTAGAGACATGAATATCACTGCCAAGGTAAGCGAATCTCTCCACGACCTCAACATCTTCACGACGAACAGACACAGACAGGACAGCAGCATCCAAGATGTCACGGAAAGCCTGGATCTTAGTTTTGACCCAAGAAACCCGTAATCCCAGTGGCTCCGACTCCTCATTCAGCACCACGAGGGCCCCCAAAAGGATATCTAAAGTCTCCGCAAAGATGACTGCATCATCTGCAAAATCAAGGTCAGAGATCTTGACATTCCCAAACGATGCACCGCAGCTTGATCTCTCTGACATCCTCCCGAGAATCCAGTCCATACAAGTGCGGAAAAGTGTGGGGGCAAGTACACACCCCTGACGAACTCCAGTAACAACTGGAAATAAGTCAGAGAAGGTACCACCACACTTCACAGCACTCTCAGTACCAGAGTAGAGTTCAGACATCAGATCGATCAGTTTTGGTGGCACCCCACAAAGACCAAGAATCCTCCAGAGGACATCCCGATTCACTGAATCGAACGCTTTACAGAGATCAACATAGGCTGCAAGCAGCCCCTGCCGAAACTCTCGTCTGCGTTCGGTGAGGACACGAAGAGCAAGGATACGATCAATCGTTGACCTCTTTGGTGAAAAGCCTGACTGCTCTCGACGCTGGTGCTCAAGTAGATGGTGGCGAACCTTATCAAGAATTATCTGAGCAAAGACCTTGCCCGGCACTGAGAGCAGCGTCACCCCTCGGTAGTTGTTGCAGTCTTGGCGATCACCCTTCCCTTTCCAGAGAGGGACAACAAGTCCCCTCTTCCAGTCAGTTGGGATGATGCCTGTGTTCCAGGCAGAGCCCAGAACTGCATGCAACGACTCGAGTACAGCATTTCCACCAGCCTTGAGAAGTTCAGAATGGATGCCACAGATCCCTGGAGCTTTAGCCCATTTCAACCGGTTCACCGCATCCTGTGTTTCCACAAGCGAAGGTTGACCACAGTTGATTGGAGGGTCAGCAACAAGGATTGTAACACCCCTGATGTCCAACTCAACAGCTGGTGGATCAGCCTGGTACAACCGCTCAAAGTAACCGGCCCAGCGGGCATTCACTTCGGACTCCTTTGTCAAAAGCCTCCTACCCTCTGCTCTCACTGCAGTACATCGAGGGATGGGCTTGGAATGAACACAATGCGCGAATTCCCCTGTAAGCAGGACGAGAATCACTTGACCACAGGTGATGCTCTACTCCCTCACAGATTCCTCGCACATAGGCCTCCTTGTCCACCCTTAGCACACGTACAGTTTTAAGCCTCAGCTCCCTGAACAGCTCAGCTTGGCCATTCAGCCTGGCCTTGCGACTCTGGTCAATGGTATCCAGTGTCTCGAGAGACAAAATTCTTCTTTGCCCTGCGGTGAGTTCCAAGATATCCACCGGCAACATCAAGAAAGGTGGTCTTGAAGGCATTTCCCAACTCTTCAGGACCCCCCAAAGCAGCCAGACTCCCCAAATCTCCACTCAGCTTGTTCACAAACTCCTCAGCTACCCTCTCATCCTTGAGTTTGCCAACATCCAGACTAGGTTGGGATGGTACCATTCTCCTGGATTTAAGGTGCAACGTTAGAGTTGTTACAACAAGCCAGTGGTCAGTATTGAGGAACTGAGCACTTCAGTTGACCCTGCAGTTCTGGATCTTCCTCCAGCAACCATCAACGAGCATATGTTCAATCTCCTTTGCCACACTGCCGTCGTTGGAATACCAAGTCCAGCGATGAGCTTGTGGGCGCTGAAACCATGAACCAGCCACCCTAAGTCCATGACTTCTTGCAAAGTCAAGGAACTTAGTGCTATTCAGGTTCACAGTTCCAGACCCATGGGGACCAACACACACCTCATAACCATCCCTATCAGTTCCAGTTGATGCATTGAAATCCCCCAAGACTAGAAGTGTATCTCGTCTGGGGCACTGATCAACCACAGACTCGAGCGTGGCATAGAATGCATCCTTCACGGTGAGATCACTTGCCTCAGTCGGAGCATAGACAGAGACCAGGGAAATGACACCAAATGAGTGATGAATCCTTCGTCTCATAATACGCTCGTTGACCGGTGTTACCTCAATTATCATTGGAGTCAGCTTATTGGACACAGCTACAGCAACTCCTTGGGCATGGTAACCATCAGAGCGACCAGACCAATAGTAGGTGTAACCACCCACCATGATCTCGCCGCAATCCGGTCTCCGAACCTCAGAGAGAGCTGCAATCCCGATATCCAAATGCTTGAGCTCTGATGATAACAGAGACAGGTGATCATCCTCTCTTAGGGACAGGACATTCCAGGCACCCACCCGAAGGGGCCACCTCAGGTCAACCCAAACAGACCGCCGTCTGGTGGACGACACTTCAGCACCACTCCGACACACTCTCCCACAATCTAACCCGAGAATGTTACTCCGTGGTTTCCCGGGGGTCCCGAAGGCTTTGCCCCAATCCCGTCATCCGGTGAGCTGCCCTGTGAAGGGAAGCTGTACAGTCGGTAGTCCCATGGATTGGGTTTTCAGATTTCTTTGCGTTTTTGTGTTTTGCGGAATGAAGGGTTTTACGGTGGCCGGAGTGCAAATCCTGCCACCACTCTCCAAATAAGAAGTAACCCAACTGGAGCAAGATGTCTGCAGACACAGTTGGGCACTAGATATGGATGGCCGTTGGCTCACAAGGAGCTCCTCCGTGCTCTGACAGGTTTTGTTTTTAATCCTATTGGGTGTCCATATCCAAACACCCTCCTCACCAAAAAACATGGTGGGGGAGACGGTTTAGTCACCGACAACCCGACCATGGAACAGGTTAGTACAGGTTTACATGATACCTGGAGCAAGTCACAGTTCTAATCTGGCCTGACCTGACATTCACATAACAGACCTTTAAAAATGGTTGTTTTGATGGGGACAGTTGTATGACTCACCTATCCTCTTTGAAGATAAACACATAAACAATCTTAAAACATTGGTTCCCTCAAAAAATTTGCATGATGTTTTGCAATGAAAGGTTTTTGAAGATTATTTGTGCAACTTTGGAATTCAGCCTTCACATTAAAATCTTAAGCCTTTTCAAAATAATGTCTGAAAAGAGCTTTCCACCATGAGGTGATGTGCATCATCTCAGATGTCATCTTTTGTTGAAAGGAGAAGGGTGTAAATCGTGTGTGTGTGTGTGTGTGTGTGTGTGTGTGTGTGTGTGTGTGTGTGTGTGTGTGTGTGTGTGTGTGTGTGTGTGTGTGTGTGTGTGTGTGTGTGTGTGTGTGTGTGTGTGTGTGTGTGTGTGTGTGTGTGTGTGTGTGTCGTTCATTGGTATTTCCATATGCGGGTTTTAGAATGTAGAACTTAAGCCTTCACATTACACATTCAAATGTGTAAAACCCCCAATCTTTAGACTCCAACATAATATGTTCATAAAACATATCATGAACAGATTTGGATATTGGGTCATCTCAAATTCAGCCGCTGATGGCTGTGGCAGCCATTTTCCACTGCCATCAAAAATTTTGAGATGGCCCAATATCCAAATCTGTTCATAATATGTTAGGCCACTAGTGTGCCAAATTTGGTGCTTTCCTCACAAAACGCACAATTGTTATGCTATATTTAGCTCAGTTGCCACACTAAAACTCCTTTCCAGAAATCTCGTTTATCTTTCTCGAGGGAAATAGATACAGTTTGCTTATATTTCCATAGTTCACTGTACAGTATTTTGAGGTTATTTTCAATCACGTGATTTTGTGTTCTCCAGCCGTTGACCTCGTGATAGTTTCTCTTGTCTTCCTTGCTCTCATTTCTACTTTGACTTTGTGTTCGGCACCCGACACATCTCTTGATATTTGTCGTTGCTCTTATTTGTTTTTGTGGTTTTTTTTTTTGTTGATTCTCCTCTTTATCTTGGCCTTTGATTTCCTCTTATGAATTGTTGTAATTGTTCTGTTCCCTTTTTCAATTGTCCTCTCCATGTCAGTCATCTCCGTTTCCATGGTGGTGCTAGGTCTCTGTTTGTCGGGCCTGATTTGTTCTTCTTCTGGCATTGTATGCCCGTTACCCTTTTTTGAACGATTCATGCCACTGCAAAGCACACAGTATTGATTTCCTTCAAGGGGATGATTTTGGTATCATTCTTCTGTGTCCTCGGTTGGTTCTCTTTAATTAATAGCTTTGTCCGTTTATTGTTTCCTATTCTATAAGAGTTGTGGTCTTTCCCTGAGTGGTAATCTTCTTCCAGTCTATGCTGCTCATCATCATCCTCATCTTCCTCTTCTCTACTCAGTTGTCTCATCTTCTCTGCTCAGTTGTCCTTTCTTGTCTTGTATCTCATTATCATCTAGCATCCTCGTTGCTGTCCATTTCTGTGGAGGTGTCATCTGGTTTGGGTTCGTGTGTTGGACTTGCTCCCTCTCCAGGGATAAACCTGCATCATTCTGATCTATCGTGAGTAGATATATCTATACGTGAGTAGAACGCTAAAGTACGCTATCATACGTCGTAGTAAGTAGAGTACGTCAAGAAATTTTAAACATGTTCAAAATTTTACGACGTACTCGGCGTATGACACACGTTCCGCATGCGATGGGGATAAGTTTTACACACGATATGTGGACGCTTACACACGTCCACAAAGGCTACTTATAAGCTACTCATAAGTCGAAACACGTCGCGGTAATGTCTTTTTTACGCGAAACTTATTTCTAACTTATGTTTGACGTGCTTTGAACCAATTCTGTACGTAGTCCCAACACACATCGACGTTTGGAGACGTATTCCAATGACGTCTTCCGGTCGACAAAAAAAAAAAAAAAACTAGAACTGCCACTTTATAACTGCTGGCAGTGATGACCGGGTACCCAGAAGTTTCCGCCTTTGACACAACTGATACAACATGAGACTTAAATCAGTCGCAAAGTTTTGCATTGATAGGATAAGCGGTGCCAGAGAAAACATTATTTAATGGTGATACAAACACAGGCCTGCTTCGAGACGGCGCGGAAGACGAGTTACGAACCAGGCAGCACAAAACGTTCAATTTCGTTATTACTGGCGACCAGATTCAAATAATTAAATAATTCTGGCTGCCAAACCACACGGCCGATCAGGTTGAAATTTTAAACTTTTGTTTCACATGTAGCCTAAATTATAAATATGAAGTTTCACATATATAGAAGTAGTGGTTCCAGAGTAAACATGAATTAATATTTATCCTTCAATCTAAGATGGCGGCCAAACCATGTGACTTTTGACCTCATAATTTTTACCATGTATGCAGATATCATGGAGGATGACAGACGCAAATTTTCGCTTCGATAGGTTAAGCAGTTCCAGAGAAAACATTATTTAATATTTTCTTAAATTCAACATGGCTGCCAAACCATGTGACCTATCAATTAGAAATTAACAAACTTGTATTCCCTACTCATGTGCAATAGGGGTGTGAAGTTTCCCCTTGATCAGATTAGGTGTTCTGGAGAAGAAGATGTTTGAAGGTTTTAAGGTAAATTCAAGATGGCCGCCAAACCATGTGACCAATCAAGAACAAATTAACAAACTTGAGAAAGGACCTCATGGGGAATATATGTGTGAAGTTTCGGCTTAATCTGTCTTGCCTTTCTGGAGAAGAAGATTTTAAAAATTTATTCATTTTCAATCCAAGATGGCTGACGAACCATGTGACCTATGACATCACAAATTTAGATTCTGCTTCCAACTGGGTATTGGAACACGTTTTTGAAGTTTCGTGTTAATCGGTAAAGGTGCGTTTTTCTATCCAAGATGGCCGCCAAACCATGTGGCGTGTGACATCATAATTTTTACCAACAGCGTGTATACCACGAAGGTAGATGATAATTGCAAACTTTCGATTCGTTAGGTTAAGCGGTTCCAGAGAAAACATTATTTAATATTTTTTCTTAAATCCAAGATGGCGGCCAAACCATGTGACTTATCAATTCGAAATTAACAAACTTATATCGCCTTCCTGTCCCGAATATAGTTCTCAAATCTCCCCTTCATTGGGCCAACGATTCTGGAGAAGAAGATGTTTGAAGGTTTTCGGGTTTTTTCAAGATGGCCGCCAAACCATGTGACCGATCAAGAACAAATTAACAAACTTGAGAAAGGACCTCATGGGGAATATATCTGTGAAGTTTCGTCTTCATCTGTCTTGCCCTTCTGGAGAAGAAGATTTTTAAAATTTATTCATTTTCAATCCAAGATGGCTGCCGAACCTTGTGACCTATGATATCATAAATTTAAATTCTGCTTTCCCTCGTCGACCCGAACAAATGTGTGAAGTTTCGTGTAAATCGGATAAGGTCTATTTTTCTATCCAAGATGGCCGCCAAACCATGTGACTTCTGAGGTAAAATTTTTTTACCATGTATGCAGACTTGAGGGAGGAAGGCACTTGCAAATTTTCGCTTCGATGGCTTATGAAATACCAGAGAAAACATTATTTAATATTTTTCTTAAATCCAACATGGCGGCCAAACCACGTGACCTATCACTTCGAAATTAACAAACTTGCATCGCATGCATTTCACGAATATAGTTCTGAAATCTCGCCTTCATTGGACCAGCGCTTCTGGAGAAGAAGATGTTTGAAGGTTTAGGGTTTTTTCAAGATGGCCGCCAAACCATGTGGCGTATCAACAACAAATTAACAAACTTGAAAGAGGACCTCAGGGAGAATGCGTGTTAAGTTTGCCGCAATCTGCACAGCCGTTCTGGAGAAGAAGATTTTTTTAAAAACACTAAAAAACAAGATGGCGGCCGAATTACGTCATCGATGACGTCAAAAAAACATTTTTGACGATGAATTTTGGTGTAGATGACGCTCAGAATTTTTCAGATTTTTCCTATATGGCGTTCTACTTGACGAATTTTCACCGGTATATCGCTTCACCTATGACGTCACGAAAAATCACACGTGTTCCCCATAGGGAGCTTAGTAAAATGTATCAAACGAAAAATTTTTCCATTGCACGGTTTCCGAGATACAGATGTCCAAAGTTTATCGCTTTTTTCAAGATGGCGACCGTACCACGTGACCAATGACGTCATAATTATAACGTGATTGTGCTATCAAAAAAGATACATACTATGGTGAAAATTTCCTGTCGATCAGACTTAGTGTTCCAGAGAAAATGATTTTTAAAGCGAAAAAGGGTGCAAAACGCCGGCGGAAAAATAATAATAATAATAATAACTAGAACTGCCACTTTATAACTGCTGGCAGTGATGACCGGGTACCCAGACGTGTCGGCCTTTGATACAACATGGGACTTTCTGCAGATGACAGTCGCAAAGTTTCGCATTGAAAGGATAAGCGGTGCCAGAGAAAAACATTATTTAATAGTGATACAAACAGAGGCCTGCTTCGAGAGGGCGCGGAACAGACGAGTTCTGAACCGGGCAGCACAAAGCGTTCAATTTCGTTATTACTGGCTTCTAGATTCAAATAATTAAATAATTCTGGCTCCCAAACCGCGTGACCGATCAGGTTGAAATTTTAAACTTTTGTTTCGCATGTCACCTGAATTATAAATGTGAAGTTTCGCATATACAGAGGAAGCGGTTCCAGAGTAAACATTAATTAATATTTATCCTTCAATCCAAGATGGCGGCCAAACCATGTGACTTCTGATGTCATAATTTTTCACCACATGTGCAAACACAATTGTAGGCGATAAGTGCAAATTTTCGCTTCGCTAGGTTAAGCAGTTCCAGAGAAAACATTATTTAATATTTTTCTTAAAACCAACATGGCTGCCAAACCCTGCGCCCGATCCCGTTGAAATTTCAAACCCTCATTCCGCATGACTGTTGCACCATAAAGGTGATGCTTCACATTTATTGATGCAGTAGTACCAGAGTAAACATTAATTAATATTTTTCCTTCAATCCAATATGGCTGCCAAACGTTGCGTCGTACCTCAAAAGGGGGTTGGAACTTTTTATTCGTCAAGGACGGGCGGTCATAGTGGCCGAGTTTCGACTGGATCTGTTCAAGCGTTTCAGAGAAAAAGGCGTTTGAAGATATTGTTTTTCAATCCAAGATGGCTGACGAACCATGTGACCTATGACATCAGAAATTTATATTCTGCTTCCAACTGGGTATTGGAACACGGTTGTGAAGTTTCGTGTTAATCGGTTAAGGTGCGTTTTTCTATCCAAGATGGCCGCCAAACCATGTGACGTGTGACGTCATAATTTTTATCATGCGTGCATAATGCCCTCTCGATGATAATTACAAATTTTCGATTCGTTTGGTTAAGCGGTTCCAGAGAAAACATTATTTAATATTTTCTTAAATCCAAGATGGCGGCCAAACCATGTGACTTATCAATTCAGAAATTAACAAACTTATATCGCCTTACTCTCCCGAATATAGTTCTGAAATCTCCCCTTCAGTGGACCAGCGCTTCTGGAGAAGAAGATGTTTGAGGTGGTTAGGGTTTTTTCAAGATGGCCGCCAAACCATGTGACCGATCAAGAAGAAATTAACAAACTTGAGAAAGGATCTCATGGGGAATATATCTGTGAAGTTTCGTCTTAATCTGTCTTGCCCTTCTGGAGAAGAAGATTTTTAAAATTTATTCATTTTCAATCCAAGATGGCTGCCGAACCTTGTGACCTATGATATCATAAATTTAAATTCTGCTTTCCATCGTCGACCCGAACAAGTGTGTGAAGTTTCGTGAAAATCGGATAAGGTCTATTTTTCTATCCAAGATGGCCGCCAAACCATGTGACTTCTGAGGTAAAAATTTTTTACCATGTATGCAGACTTGGGGAGGAAGGCAATTGCAAATTTTCGCTTCGATGGCTTATGAAATACCAGAGAAAACATTATGTAATGATTTTCTCAAATCCAACATGACGGCCAAACCATGTGACCTATCACTTTGAAATTAACAAACTTCCATCGCATACATGTCCCGAATATAGTTGTGAAATCTCTCCTTCATGGGACCAGCGCTTCTGGAGAAGAAGATGTTTGAAGGTTTAGGGTTTTTCAAGATGGCCGCCAAACCAT
Source organism: Eptatretus burgeri (assembly GCF_056783735.1). Lineage (NCBI taxonomy): Eukaryota > Metazoa > Chordata > Myxini > Myxiniformes > Myxinidae > Eptatretus > Eptatretus burgeri. Next base: position 3,985,230 of record NC_140978.1, read on the forward strand.
GTGACGTATCAACAACAAATTAACAAACTTGAAGAGGACATCAGGGGGAATGTACCTGTAAGTTTCGCCTTAATCTGTCCAGCCCTTCTGGAGAAGAAGATTTTTTTAAAAAACACTAAAAAACAAGATGGCAGCCGAATTACGTCATCGATGACGTCAAGAAAAAACATTTTCCGCAGCAATTTTAAGCGTAGATGATGCTCAGAATTTTCAGATTTTTCCTATATGGCGTTCTACTTGACGAATTTTCACTGGAATATCGCTTCACCTATGACGTCACGAAAAATCACACGTGTTCCCCATAGGGAGCTTAGTAAAATGTATCAAGCGAAAAAATTTTCCATTGCACGGTTTCCGAGATACAGATGTCCAAAGTTTATCGCTTTTTTCAAGATGGCGACCGTACCACGTGACCAATGACGTCATAATTATAACGTGATTGTGCTATCAAAAAAGATACATACTGTGGTGAAAATTTTGTGTCGATCGGACTTAGTATCCCAGAGAAAATGGTTTTTAAAGCGAAAAAGGGTGCAAAATGCCGGCGGAAAAAGAAAAATAATAATAATAATAATAAACAGAAGAAAAACAATAGGGTACCCTGTACTCACAGGGTACCCTAATAATGCGTAATAATAATAAACAGAAGAAAAACAATAGGGTACCCTGTACTCACAGGGTACCCTAATTAACGTGTTTCTAGCTTACAACTGCCATATAAAGACGTGTTCCCAGCGGTTTTGGGAATTGGTATATAAAAATGGTGTTCATAAAAGGGGAACCCAACAGTGTTTTCGAGTCCTTTTTGAGTCGATATCCATGTCAGCAGTAACAGTATCAGTATCAGTATCAGTATTAGTATTAGTATTAGTAGTAGTAGTATGTTCATGTTGGCAGTAGTAGGTGAGTGTGAGGGGGAGGGTGTGGGTTGTGATGGATCGTCCTTGCGTCCGCATGTCCACGGGTAGGAGACATCTTTTCACCATTGTTCGAAGTTCTTCGCGGCTAATTTTTTATGGGGCTTTTTCAACAATGAGCTATAGCTTGTTTTTACGATTTAGGTCTATTCATAACGGGTTGGACAAATGCACAATGAACTAATAATGTGCATAGAGCGCTTTGATTACTTATAGATACGATATACCAACGAATAATTATCGTGAATCCGGCGTTCACAAACTATGCCCAACGATAGCCTAACTTATCCATATCGTGCGGCAGTTTATCTTTGCCGGTGACGTAGGGTTTGCTATTCATAGGCTGCCACTCACCGATTTAAATGGCTGCATCTCCACTATTGAAAGTAGACGCTTGCGCTCAACAATTGGATTTTTTTTTACACTCAACGACTTTTAAACAGTACCACTCAACTATTTTCATTGTTTACAATGAACGATTTAAATTGCTGTCACTCGCCTTTGTTTTTTGACGCTGGGGTTTGGAAATTTGAAGCGTTTCTTCTTAATGTGTTAAAACGCTCCAACTCGACTATTTTAAATAGACGCTGCCGATGGACAATTGGAATCATAGCCAAGCTAGACATCGAAGTGTGAACATCCTCGTCATGCTGAAGAAAAGTTTGAAGAATGCTGCAAATAAGTGTACTGGCCGTGGCCATGGACGCTGACGCAAGGACGATCCATTATACCGACGTCTTTCAGCCTATGAGTAACTGAAAAGTAACGTTTGTCGATGTGTGGCAACGATCGCGTAACGTGCCAACAACACGTTAATCATAGGTTAGAAAGAAGTTTCGGGTACGCTAAACATTACCTCGGCGTGTCTCAACTTATGATTAACTTACAAGTAGCATGTGTTGACGTCTGTCAACGATCGCAGACCGTGCATACAACTTGTGGCCAGCGTAGCGGAACGTGTGAGTCATACGCCGGCATACGTCGTGAAATTTCAAGCATGAAAAAATTTGAGGACAACCGAAAAGTACAACGTTTAAAGCCAACGTACAACGACGTATGGCAGTGTTTTTCAGCGTGCTCTCAATGTTATCAAAACTTACCCATAACGTATTCAACGTGTGCCAGCGTTTTAGAAAAAAAATTCAAAAATCAGCATACATTAGCTAAAACGTCGAGGTGTGACCGGGCCTTTAAACGTTGTACTTTTTGGTTGTCCTCAAATTTTTTCATGCTTGAAATTTCACGACGTATGCCGGCGTATGACTCACACGTTCCGCTACGCTGGCCACAAGTTGTATGCACGGTCTGCGATCGTTGACAGACGTCGACACATGCTACTTGTAAGTTAATCATAAGTTGAGACATGCCGAGGTAATGTTTAGCGTACCCGAAACTTATTTCTAACCTATGCTTAACGTGTTGTTGGCACGTTACGCGATCGTTGCCATACATCGACAGACGTTACTTTTAAGTTACTCATAGGCTGAAAGACGTCGGTATAATGGATCGGTCTTGCGTCAGCGTCCACGGCCACGACCAGGACACTTATTTGCAGCATTCTTCAAACTTTTCTTCGGCATGACGAGGATGTTCACACTTCGATGTCTAGCTTGGCTATGATTCCAATTGTCCATCGGCAGCGTCTATTTAAAATAGTCGAGTTTGAGCGTTTTAACACGTTCAGAAGAAACGCTTCAAATTTCCAAACCCCAGCGTCAAAAAACAAAGGCGAGTGACAGCAATTTAAATCGTTCATTGTAAACAATGAAAATAGTTGAGTGGTACCGTTTAAAAGTCGTTGAGTGTAAAAAAAATCCAATTGTTGAGCGCAAGCTTCTACTTTCAATAGTGGAGATGCAGCCATTTAAATCGCTGAGTGGCAGCCTATGAATAGCAAACCCTACGTCACCGGCAAAGATAAACTGCCGCACGATATGGATAAGTTAGGCTATCGTTGGGCATAGTTTGTGAACGCCGGCTTCACGATAATTATTCGTTGGTATATCGTATCTATAAGTAATCAAAGCGCTCTATGCATATTATTAGTTCATTGTGCATTTGTCCAACCCATTATGAATAGACCTAAATCGTAAAAACAAGCTATAGCTAATTGTTGAAAAAGCCCCATAAAAAATTAGCCGCGAAGAACTTCGAACAATGGTGAAAAGATGTCTCCTACCCGTGGACACGCGGACGCAAGGACGATCCATCATAACCCACACCCTCCCCCTCACACTCACCTACTACTGCCAACATGAACAAACTACTACTAATACTAATACTAACACTAATACTGATACTGATACTGTTACTGCTGACATGGACATCGACTCAAAAAGGACTCGAAAACACTGTTGGGTTCCCCTTTTATCAGCAGCATTTTTATATACCAATTCCCAAAACCGCTGGGAACACGTCTTTATATGGCAGTTGTAAGCTAGAAACACGTTAATTTTTTTTTTTTGTCGACCGGAAGACGTCATTGGAATACGTCTACATACGTCGATGTGTGTTGGGACTACGTAAAGAATTGGTTCAAAGCACGTCAAACATAAGTTAGAAATAAGTTTCGCGTAAAAAAGACATTACCGCGACGTGTTTCGACTTATGAGTAGCTTATAAGTAGCGTTTGTGGACGTGTGTAAGCGTCCACATATCGTGTGTAAAACTTATCCCCATCGCATGCGGAACGTGTGTCATACGCCGAGTACGTCGTAAAATTTTGAACATGTTTAAAATTTATTGACGTACTCTACTTACTACGACGTATGATAGCGTACTTTAGCGTTCTACTCACGTATACCAAACTTACTCATACCGTATTTGACGTGCCCCAACGTTTTAGACACATTTTTCTTAGGTCAGCATACGCTGGCAAGATCGCCAAGGTGTGACCGCGATGTTGACACTTCCATTTCTACGGCAGTTATGATTCGAATCGTTGTGCGTCAGCCTTTTAATAGGCTATGTCACGACATCGTCGGCGATGCGTGCAACGCGCTATGCCTAAGTTAGACTATCGTTGAGCATCGGTTGTGTAGGCCGACAACAGGTTCAGCATTCGTTGGTATAAGTTATCTATAACACAACGAAACGTTCTGTGTCCGTTACCAATGCGTTATACATAAGACCAAATCGCTATGAATACGTCCAAATCTTAAAAAAAAAAAACATCAAAAGTTCAATGTAAGCCAGCGTTTTACATACATTTTAATACGTTGCCATCGCTGGCTAAAACGTCAAGGTGTGACCGGGCCTTAAGTCATGGTCCAAGCTTCAGCCTCGTTGCACAACCTCTACCCATGCCACTGCAGCTAGAACCCCGATCTGCTCAATGTGGCTGCACAACCACAGGTTTCTGCCTGTATGGGGTCTGTGTTCCTTTCTTTGAGATGATATTCTTTCTTCTCAACACAAGATTCGTCGACATACAACTGTTCATATTTCCCTGACGCTCCACTCCCACCGTCCCTTGGTACCTTGATGACGACCTCTCCGGTCCAAATTCTCTGTACCGCTCGTTCGATAGCTCAATCAGAGATTTCTCAATTCCAGATTGACGACACGACTTACCTGAAAGCCTGATTATGGCTCTGTTGTTCTGAGCTTACCTCCCATTTGCCTTCCTGGCCCACAGATTCTTCAAGCAATCCGTCTGAGACACCATATGTACACACAAATAATTTAATTTGGAACTAATTAAAGAATGCAACCATCACAGAACATGGTGATATGGACTGTTTGAGAAGAACAGTACTTAAGTGCCCACCATCGATGGCCAAATCAGCTAGTATATATAATAGTACACATAAGGAGCACATAAACAATAATAACCACAGCAGCAGCAGCAACAGCAACAGCAGCAGCAACAGCAGCAGCAGCAGCAGCAACAGCAACAGCAGCAGCAACAGCAGCAGCAACAGCAGCAGCAACAGCAGCAGCAACAGCAGCAACAGCAACAACAGCAGCAACAGCAGCAATGTGTTGTAAAAAAATCATTTTTTTCGCTTGTTTCACTTCATTTTGCATCGTCATTGAGACTCCCAGATAGAAAGTCAATGATTGTGAAGTGTCACATGCTGTCGTTTCCGGCCGGACTAAAATTTATGGAGTTATAGTACAAAATGTAAAATTTTCCATAATTACGCCATGACCTGAAAAATTAGGTCCAAGTCCCAAAAAAATAGGTCAACACCGTGTACTTTTCATTTCCATTATTGATGTGAAATTTAATTCTGAAGGTCCCAGCCGGCTCCGAGATACAGCTCAGACATTTGCAGAAAAAAAAAAGGAAGAAAAAAACTCTCAATGGTGGTTTCGTACTCGTCGTGGGGTCGAGGAAACTCTGAGGCACCATTAAACATTGGGTGCACTAATTGTAGACATAAACCTTGCAACAGGTATAAGCCCCCTCCCCCTATCCCATAGGGGGAGGCTTAATAATCCTCAAGTTGCAAAATAAAAGTCGTCACCATCTAATAAATAAAATTTGTTGTCCGTCCGTCTGTCTGAATGTTCTCATTTTTTGCAAAGATTGCTGAGCCGACAACCACCAAATTTGACACACAGTCCAGGTCCGACACAGGGATTGTCCTAAGGGTATTTTCATCCAGCACCTCAGCCTCTAGAGACCCTGAAGCCCTCTAAGACCCCCTAAAACACCATAAGGCCCCAAAGACCCTTTAGATCCCAAAGACCCTTTAGACCCCAAAAGACCTCATAAAACACTAAAGACCTTGAAGAACCCGAAGACATCAAAGACCCCTTAGGTCCCAACGAACCATGACTCCTAAGACCCTTCAGACCCTTTTGACTCTTAAGACCCCAAAGATCCTTTAGACCCCAAGGACTCTTTAAGACCCTTTAAGACCCCAAAGACCCTTTTGACTCCTGAGACCCCAAAGACCTTTAAGACCCCTTACACCCTTCAGACAGATTAGACAGCTTGCACCCTTCACCATTTAGAGCTTTAGACCATTGGACCTTTTAAAACTCTTTTTACATGCCTGAGAGTTTAGACCCTTTTGATCATTTCGACGCCAACTACAATTGGAACGTACCCTTTAGATCAGTGATTCTCAACCCTTCCTCTGTCATTTACCCCCTCGGCTTGATGTATATTGCCATTTACCCCTTACTCCCATGCAAAAATATGTATCGCCAGCATTGCGGCACAGAAAAAAAGAAGATGGAACAACTTTTTAATTAAGGTTTTGCACAAAATAAACTTTGATAAAGGGAAGAAAAAAAACATACAGTCCACTTATATCAAACACGATCAAACTTAAATACCAGAAGCATTATCATTGGGAACTCTGCTGATTCATTGAGTCAACCAGTTTATATATTTGAGGAGCTGTTGATGACAACGCTACCCTCATGTCCTCATTGGCTTTCAGGCGGTTCCTTGCCTTTGTCTTCACTGCTACTAAAGTAGAAAAACCTGATTCACATAGATATGTGGTTACAAAGGGAACAATCACTTTGAAGGCTCAGGTCAGATATGGGACCGCATGTGCCAGAACAGCGCGTCACTGCGTCCACTTTCCACCGGTACTCCAGGGGCCTCCGTCTGGCCATCCCCCAGGCAGATGACAGGCCCATCCCCCATCTCCTTGAGATGCCGGTCAACCTGCTGCAACCACGAGGCACATGGTTGGCCCATTGGCCTCCTCCACTCATGAGACTCCCTCGCTGAGAGAATCTGGTGAGCAGGATCAGCATGAGGAAAACGAGCCACATGTCCATACAGCCACAACTGACGCTCACGGACTATGTAGTTAACAAATCTCATCCGAGTCTCTCTCAGCAACCGTTCGTTGGACACAAAATCTGGTCAGCGATAGCCAAGGATTCTCCGAAGAGACCTGGTACCAAAGGAATTAAGTCTCCGTCTCAGATCCTTGGTCAGAGTCCAAGTCTCACATCCACAGAGCAAGACTGGAAGCACCAAGGACCTGAAGACTTGGACTTTCGTCCTCCCGCACAGGTACCGGCAGCGCCACACCCCATGATCCAGTGAATCCATGACTCCCTAGGCCCGACCCAGACGTCTCTTGACCTCTGACTCGCAGCCAGCAGAGACATGAATATCACTGCCAAGGTAAGTGAATCTCTCTACAACCTCAACATCCTCACCACAAACAGACACAGACAGGACAGCAGCATCCAAGATGTCATTGAAAGCCTGGCTCTTAGTTTTGACCCAAGAAACCTGTAATCCCAGCGGCTCCGACTCCTCATTCAGCACCTCGAGGGCCCCCAAAAGGATATGTAAAGTCTCTGCAAAGATGACTGCATCATCTGCGAAATCAAGGTCAGAGATCTTGACATTCCCAAATGATGCATCGCAGCTTGATCTCTCCGACATCCTCCCTAGAATCCAGTCCATACAAGTGCTGAAAAGTGTGGGGGCAGTACATACCCCTGACGAACTCCAGTAACAACTGGAAATAAGTCAGAGATGGTACCACCACACTTCACAGCACTCTCAGTACCAGAGTAGAGTTTAGACATCAGATCGATCAGTTTTGTTGGCACCCCACGAAGACCAAGAATCCTCCAGAGGGCATTGAAGGCTCGCCGAGTAAGAAGTTGGAATGATTCTTTGAGTTTCATCCAGAAATCAACACCAACTCTTTCAAATTCTTCATTAAGATGAACAGAGGACTGAAGACCAATCAGCTCCTCTTTTGCTGGGTTGTCATCTCTCATTTCTGACAGATCAGTGGTAAAAGGTCTCAATATCCATCTTTCTGGAGGTATCATGTCTTCTGGAAGGTAGCCAGTGAAGTGATGCTTCAAGATGTTCAAATGTGCTGCGATGTCTTCATTTATTTCAGGTAACGCACCAGGTTCTTCTCTAATGGCCTCATCCAAATTTGGAAAATTTGCCAAAATTGTTTTGATGAACTCTTGCATATCTAATGCATATCTGTGAAGAACACAATGCATTGTTATCACATGGGGTGCCTTTTGTTTTACACGTCCAGTGAAGCCTGATCCAACTCCAATCACAGCCGGGGCTCCATCAGTACAAATTGAACCAACGATGTCCCATGTGAGATTGTTCCTTTCAAAGAAGTCTTCTATTTTCTGCATTATGTCAGCAGCCTTTGTGGTTTGTTGGAGAGTTTCACAGAAGAGAAATTCATCCTTCGGTTCTCTTCCACGTATGGACCGGACAAAAACAAACAGTTGTGAAAAGTTAGCAACATCACAGGATTGATCGAGTTGCAAAGAAATTTTTGCTGGGCTACATTTGATCTGTTCAATAACTTGTTGACAAATATCTTGAGACATTTCACTAATACGTCGATGGATTGTGTCATTCGAAAGGGGAATGTCTTTAATCTTCTGTTTTGCTTCTTTCCCACGTACATGTTCAACCATGTCTAAGGCACAAGGTTTAATTAACTTCTCCGCAATGTCGTGAGGTTTCTTTGCCTTTGCTATTCGCTGTGCTACGTGATAGGAAGCTGCAAGCATTGGTCTCTTGTTAGATATGAAGCCATGTTTGGGCAGTGTTCCTGCAGCCCTAAACCTAGCTCTCTTTGCCTCAAAGGTAGCGTGCTCATCAGATGCATGGGCAGAATGTGTAGCTTCCAGGTGCTTTTTTTAGTATTGAAGGTTTCAATGAACCATTTCCAAGAACTTTTGAGCACAGCAGACACTGAGGTTTATCCATGCCATCTTCAACAATGAAGTCAAAGCCATATTGTAAATATTAATCCAGGTATGAACGTTTTTTAGACATGCCAAAATCTGAAAATAAATAATCATGAATTAATTATAATGTAACAATTTTCCATTCAGTGAAATATGAAATTGATTTTTTTAAAATAATAATGAATTAGACACACACGCACACACACACACACACACACACACACACACACACACACACACACACACACACACACACACACACACACACACACACACACACATTCATATACACACATAAACACATACATACAGGCACAGCGACACACACACAGACACATCCACATCCACACACAGAGACACAGCCAACACAAACACAAACATACACACAGACACACACCCACATGCACATTGATTCGGCCTGAGTGTACACGTCCAGAACAAAAACTGGACAGGATCCAGACTCTCTCTCTCTCTGTGTGTCTCTGTGTCTCTGTGTCTCTGTGTCTCTGTCTCTCTCTCTCTCTCTCTGTCTCTCTCTGTCTCTCTGTCTCTCTCTCTCTGTCTCTCTCTGTCTCTCTCTCTCTGTCTCTCTCCCTCTCTCCCTCTCTCCCTCTCTCCCTCTCCCTCTCCCTCTCCCTGGTGGCTTGTATTTGCTGGTGCTGAATAAAATACAACACACTAAGAGGAAGATCTGACACAAATGTTGGTTTGAATTGTAGTACCATGGAATAGAGTAGTATCACAGAGCGCAGTATCATCATGGAATACTGTAGTATCACAGAGTACGGTAGTATCATGGAGTATATTATCCAGAACACTCCATATTATCCAGAATAAAACATATAAAACATTAATCATTTTATTACTTCTAAGAAATTGCAGAAACAAAAAAAAAACATTTTTGAAAAAAACAGTAAAAAACATAGAGGGATGAAATCTCAAAAAAAAAACCAAACAAGGTAGGAATGACACCACATTACAATGCCACAGTACGTCACCACAATCCTCATGTATTACCATCATGACATCTTTTGACATTTTACTTTTGTTGTGGGATTGTGATGGAACAACGTCAAAAGATATCGTGATGGTAATCCATGAGGATTGTGGTTTCGTATTGTGACATCATAATGTGGTGTCATTCCTACCTTGTTGGTTGTTTATTTTTTGAGATCTCATCCCTCGATGTTTGTACATTTTTTTGCTGTTTTTTTTTCTTTTTATCTTGTAACACCAAGCAATACCATTCTTCACTGGGAGGAACATTTTAAATACTACTTCAGTCTCCACCTCTTTGTCTCAGGTGCGATCAAAACAAATGGTGATTGTAGGTGTAGATACATTGCTTGGGTACATGCGGGTTGAATCACACGTGAGGAATTTACAACGTCATGGAAATAACTGAAGATGAAGATATGACATCAATTGTTTATAATATACAGTAATCACATGACCAGATTAAATTTCATACATATACTCAAAATACTATTGCATTACATTCAGAGTCTTTAATTGAAGTCCTGACATGCACCCCAGGTTAAAATTCTGGATGTATTCCTCACAACACCATGTATTAATCTATCAGGTAATCTCTATTATAATACCAAGCTTGCACACTAAAAACTCTGATGCAGTGTTAGATGCACTAAAAATGCAGTTCTATGCTCTCTTTGCAGCACAGGCATACCCCAACTGGCTGGAAGAGGGTCTTTGTTGCCCCTTTCTGGAAATGGAAGGGTGATCCCTAAGACTGTAACACTGTAAGACTGTAACAACTACCAATGGGAACTACCAATGGGTGATGCTGCTCTCAGTACTGGACAAGGTCTTTGCTTGGAAAATTATTGAGAGTGTTCACCACCATCTGCTTGAGCACCGTTGCCCAGAACAGTCTGGCTTTACACAAAAGAGGTCAATGATTGACCGTATCCTCGTTCTTTGGGACTTCACTGAACGCAGTTGAGTTTCAGCAGGGGCTGCTCGCAGCCTCTTGATCTTCATGAATCGTTTGATTCAGTGAATTTGGGTGCCATCTGGAGGATCCTCGATCTTCGTGGGGTCCCACCAAAGCTGATCGATCTGATGTGTGAACTTCCTCTGGTAATGAAAGTGCTTTGAGGTGTGGTGGTTCCATCTCTGACTTATTGCCAATTGTTACTGGAGTTTGTCAGGGGTGTGTACTGGTCCCCACACTTTTCAGTGCTTGTATGGAGGATGTCATAGAGATCAAACTGTGGTGCATCATTTGTGAGTGTCAAAATGTCTGACCATGATTTTGCAGATGATGCAGTCATCTTTGAGGAGACTGACCATCCTTACGGGGGCCCATGAGTTGCTGAATGAGGAGTCAGAGCCACTAATATTCTGGGTCACCTGGGTCAAGACTAAAATCCAGGCCTTCAATGACATCTTGTTGGTTCCTGTCTGTGGTGAGGATGTTGAGGTCACAAAGAGATTCACTTACCTTGGCAGTAATATTCACGTTTTCACATGTTGTGAGCTAGAAGTCAATAGACATCTGGGTTGGGCCTGGGAAGTTATGGATTAATTGGACCATGGGATGTGACACTGTCGGTACCTATGCAGGACAAAATTCCCAATCTTTTAGTCCTTGGTGCTTCCAGTCTCGCTATATGGAAGTGAGACTTTGATTCTGAGACTAAGACCTAATTCCTTCGGTACCAGTTCTCTTTGGAGAATCCTTGGCCATCACTGGTTGGGCTTTGTGTGCAACGAGCGTTTGCTGAGAGGCTCAGATGAGTCCATGAGAGTCAGCTGTGGCTGTATGGACATGTGGCTCATTTTCCTGTTACTGATCCTGCTCACCAGATTCTCTCAGCAAGGAAGCCTCATGAGTAGAGGAGGCCAAAGGGCTGACCACATGCCTCGTGGTCGCAGCAGATTGATCGATATATCAAGGAGATGGGGATGGACCAGGCATCTGTCTGGGGGATGGTCAGATGGAGGCCCCTGGAGTACCGACGGAAAGTGGACGGAGTGACGTGCTGTTCCAGTGAATGCTCCCATACTTGACCTGACCATATATCATGCCATCACTATGACAACTGATATTTTTGCTCATTATTCTTGTGCCTTCTTAACATTCATACACATATTTAAGGCACAGCTTCTAAATGAACAAAGTTTACAAACTAAATCATTGAACAAAGTTTACAGAAGCAGTGAAACAAAGTTTGAACCAGAAAGCTCTGTAAACTCAGAAAGCATAAGTTCTGCAAACCCATCCTGACCATTCAACATCTTGTTTATTTTTGAACCATTTTGACATTGATTCACGTATCTGACAGATCGCACCGTATCCAGAACCTCATACAATTGATATATCAACAAAAACGTAGTTGTTTGTACTAAGGAATGTTTGTTGATATTTTCACATATCTGAAGATAAATAAACCAACCTTTTAAACTTCAGATGGTTCTGTTCAATTTCAAGATGAATGTCGATGAAAGCAGCTGTGGCTTGCTAAAGTGTGAGTGTGTCGTTAGGTATGCTAAATGTATGGTATGTGTGAACCTGTTGCAGGTACGTTTTTCTAGTAGCACTGTTCAGTTGATGCATTGTAGCCGTTTGTACACGTGTTGTCTGTCATGGTGTATATTGACCTGACATTACGAAAGATCACTTGAATGATAAAGGTATTTTTTTAAGCAATCACACCTGTTAAGGTCGTTCAATTTGTGAACCCAAATGAACCACTTTACAAAATCATCAACACTCTTCATTGGATTTGAGGCGAAGAAGCAAGGACCTTCATTATGTAGGTGTGGAATTTACGGTGGAATTTATGGTGGAATTTACGAAAAAAAAGCTGTATTAAAAGAAATGTGAGATGTGTGTTAACCTTTTGAAGCTGGATTGAGGGTGTTGACATTCGAGTTTGGCAATACCTCCATCCCCATGAGAACCCAACTTTTTTGATTGCTTTACTATCCCCTTTTAGGTTATTCATATCAATTGGTGCGAAGAGGTCAGGGGTTTTGAGGTGACCACTTTTCAAGCACACCATGAGCAATGTCATTACTTACAAAATTTCTCATATCTTTACTACATCGCACGTCAGATTTTAAAGTGGAATTGTGCCAAAATGGTGACTTGAACACTTCAAAGGTCACAACAAATGCTCAGATCTAATACTGACCCATTATGAATGTCTCTACAATGACGACGGTGTCATGTTGATAAATATTAGGAGCCGTCCTCACAAAGGATTCTATCTGCAATGAGAGGGGTGCAATCCACAGGAGTGCACTTATCCTTCAAGCTCAATTGAGCTGCATTGTCTGGATCCATTGATAGATTCCTGATCCATTGATAAACTGCTGGGTTGGTGCTTTGCAGGCAAAGTGTTGCATCACAAACCTATATTTGATGAAGGGTGAAACATTGATTGAGCTTTTACAATTCTGTTTAATAGAACACTTTCACTACCCTGTTGTTTATCGATAACAGATCCCAGATAAATGGACTAATCAAATTCTTCCACGTCAATCATAATTTTCCTTTCATCATTAGTATTATTTTATCCTCATTGTTTTTGTCTTTCCTACGTTCACCTTCAAACCCATCTTCTTCGCGCTCCCACAAACTCATTTTCTGCCTGGTGTTGGCTTAATGGTTAGGGTGGTGGGCTTGGTGATTCTGGGATCCTGAGTTCAAATCCCACTCGGCTGTTGAATTAATACTAGGTGGGGTTGACTATGTCTGTCATCCTTCCGAGGTCGGCAAAATGAGTGCCAGCTTGCTGGTATCCTGTGTTGGAGTGGTGACCTGTTCAGGATTGTACCCAATAGCCAAGGAGACTGCTTAAGCAGCACCAATGCTCTGCACAGAGTGTGGTCCCAATGGATGGATGGGAACTCTTTGTCTTTATTCTCACATCGTCATACACTTCTGATACCAAACACAGGTCATCAACATAATCAAGATGGATCAATAGGGTTTCATTTATCCACTTGAAACCAGTCTGTTTTCCTTCTGTCGCCTGTGTCTCCTAATCCAGTCAATCACTCTCAGGAACAACGTGAGTGGCAATACGCTTCTGACATCAAACAAGGGTGAAAAGTCTCCATCATGGATAGCACTTCAAACGAGTCCATCATGCAGCAAACAAATCATTATAATTATTTTCTCTGGTATCTCGTAAAGTCTTCGCAGACTCCACAAACTCTCCCGATATAAATAAATAAGGTATATAAATAAAAAAGGTATGTATATAAGTGAATGATTAAAGGTGGCATGTCGGTACAGATAATTTCAAGGTGGTAGGTATAGTAGATATTTGGAAGGGTGAAGGTGGTTGGTATAGTCGGTATTTAGAAGAGTGAAGGTGGTAGGTATAGTTGGTATTTAGAAGAGTGAAGGCAGTAGGTGTAGTAGGTATTTGGAAGAGTGAAGGTGGTAGTCATAGTAGGTATTTGAAAGAGTGAGGGCGGTAGGTATAGTAGGTATTTGGAAGAGTGAAGGCAGTAGGTATAGTAGGTATTTGGAAGAGTGAAGGTGGTAGGTATTTGGAAGAGTGAAGGCGGTAGGTATAGTAGGTATTTGGAAGAGTGAAGGCGGTAGGTATAGTAGGTATTTGGAAGAGTGAAGGCGGTAGGTATAGTAGGTATTTGGAAGAGTGAAGGTGGTAGTCATAGTAGGTATTTGAAAGAGTGAGGGTGGTAGGTATTTGGAAGAGTGAAGGCGGTAGGTATTTGGAAGAGTGAAGGCGGTAGGTATAGTAGGTATTTGGAAGAGTGAAGGCGGTAGGTATAGTAGGCATTTGAAAGAGTGAAGGCGGTAGGTATAGTAGGTATTTGGAAGAGTGAAGGTGGTAGTCATAGTAGGTATTTGAAAGAGTGAGGGTGGTAGGTATTTGGAAGAGTGAAGGCGGTAGGTATAGTAGGTATTTGGAAGAGTGAAGGCAGTTGGTATAGTAGGTATTTGAAAGAGTGAAGGCGGTAACTATAGTCGGTATTTGGAAGAGTGAAGGCGGTAGCTATAGTAGGTATTTGAAGGAGTGAAGGCGGTAAGTATAGTCGGTATTTGGGAGAGTGAAGGTGATAGGTATAGTCGGTATTTGAAAGAGTGAAGGCGGTAAGTATAGTCGGTATTTGGAAGAGTGAAGGTGATAGGTATAGTGGGTATTTGAAAGAGTGAAGGCGGTAAGTATAGTCAGTATTTGGAAGAGTGAAGGCGGTTGGTTGAGTAGGTATTTGGAAGAGTGAATTCGGTAGGTATAGTAGGTATTTGAAAGAGTGAAGGCCGTAGGTATTGTAGGAATTTGAAAGAGTGAAGGTGGTAGGTATAGTCGGTATTTAGAAGAGTGAATTCGGTAGGTATAGTAGGTATTTGAAAGAGTGAATGCGGTAGGTATAGTAGGAATTTGAAAGAGTGGAGGTGGTAGGTATAGTCGGTATTTAGAAGAGTGAAGGCGGTAGGTATAGTAGGTATTTGAAAGAGTGAAGGCGGTAAGTATAGTCGGTATTTGGAAGATTGAAGGCGGTAGGTATAGTCGGTATTTGGAAGAGTGAAGGTGGTAGGTATCGTAGGTATTTGGAAGAGTGAAGGCGGTAGGTATAGTAGGTATTTGGGAGAGTGAAGGTGATAGGTATAGTCGGTATTTGAAAAAGTGAAGGCGGTAAGTATAGTCGGTATTTGGAAGAGTGAAGGTGATAGGTATAGTTGGTATTTGAAAGAGTGAAGGCGGTAAGTATAGTCAGTATTTGGAAGAGTGAAGGCGGTTGGTAGAGTAGGTATTTGGAAGAGTGAATTCGGTAGGTATAGTAGGTATTTGAAAGAGTGAAGGCTGTAGGTATTGTAGGAATTTGAAAGAGTGAAGGTGGTAGGTATAGTCGGTATTTAGAAGAGTGAATTCGGTAGGTATAGTAGGTATTTGAAAGAGTGAATGCGGTAGGTATAGTAGGAATTTGAAAGAGTGAAGGTGGTAGGTATAGTCGGTATTTAGAAGAGTGAATTCGGTAGGTATAGTAGGTATTTGAAAGAGTGAATGCGGTAGGTATAGTAGGTATTTGAAAGAGTGAAGGCGGGAAGTATAGTCGGTATTTGGAAGATTGAAGGCGGTAGGTATAGTCGGTATTTGGAAGAGTGAAGGCGGTAGGTATCGTAGGTATTTGGAAGAGTGAAGGCGGTAGGTATAGTAGGTATTTGAAAGCGTGAATGCAGTAAGTATAGTCAGTATTTGGAAGAGTGAAGGTGGTAGGTATAGTCGGTATTTGGAAGAGTGAAGGCAATAGGTATCGTACGTATTTGGAAGAGTGAAGGTGGTAGGTATAGTAGGTATTTGAAAGAGTGAAGGCGGTAACTATAGTCGGTATTTGAAAGAGTGAAGGCGGTAGGTATAGTAGGTATTTGAAAGAGTGAAGGTGGTAGGTATAGTAGGTATTTGAAAGAGTGAAGGCGGTAAGTATAGTCAGCATTTGGAAGAGTGAAGGCGGTAAGTATAGTCGGTATTTGGAAGAGTGAAGGCGGTAGGTGTCATACGTATTTTAAGGAGTGAAGGCGGTAAGTATAGTCAGTATTTGGAAGAGTGAAGGCGGTAGGTATAATAGGTATTTGGAAGAGTGAAGGCGGTAGGTATCGTAGGTATTTGGAAGAGTGAAGGCGGTAGGTATAGTAGGTATTTGAAAGCGTGAATGCGGTAAGTATAGTCAGTATTTGGAAGAGTGAAGGTGGTACGTATAGTCGGTATTTGGAAGAGTGAAGGCGGTAGGTATCGTACGTATTTGGAAGAGTGAAGGTGGTAGGTATAGTAGGTATTTGAAAGAGTGAAGGCGGTAAGTATAGTCAGCATTTGGAAGAGTGAAGGCGGTAGGTGTAGTAGGTATTTGAAAGAGTGAAGGTGGTAAGTATAGTCAGCATTTGGAAGAGTGAAGGCGGAAAGTATAGTCGGTAATTGGAAGAGTGAAGGTGGTAGGTATAGTACGTATTTGAAAGAGTGAAGGCGGTAGGTATAGTAGGTATTTGAAAGAGTGAAGGCGGTAAGTATAGTCAGCATTTGGAAGAGTGAAGGCGGTAAGTATAGTCGGTATTTGGAAGAGTGAAGGCGGTAAGTATAGTAAGTATTTGGAAGAGTGAAGGCGGTAGATATAGTCGGTATTTGGAAGAGTTAAGGCGGTAAGTATAGTAGGTATTTGGAAGAGTGAAGGTGGTAGGTATAGTAGGTATTTTGAAGAGTGAAGGCGGTAGGTATAGTTGGTATTTGGAAGAGTGAAGGCGGTAAGTATAGTAGGTATTTGGAAGAGTGAAGGCGGTAAGTATAGTAGGTATTTTGAAGAGTGAAGGCGGTAGGTATAGTAGGTATTTTGAAGTGTGAAGGCGGTAGGTATAGTAGGTATTTTGAAGTGTGAAGGCGGTAGGTATAGTAGGTATTTGGAAGAGTGAAGGCGGTAAGTAAAGTAGGTATTTTGAAGAGTGAAGGCGGTAGGTATAGTAGGTATTTGGAAGAGTGAAGGCGGTAAGTATAGTAGGTATTTTGAAGAGTAAAGGCGGTAGGTATAGTAGGTATTTTGAAGAGTGAAGGCGGTAGGTATAGTAGGTATTTGGAAGAGTGAAGGCGGTAAGTGTAGTAGGTATTTTGAAGAGTGAAGGCGGTAAGTAAAGTAGGTATTTTGAAGAGTGAAGGCAGTAGGTATAGTAGGTATTTGGAAGAGTGAAGGTGGTAAGTATAGTAGGTATTTGGAAGAGTGAAGGTGGTAGGTATAGTAGGTATTTTGAAGAGTGAAGGCGGTAAGTATAGTGGGTATTTTGAAGTGAAGGCGGTAGGTATATGACATTTTCAAACTTTTCCATCAAAGCACAAGAAGAAACTATGAAACTCAAATTGGAGGGAGATTTACTTCTCTGCTCAACGAGAAAAACACTGATGCCAAAAAGTCAAGCGAAATGCCTGGTGAAGAAGAAATTGTGAAATCCAAAACCCTGGATCAGCGAAGAAGTCATTCGAGTAAGTGAAGAGCACTTGAGATCAAAATGTTTAAAAAATGCATACCTTCACATGCGGTCAAGGTACAATTTCCTTACAAGATGAATAAAACGGATAGTTAAAGTATGTAAAGACAAGTGGCGAGAAGACCTATGCGTGAATGTGGAGAAGGCACGCCAAGCTACTAAGTCCAAAGAGATGTATCTGACCACCAAGTCAAAAACTAGAATGCGAACAGCAAAGAGTAAAAAAGTGAAAGTACTGACAGATGTGCAGGCTGTTAAACACCATTGGAAGGGAAACTATGAAGACTTGCAAAACACACGAAACTTGAACACGTAAATGAACAGACGATAAATAACATTGAGACAAATGCTGAGTACAGACAGACAAGTAATGAGAAATTCTTTGAGAGGATGTTGCCAGACTGAAGGGAAAGCATCAGGCTACAATGGTGTCACAGCTGAGGAACTGAAAGCTTCCAGTGAGATAGGTATCGACACAATCTACCATCTGTGCAAGTTCGTTTGGAAGAGTGAAGTTTTTCCAGATGCCTGGGGTCAGGGGCGTCGAGAGTGGGGAGGTCGCTGCCTCAGGGCCCATGATCCGTTGAGGGACCCAAGCTTCTCCTGTAACTGTAATTTTTCATACAAATGTAAGACAGAAAGGGTGGGGGTGGGGACCCCGAGGATGTCTGCCTCGGTGCCCGTGTTGGCTCTCGATGCCCCCTGCCTGGGGAAAAGCCATCATTACCCCAGATACAAAAAGAAGGATAAGTTAAACTGTGGGAACCACAGAGGCATCAGCTTGCTGCAAGTCATGCAGGGAAAATCTTAACAAGTATTATTCAAAGAAGAAGGGTCGAAGAAGTTAGAAGAAACACTTGAGAAAGCGCATGCTGGATTTTAACCAGGAAGATCAATGCAACAGTTGATCAATTATTATTCACATGAAGACAAATAATGGAAAAATACCTGGAAATGAACAAGGATGCATATTGCTGCGAAATAGAATTTGGCTTCCGTATTAAAATTAAATTATTTGGATTCCCTATTGAAATTAAATTATTTGGATTCCCGAGTAAAATTAAATTATTTGGATTCCCTATTAAAATTAACTTATTTGGCTTCCCGATTAAAATTAACTTATTTGGCTTCCCTATTAAAATAACCGAGCTCCTTTGGGCACTCTACAGCAAGTCAAAGAGCACAGTAACAATGAATGGAGAATGGATTGACTGGTTCAGCATGACAGTTGGGGGCCGTCATGGATGTGCGAGATCACCGCAGCTCTTCAACTTCATGCTTGAACTTGTAACGCTGTAAGCAATACATGATATGCCGCAAGGAGTTAACATCAAAGAAAAAAATTATATCAAGCCGACAATTGGCAGACGACATTGTCTCGTTAAAAGAGATGGTAACAGACCTGCAAATCCTTGTAAATTGTGTTTGCAGTAGTAATTTGCAGCAGCAGTTGTAAGATGGTAAAGTGATTTTCCTGACAAATCTCACACTCTCACTATGTCTCTCCGAAAGGACTGTTTGGACCCCCCCCCCATATACTTTCTTAACAATCCTCTGGAAGAAGTCCTTTCATTCAAGCTTCTGGGTCTCACTATCTGCCATGATCTTTCCTGGGAAAGCCACATTTCCAACCTGGCCTCCAAAGCCAGCAGCCGGATGGAGTACTGCTCTCCCCTCTGGGCTGGTGCTCCTGCCTCTCACCTTTCTCGGCTTCACGCTGTGGAAACCAAGGCATTTTGGATCATTGGTATCTCCTGCAGTGAGGCTGAGTCTTTGGGTCTCTCACTCTCTCACCGCAGGCAGGTCGGTAGTCTTCCTGTCTTCTACCATCTCCTCTCCGGTCTCACCTCCCCCCCACTCCATCTGCGATATTCCCCCCCCCCCCATATTTCTGCAGGGCGCTTAAGGTCCGCCAGCAACCCCTTCTGGTAAAACTACCAAAATCAAGAATCTCTGCTCACCTTAACTCTTTCATTCCTCTTTTTCCCCTCCTTTTCAATAAACTCCATCTCTCCAATCCCATTCCTCCCTCCAGGCCTTCAAAACAGCCGTTCATTACCACCTCTTATCTTCCCCCATCCAGAACCGCAATCTTTTCTACCCCCGTTAATCCACCCCAAACCCACCTCCTTCAAATTCCCTGCTTTCCTTCCTGAAAATCCCTATAATGTCCATCTTGTATATCCTGTGTTCCCCGCCCCAACCCTCTCCCTTCCACAGATCTCCTAATGTCTGTTCCCCACTGTTTTGTCCTTCCCTCTGCCACCCCTCTTGTCTCATGCCCCCCCCTTGCTGTGCGTTGTGTGTTAGCTCTCATATGAGCCTCGACAATGTTCCAAAATAAAATAAACAAGCAGCTTACATTAAACTCACAATTATCCAGAATTATTGTATTCACACTAAATAAAAGTATTACGATAAGGAAGACCAGGTGTCACTTCCTTCCATTCATTATACTTTTGTTTCAAAGCATTGTGAAAGCAAATTTCACTGGGAGATTAAGGTTTCAAGAAAAAGTGGTGATTTGTAAAAATGTGTTCATTACAGGGTTACTGAGAATCGAAAACAACCAACACAGAGACAAATCATCTGAATCACAACATTGCTGTCTTCAGGGAAGAGTCTCGACATGAAGTGTCAGTTATAGTAGATTTCCTTGTCCGGAACACTGCAACAGCACTCTTCTGTAAAAATCAGTGTGCCGTCCGTCTCAGGATTGTTCTCTTGAATAGCGAGACTGTTTACGGCCCTCCAGGATAGTGTGACATAAAACGACACGTTCGGGTCCGGTACTGTGAGTAGTTAGTTAGTGACGGGCACACGAGTACCATCTTGGAAAACAGTTCCAGGAACAGAGATCTTCAAACATCCATCCATCCATTAGGACCATACTCTGCACAGAGCATTGGTGCTGCTTAAGCAGTCTCCTTGGCTATTGGGTACAATCATGGACGGGTTACCACTCCGACACAGGATACCAGCAAGCTGGCACTCATTTTGCCGACCTCAGAAGGATAACAGGCATAGTCAACCCCACCTGGTATTAATTCAACAGAAAGCCAAATTTGAACTCAGGATCCGAGGATCCCAAGCCCACCACCCTAACCATTTAGAGAACACCAGGCAATTGGTCAATCTTGATGATGCTGATGACCTGCGTTTGGTATTAGAAGTGTATGACGATGTGAAAATAAAGAGAAAAAGAGTTTCCATCCATCCATTGGGACCACACTCTGTGCAGAGTATTGGTGCTGCCGAAGCAGTCTCCTTGGCTATTGCGCACAATCTTGGATGGGTCACCACTCCGACGTAGATCTTCACCAAAACTGTTCTTGCCTCCCCCGAGACTTCAAACAGATGGTCCAGTTTTCCAGTGTAATCTGTAACACCACATGGTACAGGAAGGTTTCCACAAACCGATGAAGTGTTTGATGATTTCATCACACAATTGTGTGAGAGAACCCTCCCCAAACTGTCCCTCCACCACATCTCTTGTTGCGTCAATCATGTTTCATGCTCCGTGCCTCGAGAAACAGCTTCAACCAGTTCACAACATCATTCCGATCTTTATGTCAAAAATCTTTCGCACCGAGTACAATATTAGACCTGACACTTGAGAGACATCTCTGTGTTTTCAAGAAAACATTATAAACAATTCTTCTCTCACAGTCTTTTAATTTCGTGTGCAGTATCCTTCTTCAGTTTTTGTTCTTTGCACCTAAGAATGGATCGGACTCCATCAAGGTCAGAGAGGCAAGAGAAGCTGCTTCAGCAAGTTGCCATTGATTTCTGACTGTTTTTCTGAAGGTGGACGGCGGTAATGTTTTCAACTCTGTCGGTCTGTTTGTTTGTCTATGAGCAGGATATCTCAAAAAGTTGGAGACTGATTCAGATGAAACTTGGTGGACGGGTTGGGGGTGTGACAAGGACAAATCGATTCGATTTTGGTGAAGATCCACATCCAGATCCGGATCCGAGAAATGTTTAAAAATGTTTCAGTGTTTCTTCACCATTGAGAGCTATAGGACCAAAAAAAACGACGTTTCAAAAAGTTGTAAACGAGTTCTGACATTCAAATTCAGATCTGGCCCATCAGTGGGATTAATAAAACATGAAGTGATCAGCCTGACGGAGGTATGTGCTCGACCGAGTGTTCTAGTTTGTAATGATACGAGTTCACCCACAAGGAACATCAATACAGGAGGATGCCATTAGGTCCATCAAGCCTGGATAATGGTTGTTTATCCGTGTTCTATCATTTCAAATGCTAACTGTCAAGGAAGGAAGCAGCATGTACCATTTTTCAAAAGTCTTTCGGACTGAATTGAGGTTGGGTTCAATGCACCAACCTCCCAAACCCAGAGCAGACACTCCAACCATGACACCACCGAGTCTTTTAAAATGTTCTGACTTCATAGTTTGTTGTTTGTACACTACTACTACTACTACTACAACCACTTATTTGATGGCCCCAATTATCCACACTTTATAGGGTCGACCGAGGAAAGTTTTTGACCTAAGTCTTTATCAACCGGTTGACCAGGCCTGATTTTCGACTGAAGGTGGCAGGATATTGGGTTTATCGAATTGTGCTAGCGATAACTTACCTCCTCTTTGTGGAAGACACCATGGGGGATCTCCAACGTCCACCAATAACTCGCGGTGCCTGACAGGTCCTCGGCCTAATGTCCTGATGGACAACGCGGACATTGATGCCTCGATCACCATGTTACAGTGTATAGTCTGGTCAAGAATCGAAACATGACTCAACAGGTGAAAGGTGAGTCTGTATATACCCAGCTGAGTGTTACCTATCCCGCCAGCCCCTTCTTGTCTGTAACTGTGTATTTATTATATTTTCAATCGTTTAAATAAATTTGAATTATATTAAAGTTGTGTGCTTTCCTTTTAATGTATTTCAAACTATCAGTTCCCTTATCTTGTGTACATAAATAATGCAGAAGAACTGATGTTGGCACAAAACCGTGACATGACAAACAGATCATCACATTAAAGGGGAAAATAGTTTTAAGCCTTCTGAATTTAAATTCATGTTTAAATTGTAAACGAGTTATGACATTCAAATTCAGATCTGGCCCATCAGTGGGATTAATAAAACATGAAGTGATCAGCCTGACGGAGGTATGTGCTCGACCGAGTGTTCTAGTTTGTAATGATACGAGTTCACCCACAAGGAACATCAATACAGGAGGATGCCATTAGGTCCATCAAGCCTGGATAATGGTTGTTTATCCGTGTTCTATCATTTCAAATGCTAACTGTCAAGGAAGGAAGCAGCATGTACCATTTTTCAAAAGTCTTTCGGACTGAATTGAGGTTGGGTTCAATGCACCAACCTCCCAAACCCAGAGCAGACACTCCAACCATGACACCACCGAGTCTTTTAAAATGTTCTGACTTCATAGTTTGTTGTTTGTACACTACTACTACTACTACTACAACCACTTATTTGATGGCCCCAATTATCCACACTTTATAGGGTCGACCGAGGAAAGTTTTTGACCTAAGTCTTTATCAACCGGTTGACCAGGCCTGATTTTCGACTGAAGGTGGCAGGATATTGGGTTTATCGAATTGTGCTAGCGATAACTTACCTCCTCTTTGTGGAAGACACCATGGGGGATCTCCAACGTCCACCAATAACTCGCGGTGCCTGACAGGTCCTCGGCCTAATGTCCTGATGGACAACGCGGACATTGATGCCTCGATCACCATGTTACAGTGTATAGTCTGGTCAAGAATCGAAACATGACTCAACAGGTGAAAGGTGAGTCTGTATATACCCAGCTGAGTGTTACCTATCCCGCCAGCCCCTTCTTGTCTGTAACTGTGTATTTATTATATTTTCAATCGTTTAAATAAATTTGAATTATATTAAAGTTGTGTGCTTTCCTTTTAATGTATTTCAAACTATCAGTTCCCTTATCTTGTGTACATAAATAATGCAGAAGAACTGATGTTGGCACAAAACCGTGACATGACAAACAGATCATCACATTAAAGGGGAAAATAGTTTTAAGCCTTCTGAATTTAAATTCATGTTTAAATTGTAAACGAGTTATGACATTCAAATTCAGATCTGGCCCATCAGTGGGATTAATAAAACATGAAGTGATCAGCCTGACGGAGGTATGTGCTCGACCGAGTGTTCTAGTTTGTAATGATACGAGTTCACCCACTGAATTTAAATTATGAATTTAAAACATGTTAAAATTTAAATCAACACTTGGCTTCATCAGCAAGACGAGTTGGTCCTTCCACCTGTCTTCAAAAGATCACAGTTATATATTTTACATGGAACTGGAATGAATTAAGATGGACTTTGCTCCCATTACGTGTGGGGTTTAAAAGGAGAGGAAAATTACTTGTTACTATTCAATAAGTCTCAGTTGTGCTTTGCTTGTGCTCTCTTTTTTTTGTGCAAAGGCCTTTGGGAATTTCATTTTGCATCCTTTGGTTTGGACCTATTGTGGTATCAAATAATATATCTCTATCTATATATATATATATATATATATATATATATCTCTATCTCTATCTCTATCTCTATCTCTATCTCTATCTCTATCTCTATCTCTATCTCTATCTCTATCTCTATCTCTATGTCTATGTCTATGTCTATGTCTATGTCTATCTCTATGTCTATCTCTATGTCTATCTCTATGTCTATCTCTATGTCTATCTCTATGTCTATCTCTATGTCTATCTCTATGTCTATCTCTATGTCTATCTCTATGTCTATCTCTATGTCTATCTCTATGTCTATCTCTATGTCTATCTCTATGTCTATCTCTATGTCTATCTCTATGTCTATCTCTATGTCTATCTCTATGTCTATCTCTATGTCTATCTATCTCTCTCTCTCTCTCTCTCTCTCTCTCTCTCTCTCTCTCTCTCTCTCTCTCTATCTCTATCTCTATCTCTATCTCTATCTCTCTGCATATGGCAGCTTGGCTGCCCAGGTAGCTATCATTTATTGGAGCACAGCAGTGCCATTGATGCTGTGACCCTCCACCAGTACACTGGTACTCATTTCTACAACCTCAGAAGGATGACAGGCTGAGTCAACCCCAACTGGTGTTAATTCAGCAGTCAACACGGTTCAAACTCAGGACTCTAGGATCCTAAGCCAGCCATCCTAACCGTGAAACCGACACCAGGCTTAACAGAAGATGATACGAGATGGAAAGGAAGGTGGGGACGTGTGGAATGTGGTTTGGGAGATGATAGAAAGGAATGGAGAGGGCATGTCTTGAGAATTAAGGTGGAGGAGGGTCAGGGTGACGTTGTACAGTCAAAATTCCTCCATATTTGTATCTCCAAAGATATATATTACAGTACGTATAGAAAAACGAACAACACGGTCTATCCATCCATTAAATCTCGGTATATGTCTCTTAATTAAATACATACTGTTTGAACATCAGTTACACCCTAACTGCACGTACATCTATTAATTACCTACTATTAGAACGTACTTTTAAAACATTTCAACCTTTTAGACTGTTGAGAACCCTGAGACCGTTCAAGTCCCTTTCAATGGCGTTACAGACATTTACATTATTTAGACTCCTTATGCCCTTCTATACATTTAGACCTCTTGAGACCCTATAGACCCCTAAGATCCTCTATAACCTGAAGACTCTCAAAGCCCTCGAAGATCATTAAGACTCACAAAACCCTTAAACACCCTTAAGACAGCTAAAGACCCTTAAGATCCCCAAAATCCTTTAGACCTTTAACACCCTGAAGACCCAAAAGATGCATAAGATGCTGAAGACCCCCAAGATCCTTAACACCCTCCAAGATGCTTAAGACCTCTAAAACCTGCAGACAACCAAGACCCTTAAGACCCAAAGACCTTTAAGACCCTCAAGAACCTTAAGACCCCCTAAATCCATAAGATCCTTAAGACCCCTCTTGACCATTTAGAGTTTTAATCAACTTAGACCTTTTTACATGCTTGAGACATTTGACTCTTTCGACCTCTTAGACCCTACTATTGGAACCTACGCTTAGACCATGTCGAACCTTTGAGGCACACACCATGCAAACATCTATAGTCTTCTTGCAAAACACAGACTATACTTTTTCACCAAGTAATGCACAAACTTGACCCATCCAGGCGATGGGCACTCTGCTAGTATGTAATAAATAGATCACCCCAAAAATCATATCTTTGTAAGTTAACGATTTTACTAATGTAAATAAGTAGATTTTTTTTTTCCTGTTGAAAGTAATATATTGTTGTGGAAATGGCTTTCAGGGGTTGAGATTGTATATCGAGGTAATAGTTATTTCCATAGTGCATATTTAGCGCAAGTGCGAGATAATTCAGTTGTGATAGAGGATTAGGTGTTAATATTTGTGTAGAAAGCTGTCGTCTTCCCTCTCTAATGATTGTGTCTAAAACCGCTTTTCCTTTAAATATATTTTAAATCTTCTTTCCTTTGTAACCTGTCTTGTATGTCCTTGTATTTGGGAGATTCGGCCACACAATGCCGGATGGCCCAAGTTTTGTTTTGGCGCAAGGGGTGTCCCAGATATTTTCTCCCCGAACATTGAAGTAGCTCAGGGAAAGGATTCCCATTGATAATTATTGGCCGAACTGTCAATCGGTGTGGGGTGGACAGGGCAGAACCATGTCATGGGGCAGGGCGTCGCAGGAGCAGATAAAAGCCCTCACACATGTCCAGCTGGGTTCAGGTCTTGGGTTATTTCCTTCTTTGGTTTGTGGTTCCTCACCCCCATTCTGTTCCACGGTTGGTCCCTTGCCAGTCGAGCTCAGGCTGGTTCAGCTGTTGACCAGACTGAGTCAGAGCAAGATTGAAATCACTTTTTCTTTAATTTAAAACACTCCAAATGCGACGATAAAAACCATGCCTTTTCGAGATACAACCACATACCCCACCAGACAGGGCCGCGCCAGTCTCCTCGCTTGCAGTGAAGATGACATGACACATGGGCGGAGCATAAATATGGATGAGGCAAAACATGAGCGGAGCGTGAATATACGTTTTACATTCAAACTTGGTTACATCAGTCGTGACTGGTATTCCATTGTCTTGTCTATTTCTTTAAACTATTTTCCGTTGCACTGCACCAAAATGAGCTCACTAAATGTACACGACGGCCCTCAATCCAGGTTGGTGCATCAACGCCAACTGGCCAATGCGGTTGCCGTAACAATGTTAAGTGTGACTTGATCCTTCTATTTTTAATCATATTGTTGCGGGGCCGGGGGGTCGACCGTGAGCACCACCGTTCTGATGGAGCCGCGAGCCGGCTCGACCGATCACCCGGAATGTAAAGGTCATCGCCTCGGATAACTCCGGAACTGACGGATCCCCTATCGGACCGATCTTCGCCAATGGATAGGCCACGTGGGGTAGGGTCGATTGCCAACTTCAATTTACCTAAGTACCCACGTGGTCCGACTACCGGGGAAGTTCACCCTCGGCCGACTTTGTCCGAATCGAGTCGCTATCGCCGACTCGGATCCGGCGTAACCGAGTGGAATTACCAAAGTCGGGCCGGACCAAATGAACAAGTTACGAACACTAATCCTCAAACACGTGTCATGTCGAGCCAATGAAAGAAACACAAAACGAGCTGATACATTTAACAATTGGGGTTTATTTATACAGTAATAATGGGAACTAGGGAACACAAAAGAGTAGAACTATACTGACTCTACGAAATGCAATGCAATCATTTACAGCACACAAAGCACTTAACAGTTCTCTACTTGTTAGACGGGCCCACGGACACATGTACGCACACACACACACACACCCAAGAAATGGTGGCTGATGCCTTTAATAAGGACTTCAGCTCAGAGGGACAGAAGAGCTGAAACCCAGAACCTATCTCGAACCTCTCCACCTCGTGTGGTCTTCAAGCTGTTCGGACCCAGGCTCCAGCGAGGGTGAGCTGGATCCAATCGCCGTGAGCCGCGATCCTTCCCGAGCTCCAGCGGATCCCCTCGCGCTCCGGACCACGTGCTGGTGAGACGAAACACCGAGCCTTCCCGAAGATGCGTCGCTTTCCAAGTAGAGCCAGCCGAACCAAGATGAGGCCACGAAGCAGAACAAAGGCCGAACCAAGATAACTCAGAACCAGCACGACCCTTTGAACCACCGACTGCACAGCGAACTCGAAGAAGCACTAGCAGAACAACAACCTCGAAACAGCTCGAGCCCTTGAACCAGGCCGACACTCCTCGACCACCAGGCTGAAGAAGAACCACGACAACCAACCAGCCACAACCCCTCTTCCGATGAACAACTCTCAACAAGACCCCTCCCCAGAACCAACTCGAGTGTCCCTTGTTTATTCCTATCGGCCCCCTCCCCCGCTCCCGGCGTGACTCATGCCCTCGTGCTCCGTCCCCCGCTCAACCGCGGGTGGGAGGGAGTTGTTTACGTCATTGCATCACGGGACGGGAGGGTTCTTATTCCTCTTTGCAGAGGAGAAGAAGGGTCGTTCTACTTTGTGTTCTGATCGAACCCTAACTAGCAAAATTAATCACAGCGCATTTAATCGATTTTACCCATTAAACAATGGAAGGCGAGCTATCTATGGAACATGCACTTACCGAGATAACTGAGCTAAAGGAACCTGAATGATGAGCGCGATAATGGTTTCCAGATTCGCAACAATATATTTTGAGGAGTTCAACAGCAAGCAAACTTCGTTTTGATTTCACACGATGTACCACACTCTTTCCACAGTGTTGGAACTGCTGAAGCAGTTTCTTGGCAAGGGTTATACTGGGTTCGGGTCTTGGGTTCTCATTGTCAGGTCAGGTCAGGTTAGATCTGTGACCTGCTCCAGGTATCATGTAAACCTGTACTAACCTGTTCCATGGTCGGGTTGTCATCACCGAAACCATCTCCCCCAACAAGTTTCTTGGTGAGGAGGGTGTATGATATGGACACCCAGCAGGATGAAAAACAAAACCTGTCAAAGGGTGGAGGAGCTCCTTGTGAGACAATGGCCATCCATATCTAGTGCCCAACTGTGTCTGCATACGTCCTCCTGCAGTTGGGTTACTTTTTATCAGGAGGATGGTGACAGGATTTGAACTCCGGCCACCGTCAAACCCTTCATTCCGTAAAACATACCAAAAGCATTTTTTTTTAATCTGAAAACCCACTCCGTGGGAGTAACACCTGTGCAGCTGCCCTGCGAAGGGTAGCTCACCGGATGACGGGCTTGGGGAAAAACCTCCGGGAGCCCCAATCGTTGATGACAGGAGGGAAACCACGGGGTAACATCCCTGGGTCAGATTGCGGTAGTGTGTGTCGAGGTGGTGCTGAGGTGTTGTCCACCAGATGGTGGTCTCCTTGGGTTAACATGAGGCAGTCCCTTCGGGTGGGTGCCTGGAATGTCCTGTCCCTAAGAGAGGATAATCACCTGTCTCTGTTATCATCTGAGCTCAAGCGTTTGGACATCGGTATTGCAGCTCTCTCTGAGGTTCGGAGACTGCATTGCGGTGAGATCATGGCAGTTGGTTACACCTACCATTGGTCTGGCCGCTCTGCTGGTTACCATGTCCAAGGAGTTTCTGTAGCTGTGTCCAATAAGCTGACCCCAATGATAATTGAGGTAACACCGGTCAACGAGCATATTATGAGATTAAGGATTCGCCACTCCTTAGGTGTCATTTCCCTGGTCTCTGTTAATGCTCCGACTGAGGCGAGTGATCTCACCGTGAAGGATGCATTCTACACCACGCTCGAGTCTGTGGTTGATCAGTGCCCCAGGTGAGATACTCTTCTCGTCTTGGGGGATTTCAATGCATCGACTGGAACTGATAGTGATGGTTGTGAGACGTGTGTTGGTCCCCATGGGTCTGGAACTGTGAACCTGAACAGCACTAAGTTCCTTGACTTTGCAAGAAGCCATGGACTTAGGGTGGCCGGTTCATGGTTTCAGCGCCCACAAGCTCATCGCTGGACTTGGTATTCCAATGCTGTCAGTGTGGCAAAGGAGATTGACCATGTGCTCATTCATGGTCGCTGGAGGATGATCCAGAACTGCAGCGTCTACTGGAGTGCTAAGTTCCTCAATAATGACGACAGGCTTGTTGTAACAACTCAGAAGTTGCAGTTAAAATCCAGGAGAGAAATCCAGGCCAGCTAGGCTGGATGTTGGCAACCACAGGATGAGAGGGTAACTGAGGAGCTTGTGAACAGGCTGAGGGGATATTTGGAGGGGGAGGGGCTGAAGACTTGTGGAGTGCTATCAAGACCACAGTTCTTGATGTTCCCGGTCGATGTCTTGGAACTCACCGTAGGGGGAAGAAGAATTTCGTCACTCAAGGGACACTGGATACCATTGGATGGAGTCGCAGGGCCAGTCTGAACGGCAGAGCTGAGCTGTTCAGGAAGTTGAGGCGTAAAACTGGACGTGCACTAAAGATGGACAAGGAGGCCGATGTGTGAGGAATCTGTGAGGGGGAAGAGCATCACCTGTGGTCAAGTGATTCTCGTCGTGCTTACAGGTGAATTCGCGCATTGCATTCTTCCAAGCCCGTTCCTCGGTGTACTGCAGTTAGACCAGAGGGTGGTGGGTTCTTGACAGAGGAGTCCGGAGTGAAGGCCCGCTGAGTTTGTTACTTTGAGTGCCGACACCAGCCTGATCCACCAGCTGTTGAGTTGGATGTCAGGGGTGTTGAGATCCGTATTGTTGACTCTCCAATCAACTGTGGTCCACCTTCCTTTTTGGAAACAGCGGTGAACCAGTTGAAATGGGGTAAAGCTCCTCGGATTTGTGGCATCCATGCTGAACTGATCAAGGCTGGTGGAAATGTTGTACTCATGTCGTTGCATGCAGTTCTGTGCTCTGCGTGGAACACAGGCATAATCTCCACTGACTGTAAGAGGGGCCTTGTCGTCCCTCTGTGGAAAGGGAAGAGTGATCTCCAAGATTGCAACAACTACCGAGGGGTGACGCTGCTCTCAGTGCCAGGCAAGGGCTTTGCTCGGATAATTCTTGATAGGGTTCGCCACCATCTGCTTGAGCACCAGCGTCCAGAGCAGTCAGGCTTTACACCAAAGAGATCAACGATTGACCGTATCCTTGCTCTTCGGGTCCTCACCGAACGCAGCCGAGAGTTTCGGCAGTTTCTGCTTGCCGCCTATGTTGATCTCTGTAAAGCGTTTGATCCAGTGAAACGGGATGCCCTCTGGGGGATTCTTGGTCTTTGTGGGGTGCCACCAAAACTGATCAATCTGATGTCTGAACTCTTCTCTGGTACTGACAGTGCTGTGGGATGTGGTGATACCATCTCTGACTTATTTCCAGATTTTATTGGAGTTTGTCAGGGGTGTGTAGTGGCCCCCACACTTTTCAGCACTTCTATGGACTCGATTCTGGGAAGGATGTCGGAGATATCAAGCTGCGGTGCATTGTTTGGGATTGTCAAGATCTCTAACCTTGATTTTGCAGATGATGCAGTCATGTTTGTGAAGACTCTAGATATCCTTTTGGGGGCCCTCGATGTGGTGAATGAGGAGTTGGAGCCGCTGGGATTACGGGTTTCCTGGGTCAAAACTAAGATCCGGGCTATCAATGACATCTTGGATGCTGCTGTCCTGTCTGTACCTGTTTTTGGGGAGGATGTTTATGTCACGGAGACATTCACTGACCTTGGCAGTGATATTCACGTCTCTACTGGCTGTGAGCTAGAGGTCAACAGACGTCTGTGTCGGGTCTGGGAATTCATGGATTTACTGGATCATGTGGTGTGGCGCTGCTGGTATCTTTGCGGCAGGACGAAAGTAAGAGTGTTCAGGTCCTTGGTGCTTCCAGTCTCGCTCTATGGATGTGAGACTTGGACTCTGACCAGGGATCTGAGATGGAGATTTCATTCCTTTGGTACCAGATCTCTTCAGTGAATTCTTGGCTATCACTGGTTTGACTTTGTGTCCAACGAGTGGTTGCTGAGAGAGACTCAAATGAGATTTGTTACCTGCATCGTCCGTGAGCATCAGCTGCGGCTGTATGGACATGTGACTCTTTTTCCTGACGCTGATCCTGCTCACCAGATTCTCTCAGCGAGGGAGCCTCGTGAGTGGAGGAGGCCAATAATGGGCCGAGCCTATGCCTCGTGGTTGCAGCCGGTTGATCAGCATCTCAAGGAGATGGGGATGGGCCAGACATCTGTCTGGGGGATGGCCAGACGGAGGCCCCTAGAGTTCTGGCGGAAAGTGGACTCAGCGACGCGCTGCTCTGGCGCATGCTCCCATACCTGACCTGGTTATACTGGGTGGTTTGCAAGTGCCTTCCCAGCATGGTTTGTGTATAGATATTGTGCATCCTTTTAAATGCTGGGCATTAAGCAAGGAAGCAGCACATACTATTTTTGAAGTCTTTTGTATGACTCTGCCAGGGTTTGAACCACCGACCTCTCAGACTCAAAGGAGACACGATAACCATCACGTCACCAATTAGCTGGTTTTAGCTGTGTGATGGGGTCCATTCTCGGCCTGCCAATAAACTCAAATTTGTGCTTCGCAGGTCTGATGATGCATCATTGCATGTGCTGGCTCTCTGATGGACATTAAGCTGGGAATCTGTCTATTATAATTGGTGGGTGGACAATAAAGATCCCACATTGGATTTTGATGAAGTGTCGGCGAGTTATCGTGAGAACCCTTGCCAAATTTCTGCTTTGATTACTACAATGGCAAGCCACTCAGTGCAACCCTTACCGTGAGTCTGTTTCAACAGTCCAGAAACTACACTCAAGCAAGACCACCAAAGAAAGATCTTTAGAAGGCTGAACTCTCGATAGATGCGAATAACTTGGCCGTCTTTTCATGTTCGTGTATTATCCTTATGCACCTGACCTGACCTTACTCAAAACCTGTCCTCACCTTTTTTTTTCATGTTATTTTTTCCCATCATGTTATTATTTTTCAAAAGGATACAAAAACATCCATTTTCTTAGCCCGGGTTTGCGTTTTCCCTTTGGAAAGCTGAACTTTTCATTGACCCGTCCTCCATGCATCTTTCTTTCAGTGTCACCAACCCATTGTGTATTTTAGATTTGAGGTCTGCCTACCCATTGCTTTGTTGATGGCTTTAACCAAAAGACAGCAAGTTGCACTTCACACACATATTGCATGTCTCAATGAGGATGTAAAATTAAGTGAAACACGTGAAAAAGGATCTTTTATAACACAAAGTTGTTGGTGTTCTTGATTAGCCCCGGTCAGTTCTTCTTGAATAGGCCAGCAGCATTGAGATAGCCAATCGATCTTCTGGAGTGAACCAGATATCACTCACATTTACAATGCTGACAAATTATTATTATTGTTGTTGCTGCTGTTGTGGTGGCTGTGACTGCTGTTGTTTGTGTGCTCCTTCCATGTCATTGGAAAGGGTTCCTCCTGTCATAGAATCATAAATGTTACCGTTGGAACCGTTACATTCAGCTCTCATTCCCACTACTTCTTCAATCCACAAAAGGCAGGCTTTTCAAACAGGCATCTTATATATTATTTCCGAGTTTGTGGTTTCGTGTCGCGCTATCTTCGACTTTGTTCTGCGCTCGAGTAACGTGATATTCGGCTTACATTATCTCAAAGACCATATGAGGTGCATGGTACAAAAAAAGTAAATAAAATGGTTCTGAAACAGTGAAATCGTATTCCACTTACTGCATTAAAGTAAAATTACTACTGATACTCTGCATCAGTTCCTTTCTCAAACACACCCACCCCAACATGTCGCGCAGAGCGCGGGTTATGTTAGTCTTTTAATTAAAGACAAATTTTTGTTCCAGGTAAATCGATTATCATCCTTCCAACGAAGTAAATCGATTAGCAGCTTTCCAACCAAGTAAATTGATTATTAACTTTCCAACCAAGTAAATCGATTATTAGCTTTCCATTCAAGTTAATCGATTATTAACTTTCCAACCAAGTAAATTGATTAGCAGCTCTCCAATGAAGTTAAGGCCCAGTCACACCTTGACGTTTTAGCCAGCAATGGCAACGTATTAAAATGTATGTAAAACGCTGGCTTACGTTGAACTTTTGATGTTTTTTTTTTAAAGATTCAGACGTATTTATAACGACTTGGTCTTATGCATAACGTATTAGTAACGGACAGAGAACGTTTCGTTGTGTTTTAGATAACTTAGACCAACGAAAGCTGAACCTGTTGTCGGCCTTCACAACCTATGCCCAACGATAGTCTAACTTATGTATAGCGCGCTGCACGCATCGCCGACGATGACGTGGCGTAGGTTATGAAAAGGCTGCCGCACAATGATTCAAATCATAACCGCCGCAGAAATGGAAGTGTCAACATCGCAGTCACACCTTGGCGATCTTGCCAGCGTATGCCGACCTCTGAAAAATGCGTCTAAAACGCTGGCGCACGTCGAATACGGTATGGGTAAGTTTGGTATGCGTGAATAGAACGCTAAAGTATGCCATCATACGTCGTAGTAAGTGGAGTACGTCTTGTAATTTTGAATATGTTGAAAATTTTACGACGTACTTGCTGTATGACACACGCTCCGCATGCGATGGGAATAAGTTGTACGCACGATATGCGATCATTGACACACGTCGACACACGTTACTTGTAAGGTGCTCATAAGTCGAAACACGTCAAGGTAATGGTTAGCCTCAGTGTTCCAGACTCCCGGTTTTCTTTTTTCTTCGGTATGACGGTGTTCAGTGTACAGTGCGGTTATGATTTAAATCGTTGAGCGGCAGCCTATTAATTATATTATAACCGCACTAGAAATCGAAGTGTCAAAATCACCATCATACCGAAGGAAGGAAGAAAAAAATAAAATAAAATAAATAAAACCAGGGAGTCTGGAACACTGACGCTAACCATTACCTTGATGTGTTTCGACTTATGAGCACCTCACAAGTAACGTGTGTCGACGTGTGTCAACGATCGCACAACGTGCCTACAACTTATGGCCAGCGTTATGCGGAACGTGTGAGTCATATGATGGCATAAGTCTTAAAATTTCAAGCATGGAAAATTTGAGGAGAACCAAAAAGTACAACGTTTAAAGCCAGCGTACTAAGACGTATGGCAGTGTTTTTCAGCGTGCTCTCAATGTTATCAAAACTTACCCATAACGTATTCGACGTGTACCAGCGTTTTAGACGAATTTACAAAAATCGGCATAAGCTGGCTAAAACGTCAAGGTGTGACTGGGCCTTAAATCGATTATTAACTTTCCAACCAAGTGAATCGATGTTCAGCTTTCCAACCAAGTAAATCGATTATTAGCTCTACAATCAAGTAAATCGATTATTAACTTTCCAACCAAGTAAATCGATTATTCACTTTCCAATCAAGTAAATCGATTAACTTTCCAACCAAGTAAATAGATTTTCAGCTTTCCAACCAAGTAAATTGATTATTAACTTTCCAACCAAGTAAATCGATTATCAGCTTTCCAACCAAGTAAACCAATGATTCACTTTCCAATCTAGTAAATTGATGATTAGCTTTCCAACCAAGTTGATTGATTATTAACTTTCCAACCAAGTAAATTGATTATTAACTTTCCAACCAAGTAAATCGATGATTAGCTTTCCATTCAAGTTAATCGATTATTAACTTCCCAACCAAGTAAATTGATTAGCAGCTTTCCAAACAAGTAAATTGATTATTAACTTTCCAACCAAGTAAATCGATTATCAGCTTTCCAACCAATGATTCACTTTCCAATCAAGTAAATTGATGATTAACTTTCCAACCAAGTAAATCGATGATTAGCTTTCCATTCAAGTTAATCGATAATTAACTTTCCAACCAAGTAAATCGATTATCAGCTTTCCCACCAAGTAAACCAATGATTCACTTTCCAATCAACTAAATTGATGATTAGCTTTCCAACCAAGTAAATTGATTATTAACTTTCCAACTAAGTAAATGGATTAGCAGCTTTCCAATAAAGTAAATCGATTATTAGCTTTTCAATCAATAAATTGATTACACTGAACAACAAATTTCAAAAAATTTTTTTTACTGGAGATGTGTAAAGTGATTAAGACTAATTTGGGTACGCTGATTTCAAAAATCATAACCGTTTTGCTGTATCACGTCAGGCTTTTCAGGAACAGAAATATTCCCATTGCCTAGAAGTCAGGATTTCAATGAAATTTACATATGTCTTTAACATGTCTATTTCGTACAATTGTTGTTAACTTGTGTTATATTTCTTTCTTTCAGATAAAGATGAGTAGGCATTCCTGTACCAATCATCCTGACAACTTCTGTTATGTCTGTGGTCGGTATACCAAAAAAGATCAACAGCGAAGTATATCTACAGCAGTGAAAATGAAGGCCGCCTACTTTCACTACTTCGGGTGTAAGGTGGGGGACCAAGAACAGAGCTGGGCACCACACATCTGCTGCACAAGCTGTCACACAACCTTGACTCAGTGGTTGGTGGGCAAGCGCGCGAGCATGCCATTTGCGGTGCCCATGATATGGCGTGAGCCGCAGAATCATCATGATGATTGTTATTTCTGCTGCACAAGCATCGCCGGCTTCAACAAGAAGACTAAAGGTCACATCAAGTACGCTGACTGCGTCTCTGCTCGTAAACCTGTGCCTCATGATGACGAGAACCCCGTTCCAACACCTCCAGCTGATCAGAACATAGCTGTAAGCAGTGGTGAAGAGGATGGTGATGATGAACCTTTTGAACCCGACACGCAAGAATCACACCTTCTGAACCAGGGAGACTTAAATGATCTTGTAAGAGATCTCTCGCTGTCAAAGGCGAAGGCAGAGCTGCTTGGATCAAGGCTGCAGCAGTGGAATCTACTTGAACCTAACACCAAGATATCCTTGTTCAGAGCACGTCACAGAGACATGGCTGAGTTCTTTGAGATGGAAGACACGATGACATTCTGCAGTGACATCAACGGTCTGTTGAAAGAACTTGGGTGTGATCACGATCCTGCAGACTGGCGCCTCTTCATCGACTCGGGGAAGAACAGCTTGAAGGCTGTTTTGCTCCACAATGGCAACGAGAAACCATCAGTCCCACTGGCTCACGCGTTCGGCATGACAGAGACCTATGAGACTATGTGGCAGCTGCTTGATTCCATCAAGTACAATGACTTCAACTGGCACATCTGCGGAGACTTGAAAGTGGTGGCGCTGTTGTTAGGGCTGCAGTCAGGCTACACGAAATACATGTGCTTCCTTTGTCTCTGGGATAGCAGAGACGACAAGAATCACTGGACGAAGAAAGATTGGGAAGAGTGAAAAGAGCATGTACCTGGTCGACACAACGTGAAGCATGTCGCCCTTGTCGACCCAGCCAAGGTTTTCCTTCCACCACTCCACATAAAGCTCGGCTTGATGAAAAGTTTTGTACGGGCAATAGATCTGAATGGGCGTGGGTTTTTATACCTCAAGGAAAAGTTTGGCAACACCTTGTCGGAGGCCAAGATCAAGGCTGGTGTCTTTGTTGGACCGCAAATCCGACAGATTATGAAGGACGAAACTTTTCCGACAACTCTAAACCCCAAAGAGCTGGCAGCGTGGAGGAGCTTCAAAGCTGTGACGGACAACTTCTTGGGGAACGAGCGCGCGGACAACTATGAAGAAATAGTGCAGCAGCTGCTGGAGTCCTTCAGGAAACTTGGCTCCAGGATGTCCCTGAAAATCCATTTCCTACACCAGCACCTGAACTTCTTCCCTGACAACTTGGGAGCAGTCTCGGACGAGCACGGCGAGCGATTCCACCAAGAGATTTCACTCATGGAGACGCGTTACCAAGGGCGGCACAACCCCAACATGATGGGCGATTTCTGCTGGTTCCTGCATTGTGAAACTGACACAGAGCAGCACAAACGCAAAGCCAAATGCCTAAAGCATTTTTAATTACATTCTAGTGGAGTTTTTCTGTAATTTCTATAATTTTGAAGCATTCATGATGAAATAAATGAATAAATGAATTTTTGTAAATTTCATTGAAATCCTGACTTCTAGGCAATGGGAATATTTCTGTTCCTGAAAATCCTGACGTGATACAGAAAAACGGTTATGATTTTTGAAATCAGCGTACCCAAATTAGTCTAAATCACTTTACA
The DNA here is from genome assembly GCF_056783735.1 of Eptatretus burgeri. Taxonomy (NCBI): domain Eukaryota; kingdom Metazoa; phylum Chordata; class Myxini; order Myxiniformes; family Myxinidae; genus Eptatretus; species Eptatretus burgeri. The sequence continues at coordinate 4,022,906 of NC_140978.1, forward strand.
CATCTCCAGTAAAAATTTTTTGTTGTTCAGTGTTATCAGCTTTCCAATGATACCATCGATACTGTATATTAATAGGCTAAGGGACCCGCTTTGTCCGTGCTTCTCCTCCCGGCGACGGTGTGCACGCTTCTTTCACCGCAAACCCACCCTTGCATATTCGTCGTTTGCAGTCGGGAATGACTTCTGGAAACCTTCGTTTAGGGGATGTTTCCCAGCGAATAAAGCATATATTCCAACCGTTACAGACAGCCATTTTGCTTTTGTGCAGCCAACATTATACAATATACATTTTGGGTAGAAACCGTGGAACCTCGACATTCGCAGATTCCACATTTGCGGACTTGGTTACATCAGTTGTGATGGACCCCATGTCTTCGTACTTCATAAAATGTGATCTGCTTCTCCGTTAGTGGTGTTGTGCTTCGCGTATTTGTGGGTTTTTTGTTTTGTTTTTACACTTCAACATTGGTCTCCTATATCCACCACCACTGATATTAATTCAGCCTGGAAATTCTTCCACAGAAACCTGCTCTCTCTTATGTATCTTATCCATCCTCCTGCTTTTGGTACTCTGAATCCTGTGGTGAGGCAGTTGCTTTAACACAACTTGCATTCTCCTGCTGGAAGGCAAATTTGACTGAAGGCAACCTTAGATCATTCCACAAAGCCTGCAACAAGTGTGTGTCTCCCATCAGGAGAGCCAGAAAACAATGTCTGTCCAATCTCAAGAATGAGCTTTCAAACTTGTCTCCCTCCTCTAAAACCTGGTGGTACTTTGTCAAGTCTGTCTCTGGTATGTGATTCCCCTCCATCCCTTCCCTCACTTCAAATTGCACCACAGCAGACTCCCGTTGTGAGAAGGCTGAATGCTTCAATTCTGTATTTGCTTCAAAAATTGTGTCCCTATCCCCTCCCTCTCTGCACCCATCTTTCCCAGTCGTACCCAACTGCACCTGAAATCTCTCTTTTGCACTTGAAAAGGTGTGAAAATGTTTCTGACAACCCATAACTCTGACTCTGCAACTGAACCGGATGGCATCAGCTCATGTGTCCTAAAAACTTGCTCTGCTGCTCTTGCGCTTCCTCTCTCTGCCCCTTTCACCCCATCATTTAACATAGGCCATCTACCATAGGAACATAAAACTGACAGAAAGAAAGGCAAGATTTGGATCACTCACCAGCTTTTGCTTCTGCTGAAGCTCTTCAGAGCAATCTGGGGACAACTCATATTCCTAACTAGCAAATAAAACCTGTCGCTTCACTGATGGGAGGGGGTATTAAGGGGAGGGGTAGGGGAAGGAGGGGAGGAGAGGGAGAGAGAGGAAAGAAGGGGAGGGAGAGTATGCAGGAGGGAGGGGAAGCTAGGAAGGGGGGGGGGAAGAGTGAGGAAGGGGCGGGGGGGAGGTGAGGAGAGCTATGCATCACCTAATGTTGCTAGACACTGCTGGAGGGAGGATGTGAGGAGGGGTGTGTGTGTGTGTGTGTGAAAGAGAGAGAAAGAGAGAGACAGACAGAGAGAGAGAGGGGGAGAGAGAGAGAGAGAGAGAGAGAGAGAGAGAGAGAGAGAGAGAGAGAGAGAGAGAGAGAGAGAGAGAGAGAGAGAGAGAGAGAGAGAGAGAGAGAGAGAGAGAGAGAGAGAGAGAGAGAGAGAGAGAGAGGAGTAAAAAAGAAAAGAGAAAAAGGTGAGGGGTGGAGGTGGAGTTAGTAAAAAGAATGATATTGTTAAGTTTGAGGGGGGGGGTATGCATTCAAAGGGTAATTAGGATGTTTAATTAGGTATGCCATGCTGTTCGAGTTTACCAGGATCTCGATGTAATAAGTAGCAATTCAGTGGTGATAAGTTGTCTAGTAAATGTTCATTTCTTCAAGGGGGGAGATGATAATTGTCATGTAATTAGATAGGGACACGGGATAGGGTAAGTGTGTCTGCGTAAACCCCTTTTTGGTATTCTCTGAAGACTGGCCGTGACGTCACAGGACAGTGCAGCGGATGGCTCCGCCCCGTGATCACGATTGGCGGAAGGCGATGGCGGTGGGCCAATAAACGGCTCGATTGGGAGTGACGAGGACGAAGGATAAAAAGAGTTTCTGTTTCGGGCTCGAGTAAGAGGAAGAAGATTACAACCAGAACGATCGTGTTTTTTTGTTGTGGAAGCTGTGGCGGCAGAGAGCGTCCTGGTTGTTGTGCTGAATCGATCGTGTTCTTGATCGTGTCTGGGAGCCTTGCCGAGCCTCGTGCCTCGCTTTGGTTGGCTCTGGGGTTCTGCTGACTCGGAGTGCGGGGTCGGGCGGCGGGCGGACCTGCCTCCCTCTCCTGCTCGCAACTTGGCGCCAGAACTGGTTCCCTGGCGGCTGTGAGCGGACTTGGGCCAAGACCAGGAGGTCGACAGCACCACAGTTTCTCCTGCCCCCCTGACGAGAACAAGGCCAGCTCGTCCGGCGCCGATCCAGGGACAGTTGCGTCCACACCATGGTCCAGCCTGACCACCAGAAATAGCTACGTTTTGTGTGTGTGTGTGTGTGTGTGTGTGTGTGTGTGTGTGTGTGTGTGTGTGTGTGTGTGTGTGTGTGTGCTTGGCGCCTTAGAGGGATTGAGAATTGTATATTCATTGGAATTGTCTGTGTTTTCCCCACGCCCGATCCCACACCATCCCGTCGAATCGCCCCGGATCCCTCTTCTTGCCGAGTCTTGTTATTTCTGGTAATAATAAAAACAAATAAACATCATCAACTCAGTAAAAAGTGACTCGTGCCACCTTCCTCGTCCCGTTTGCGGTAGAGCGATTAGAACCACCATGTTTGGGTTAAAAATAAATAAACCGCCTCCATCGTTTCGGCTCATTCTACGTTGGCGGGACTGTTCAAGTCCCGTGGACGTCACATTGGTGTCAGGGTGTTGGATGTTCGAACCCCTCTAAATTATATTTGGTATCGGGAGAATATACCAAGATTAAAATCTCGCCACGAATTGGAATATAAAATTACTACAGAAAAGCGCGCGAGCGCGGGAAAATTTTGGCGGGATTTTTCAAATTTAAATTAATTGGCGGCAAACGGGACTTCTGCACCATGGCGGATGTGCAGATGTTTGAGGAGGAAGGCCACGTGTCTGGCAGCGAGTCGGGGGAAGAGGGGAGAGACGGGGGTAGGGTTGGAACCTCCCCCATTCCGAGCGTGGACCGTGCTTCATCGCCCGTAACGGGCCGGCAGTGCCAGAAACCGGCGCGATGTCGATCCAGACACTGTTGGAACGTTTAATAGGGGACATGACTGTACAAATGGCAAATCAATTCGTGACACAGAGGGCAGAAATGACGGCACAGAGGGCAGAAATGACGGCACAAATGGAAAATCAATTCGTGACAGAGGGCAGAAATGACAGATCAATTGGGGGTAATGGGGGTACAGTTGGGTGCACGGATTGATTTAATGAGGGATGAATTGGGGGAAAAGATGGAGAAAATGAAAACTGAGATGCAGGAGTGTGTGGATGTTAAATTGGGAGAAATACAAAGTAAATTCGAGGATAGATTGGAGGAAACAAAGGTAGAAATTACATTGGAGGGGGAAAATATACGGAAAAAATTGGTAGATAAAATTGATGCAACGAACATTCGGGTTGATAAAGTGGATGAAAGCCTGGAACGTCATCGTGCCTGTGTGGATGCTCGTATGCAGCTGCAAGTAGAAGAGTGGGGAGAGCTGAGGAAGCAAGGGATGAATTTGGTGGAGGAGGTAAAAGGATTGGAGGCTCGTTTGGACGAACAAGATAAAATTATGAGCCAAGATGAAGTCTTGGATAAAGGCCTGGTAGAGCCGTCTTTTGTAAGTAGAGTGTCCGGGTTGGTTGAGGAGCAGCTACAAACTCGCGACGGAGCCTTGGAGGAGGTTGTGCGGGCCCAGAAGATCCTGCGGGAAGAGGTGAATCGGTCCATTCAACGTTTGGAACAGGAGGCAAAATTGACCCATGAGACCCTCACTACAAAACATCTTTGGCCACAGTGGGCTCCGAAATTGGATACGCAGCCACAAGGGTGTTTGATCCCTGGGCTGGATTCGGACAAGGGAGAAACTGAGAAGCGGGCCACCGTAAAAGTGATCCCCCTGGTAAATTTTGACGGGTCAGGGAGCGTTGAAGCTTTTCTGACGCAATTTGAGTGCATTTCCTGACTAAACGGGTGGAATGAGCGGGAACGTACAGGGAATTTGGTGGCAATGTTGCGGGGACCAGCCGCAGATGTGTTAAACGTGATCGCGGAGGGGATGTTGACCAGCTCCCACATTTGCGAGGCGTTGAGCCGTCGGTTTGGGTTCGCGGCAAACTGTGATCTGGTGCGGGCCCAGCTCCAGCACCGCAGATTAAAGCCGGGTGAGACAGTGCAGGAGCTGGCACAGGACATTTACCAATCAGTCAGGATCGCGTATCGGGACCTAACAGTGGAGGCATGGGACAGACTGGCACTCGAGAAATTTTTAGCTGCTCTTCCTGACCCTGAGGTCTGAGCGCTGGTGGAGTTACAGGATCCACCCACCGTTCACCGAGCGGCCGAGTGCGCGGCCAGGCTGGCCTCGTGGAGTCGGCCGGGTCGGGTTCCAGAGAGGCCATCGGTGACGATCGGACAGGCGGAGATCCAGGATCAGGGAGGGGGGCTGGGAGAAATTGGCATTACCCAAATGTTTCAGGAAATTTGCCAGAAACTGTCAAGTTTGATAAAGGGTAATCCGGTAGTTAGTGCGCCAAAGCGGCGGGGTCCAGCCCAGCCAATAGAGCAATTCGATTTTGGCCGAGGGGGTCCGGAACCGGAAGAGACATTTCATCGATACTTACGGGGGCCTTTTATGGGGAGTTGTTTCCGGTGCGGGCGAAGAGGACACATGCAACGATATTACCGGTACCCGGCGATGGAGGGACCCTCCAATAGACTTTTAGACTCGGAGAGGGTGAATCCTCCTGCTGAACCGCCAGGTCTATCCGAGATGCCCTTTCATAGGTCGGGTCCGGAGATCACTGTCGGGGGTCCGGGAGATTAGATCGGGCTGAGCATATAGGGCCATGCACGGCTGGTGAGATTGTGGCGAAGTGCCTCCTTTAGTGGAAAAAAATGAATTGTGGGAAAATTGGCATGGGTTTGTAAGTTCTGCTGGGTTTTAGAGTGACAATCGGGACAGTGGGTAATTGGAAACAAAGCGGGCACGAGTGTCTGTCCAATGGCTGGTGCGTGGATCGGGTGAGAAGTGCTGTGTGAGTTGTTTTAAGTGAAGAAGTGAAATGTATGGTGCACACATTGTTTTTTTATTGGGCATGGTGTGGTAACAGGGAAGGTCATGGTCGGTGAAGTGTTAGAAATGCACGTGTCACATGTAAGGCCGATGGGGTGGGGGAGTCATGTGGGTTTTGTGGGTGGGGATGATGTGCTTGTCCACAGGGATTGCTGAAGCTCACGGTGAGCGTGAATTGCGACCCCCTTCAAGGAGATTCACCACCTGGTGGCTAATGGTGACAGTGTCTGGAGGCAACTGGGAGAGGGTCTGGTTGGGCGACCAAGGCGGGTAGGACCTTGGCGACCCAGGAAGTCCAGAGGAGCCAGTGAGACCCCTTCCAGAGTGTTGTACGGGATTAGAGCTGATGGCTACCAGGGGGGAGGGAATCAAAGGGGAGCGGGGCGGAGAAACGTCCGGGTTGGACTGAAGCTTACCTGTGGGCATGGTTGCACCTGAGATGCCCCCATCATCTTTTGGTAACCCACCCCACGGCCATGATGGGATTCAGCCTGCATGATTAAAATGAGGACCATGACCTATAAATGTGATGATGACCATGGTGTGAGTGTTGTGAAGATGTGTGAGTCCCACCCGATCCCGCACAACTTGACAGGTGCAGCAAGGGCATGATGTCCGCATAATTTTGGGGCAAGCAAATTTGAAAATTGGCTCCCCAGGTAACGCTGGGTCTATTAGCATCCACTGGGGGAGGCGGTCAAGTGTAAATATCCTGTGAATAGTGTCGTTAAGGCTTAGAGTAGGAATGTAAAGTATAAGTGTTGTGTTTTTGTGGAACCTTTTGTTTCCCTCCCCAGATCACTGGAAGAGTGCTGGGCAAGAGCGATGATCCGGAGGATGGAGTGCAACTTCGCTCAGTGCTCTCATGTGATAAAATAAAATAAAAAATAAATAAAAAAAAACGAATGATTGTTTAGGCGAGGATAAGGCCATAAGGGGGTAGTACATTAAGCAGGATAGGTAAGTTAGCTGCGACTCGCTGCCCATTGCCCCTCCTACTTTATTTCGTTAGGTTAATTAGGTGTGAGTCAGTAAGTGTTAAGGCTGGTACGGTAGCGCCTGTGATATACCTTGCAGGAGCTGCGGTACCAGAGGAGGGGGCAGTGTTACGTTTGAGGGGAGGGGTATGCATTCAAAGGGTAATTAGGATGTTTAATTAGGTATGCCATGCTGTTCGAGTTTACCAGGATCTCGATGTAATAAGTAGCAATTCAGTGGTGATAAGTTGTCTAGTAAATGTTCATTTCTTCAAGGGGGGAGATGATAATTGTCACGTAATTAGATAGGGACACGGGATAGGGTAAGTGTGTCTGCGTAAACCCCTTTTTGGTATTCTCTGAAGACTGGCCGTGACGTCACAGGACAGTGCAGCGGATGGCTCCGCCCCGTGATCACGATTGGCGGAAGGCGATGGCGGTGGGCCAATAAACGGCTCGATTGGGAGTGACGAGGACGAAGGATAAAAAGAGTTTCTGTTTCGGGCTCGAGTAAGAGGAAGAAGATTACAACCAGAACGATCGTGTTTTTTTGGTGTGGAAGCTGTGGCGGCAGAGAGCGTCCTGGTTGTTGTGCTGAATCGATCGTGTTCTTGATCGTGTCTGGGAGCCTTGCCGAGCCTCGTGCCTCGCTTTGGTTGGCTCTGGGGTTCTGCTGACTCGGAGTGCGGGGTCGGGTGGACCTGCCTCCCTCTCCTGCTCGCAACTTGGCGCCAGAACTGGTTCCCTGGCGGCTGTGAGCGGACTTGGGCTAAGACCAGGAGGTCGACAGCACCACGGTTTCTCCTGCCCCCCTGACAAGAGCAAGGCCAGCTCGTCCGGCGCCGATCCAGGGACAGTTGCGTCCACACCACGGTCCAGCCTGACCACCAGAAATAGCTACGTTTTGTGTGTGTGGGTGTGTGCGTGTGTGTGTGTGTGTGTGCTTGGCGCCTTAGAGGGATTGAGAACTGTATATTCATTGGAATTGTCTGTGTTTTTCCCCACGCCCGATCCCACACCATCCCGTCGAATCGCCCCGGATCCCTCTTCTTGCCGAGTCTTGTTATTTCTGGTAATAATAAAAACAAATAAACATCATCAACTCAGTGAAAAGTGACTCGTCCCACCTTCCTCGTCCCGTTTGCGGTAGAGCGATTAGAACCGCCATGTTTGGGTTATAAATAAATAAACCGCCTCCATCGTTTCGGCTCATTCTACGTTGGCGGGACTGTTCAAGTCCCGTGGACGTCACAATATGTTATGCTGAATGACCAATACCTCACAGAGATATTAAACATAGGGGCAATCCCCATGGGTGCTCGCCTGGTAGTGGCTGGATAAGATAAGCAGGTAACCACTGTTAGACATGGATGAACAACAAAATATATAATGGAGAAAAAAGTAAATACCTCTGGATTTTTTTAACACCATGAGCAAACCTTGGGACATCACGGGTGATGAAGGTTGTGGTCACGTTTCATCGAAATTGTGTGTGTAGTTTCAGAAAAGAAAGCAAATACATATTTTGGGGGGCAAGCCCCCCACACAACCTTTTAGACCCCAATTTTTTTAATGTTGTGAACAAACTTTGGTACATCACGGGTGATGAAGATGGTGGTCAGGTTTCATCGGAATTGTGTGTGTAGTTTCTGAGAAAAAAGCAAATGCATATTTTGGGGACAACCCCCCTTAAACCCTCCCAGTTCCCGACTTTTCTCATATTATGAACAAACTTTGGTACGTCATTGGTGATGAAGGTTGGAGTGAAGTTTCATCAGAATTGTGTTTCGTTTCTGAAGAGAAAGCAAACACCTCTGTGGGGGGGGGGGCACTCCCCCCCCCCCGTAAGCTCCCTCTGTAGACCCCTTTAGACCCAGTTTTTTTAATGCCATCACGGGTGATGAAGGATGTGGTCACGTTTCATTGAAATAATGTGTCGTTTCTGAAAAGTTGCAAGTATTTGTGGATGGACAGACGGACTGACAACGCGCCATTCCATAAGCTCCCTGGAACTACTTTACAGGTGTGCTAAAAACCATCCCTGGGAATATTCTTCCAAACAAACTACAGTTGGAAGCTGTCCGGGGCTCAGCGTCGATCCTGAAGAGAGTCCTCGGCACAAAACTTTGAGAACAGAAAACTTCACAACTTGGTCGATGAATCATGATCCCTTACTGAAATGAAGGTGGACGCTTTGAGTCCACCCTGAGAGGACTCCATTCCACATTCTGAAACCTGCATATGTAGATACCAGTCAACAACACACACACACACACACACACACACACACACACACACACACACACACACACACACACACACACACACACACACACTTTGAGACCTGGAGTGGGAGCATTGAAAACCAACAGCTCGTGTATGCAGCGACCTTTGAACCCCACTGGTCAGCTCCGAATCTGATTCATACATGCTACTGTCCCCTCAACAGGGGGGGGGGGTGGGGAGGTGGGGGACCATGGGGAGTTTTGGGAGAGAGATGGAGGAATGGAGAGAGAGGGGGGAGAGGGGAGGGGTTGGAGAGAGAAAGAGAGGGGTCGGGATCGGAAAGAGGGAAATGGGTGGAAGAGAGGGGGTAGGGTTGGGAGGGAGATGGGTGTGGGATTCCGGCAGATGTGACGGCCAGTTTATCGTCCATCCGAGAGATGACACACAGTGATGAATCACCCGGCCTGTGAAACACCGGGAGGACAGTTTAGAACTGGGTTGGGATTCAAATCCAGACAACACAGAATGAGCAAGCGTACCTCTCGGCTTTCCTGCCGTGATGTGGTGATTCCTTAACTCAGAACTGAAAAGAGAAGATTGTGATCATATAATTTATTTTGCCTTCCTACCTCCAGTGTCGAATCACAGTGTCTCAATAGAAGATTGAAGAATGCACCCAGTGGTGGAGAGGAGATTGGGACCATACTCTGTGTAGAGCATTGGTGGTGCCTAAGCAGTCTCCTTGGCTATTGGGCACAATCCTGGACAAGTCACCACTCCCACACAGTATACCAGTATGCTGGCACTCATTTTGCCAACCTCAGAAGGATGACAGGCCGAGTTTACCCCACCTGGTGTTAATTCAACAGCTGAGCGGGATTTGAACTCAGGACTCTAGGATCCAAAGCCTGCCACCCTAACCATTAAGCCAACACCAGGCATACCAAGTGGATCCACCAAGCAATGCACGAAACATTTGAAGAAACTTTTAAAAGTGAAACGTTTAATTTTTATTTGTATTTATCCAAGCCGAAATGATAGGTCATATAATGGAAGAACAAAAACGGGAAACGTCGTGGAAAATATAATTTCACATTTTCAGCGAGGCAGCCACCACCTGTTGCACCGCAGAACAACAAGTGGGCAACACAGAAGAATAGCCCTGAACTTTGTTCAAGTCGATCTGCATACAGTATTCACTGATGATGTGAATATTATGGAGAGCTGGCTGAAGCACTCCAACAAAATGGTCGATATGAAATGGCTCCCTTGGCACGCAATTGGAAATAACCGAATCATCATATATAAAACATACACCTCCCGAATTGGACAAATGAACACTTTTCTAGGAGTCGGAACTGCTTGTAAGTTCGATTGTGGAGCTAAAATTTTGTAATTCTGCTTAGTTTAAGAGATACTCGTCGTGATCGCATGTGCGGAAATGAAATAAGGCAACTAACACTGACGTCTCCAGCCATTTATAGTTATTGTAATGTACCTAGTGATTCATGGCTTTGATGAACAGGTGTTCGATAATAAGAAAGTGAAAAAAAAACTTTATCGTTAAGAAATTGTTGGGGCTTGTTCCTAGTCAGGGCAAGGTTGAGCAGGTCAAAGAAATGGCGGCTTCAGACCCCCCCAGCAAGGTTACCGAGGAAATGCCTTAAAACCCCATACAGAGTGGTGACCGAGGATGTGCTTGATAAAGAATATAATTAAATAAGGCCGTTAATTATCTTCAAAAGGGGTGTTTTAATAAACCCAAACACCCGATTTTGAATCTTGCACTTCCTTGGAGTTTTGTTAGTATGCATGCAAAGTTTCAGGCTGATAGGTTTTATGGTTTTGGAGTTATGGAGGACAAAGCTGGAGGTCAAAGTTATGGAGGACACACACACACACACACACACACACACACACACACACACACACACACACACACACACACACACACACACACACACACACACACACACACTTATTTGTGTGGATTTCATCATAATAAATGTATGTACTATACACTTTTTAATGGCATCAGTGTTGCTGAAGGGACGGCAAGATGGCCTTGAGATTAGCACACTCACCTCTAAGCTGTTTAGCCTGGGTTTGAATCTTGGCCCAGGTATAAACTGGCATCCTTGTGTTTCACATCAATGTGCATGCCGTCCCTCGGGTGGAAGGAAGAATAAGAAGAAAAGGAAGAAGAAGAAAAGGAAGAAGAAGTAAGAAGAAGAAGTAAGAAGAAGAAGTAAGAAGAAGAAGTAAGAAGAAGAAGTAAGAAGAAGAAGTAAGAAGAAGAAGTAAGAAGAAGAAGAAGAAGAAATAAAAAGAAGAAGAAAAAAAAGAAGAAGTACAAGAAGGAAGAAGGAGGAACAACAAGAAAAGGAAGAAAAGGAAGAAGAAGAAAAGGAAGAAGAAGAAAAGGAAGAAGAAGAAGATGAAAAGGAAGAAGAAGAAGAAAAAAAAATGATGATTATTATTTGGTTCAGCCATTACTTTCTTTCTGATAAGACTTTCCAAGACGATTGTTAATATAAACTCTCTCCCACTGCACCTGATTTGCTTTAAGACGTTATCACAAGCAGCTTTGTTATGACTTGTGACACTGGTTGCTGAATTCCCGATATTCCATGCAAACACATCAAGTAGGCTGACGATATACTTTGTGAATTGTGAGATACTGGACAAACCAACCTCTACACATCGGCTTTGCCATTCCTAACGTCATGCAGCTGATAAAATGTTTCTGAATCATGGTTTGGAGAGGCGTAAACAACAGTTCCAACATGGAGAACCAGGTGTGGTTTGTAGAGAGACCACCCCACAGCCCAGGGAATAACATCATATGCAAGATTTTTTAAAATGGTAACATGCTTGGGCAACCCATGCACTCTTACGGTAGTTTCATTGTCAAGCAAAAATGATATTGAAAACAAAAAACATTCAACTATTAAACCAACCCAAAGTGTAACTAGAAAGAATATGAAAGTGCAAATCCCTTTCGTGTCCGCTTTATACTCAAACTAAACGTGATGAAAACGACAAGGACAAAAATTGTGGATTTGATTAATTTGTGTTCTCCACAATCTCATAATGAAGGTTTGTTGAAGATTTGATGACAAAAGCTCAATTGGTAAAAATGTTACGGCCTGGATTTACACACTGAATCTCAATGGTAAACAAAGATTTTGATTTAAACATTTATGGCTGGTCTACCACTTCACCAATGACGTCATCCATACAATAATCTATCTCCACATTGAGATGAGCCAAGTTTCAAATGTTTCCGCTCAGCGGTTTCAGAGATATGTTTTAATTTTTTGCGTTTATCCTCCGAGGGCTGCCATACCACATGACCGATGACGACACAATTATTATTAAAATATTATCCATTGGGGGGGAGGGGGGGTTTGCTCCTACCCTGCAAATTTTGTGTCAATCAGACAAGTGCTTGCTTGAGAAAAAGAAAAAAGTTAAAAAAAAAGAGCAAAAAACATTTTTTTCATGCCAATAAAAGGGTCAAAGAACTACAACAATAATAATATGAATTAATAAAAATAATAATGAAAATTATTTTAACAAAATTATTCATTTGTCTTCTTCATATTCTCATAATAAAGCTTTGTTGAAAATTTCATGTGAAAAGCTCAAATGGTAAAAACGTTACAGCCCAGAAAGACACTCAGACACACAAAAGTGATTGCAAAACCACGTGTTCTGCTGCGTGGGTGACGGGCTAATAACGACCTGTTGTCTCAGAAAAATTGGAGGAAAACTGAAGGTCTATAAATCTAAAGTTCAGTGTTGTCACAAATGAAATGTCAACCTGCGGGCGTGTTCACTTTGTCATTATGTTTGATTTCTGATGTCACCAAACACAATAAGCTTGCGGCCTATGATATTCTTTTGTTTCCTTTGTACCTCCGCCACCAAAGGTGGGCGGAGGTTATTTTTTCACCCCTGTTTGTTTGGCTGTGAGCAGGATATCTCAAAAAGTTGTGGACGGATTCGGACGAAACTTGATGGACAGGTTGAGGTGTGACAAGGACGAAATGATTCGATTTTGGAAAACATCCGGATCTCGATACGAGAATTTTTGAAAATTTCTCAAGTGATTCTTCACCGTTGAGAAATCGGGCCAAAAACAATATATATAGCATGATATCTCAAAAAAATTGTGAATGGATTATGACAAAACAAGGTGAACGAGTTGGTTAGGTGACAAGAACAAGCCGATTCGATTTTGGTTCAGGTCCGAATCCAGATCCAGCCTATCAGTGATTGCAAAACACAACGTAAACTGTTCAGGCTGGTGGAGGTATGTGCTTTAGTGAGTTGTGCGTGTGTGCGTGCATGTGTGTGTGTTGTTCAGAGGCGGTTGGTATGGTTGTCTCTTGAAGGACGATGGTGAGATTCCTATCCAGGTAGGTTTCACGTCTGCATCGAGTGCCACGAGGTCACAACGAAGTTGCTCAACATTTTAAACAGCCTAGGCAGTCCACATATCATACGACTTTGTTTTCCCCTCTTTCAGGGAAAGCAAGACTGGGAAGGTCAGGGAATGAGTTAAAAACTGGAGGTTGTACTTGGGGTGTACACACGAAGGTTTTAGGCAGGAAAAACAAATTCAGTACCGGGGATTTAGTGTGGGGAGCACCCTAATTATATGTAAATCCAGGGTGTCCCTGAAGTCCTTGTTCAACTTTCAACTTTTGATGTACACATGATGGAAACAAACTATAAATTGTTTATGAAAGCACAATTCATAAAGTTTTTACTCAATGCAGTTCAAACTTTTAGGCCTCAATATAACTGCCATCTTTGGTAATGCATTGTTTAATCCAACTTGTTGAAAACATGAAATTTAATGAATTGCATATTGTGATTGCAACCCCAAGTTAATCTCGACTCGAGAATGTGGTTTTGATGAGTAAAGAACAGTTTTACATGGCCCCATAAAATAAAATGTAGTCCAATGGGGATAGGTTAGGCGAACGAGGTGGCCAAGCAATTGGTCCACATCTACTGATCTACTTATCTGGGAAAACAATTAAAGAACCGTCGCACATTCGAAGCATAGTTGCAGGGAGCCTCTAAGGAGACAAGTCTTGCTGGTACAACGTGAGATGTGAAATATTTTATCATCGTAGTTCGAGAACAAATAAATTATGCAACATTGCAAAGTAACGTTCGCATCGACTGTTGCTTCTTACAAAAAAAAGAAACGACCAATGATGTGAGAGTCCCCGAGAGAACCAGACGTTGATTTTTGGTGTCTATTTAATGTTGCCAGACTTCCTGAGGTTCTTCTTACCTCTAAATGTGGTAATTGACATTACCACTGTTGTCGAATTTGCCTCATCAGAAAATGTGACCTCATCAAGAAACCCAGGGGAATTGTAGATTTAATAACAGCAATAACTAGAAAAACAATTGATAGAGCATATACCTCCACCAGGCTGAACAGTGTACATTTGTTTCACACTCATCACCTACCCAACTCATTCACAACTTGGAGATATCGTGCTATATATCAGTAATTAGCCCTGCCACTCAATCGTGAAGAATTACTTTAAAATTATCGGATTTGGATTCGGATCTTCACCAACATCAAATCATTTCGTCCTTATGACACACCCAACCTCTCCACCAACTTTCGTCCTAATCTGTCCACAACCTTTTGAGATATCCTGTTCACAGACAAACAGACAAAGGTGAAAACATAACCTACACCCACCTTTGGTGGCAGAGGCAACAATTTATGAATTATGTTTAAATGCATCATTGAGAGTTTGTTTCTATCATGTGTACATCAAAAGTTCTGAAAGTAAAAAGTTGCACAAGGACTTTATGGACACCCTATACGTATGACATAGTGCCGCTCCTGGTGGGAGAGAGTTCTGCATTTCAAATCATACAAAAATACCACAATTCTGGGGGAATTAACCCATTTGTAATTCCTGCTGAATCAACTCCCCCAAAGGAAGGGGTTCTTTGCTAGTTGTATTAAATCGCTTTTACTATTGTTTCAAATGATACCTATAGTGTGTGTGGTGTTTATTCCAAATGCCAAAAAGACAGAACAATATGGGTGTCTCCTCATGCAACATGCCAAATGTGTTATGTCACATTGAGGTGAGACGCGATCACACACCCACATGCTCGTGCTTGACTCAAAACATCGTGCTTTCATGACCAGAAGTCATATTGGCAATGCGCATTGCTCTGCAGTCCATGTGTTTCTCTCCGTACCATTAATTTGCTCGATACGTGTATTTCCATTTTATTACTTTTTTTTCTGTACAAAGTCAAGGCTCGTGGAAGAGCAAGAACACAGAACGGATCAGGACGCAACAGAACAAAAGGAACAGCAGAAAGATGCGAGAGCGAGGGGAGGGGGGAGCACCAACAGCAAGGTTGAAGGTCAAAATAGAATAATACAGGGAGACGTGGACAATGAGGGATGTAGGGAGGAATGAGGAGAAGGGATGGACAAGGTGGATACAGAAGGAAACTCTCAGAAGGGAAAACTGGAAATTTGGAAAGAGGAGGGTTTGGGGTGTGGTTGAGGGGGGGGGGAGGTGTTACCAAGTGTGGAAAATATCATGGTTTTGGTTTGGGGACGATCTGAGATGGTGGTGAATAGCTCTTGAACACCTGGAGGGAAGATTAAGATTGAAGAGTGCAGAAGTTGGTTCCACAGGCAGAAAAAAAAACAAGAAAGAAAGAGGAACGATTGAGTAGAAGTGAGCAGTAATTCTGAATTTTGGGAGTTTCAGCAGAAGGGGATTGCTGGTGGACCGCATGCACCAGTTATTCACAAAAGTCAAAATGCTCATGCAAACGGCACATTGTTAACCTGATGGACCATATATTCATTATGTACACAAAAATGGCAGAAACCTTTCCTCTTCTGCTTCCAACCAGAACATGATATGTTTGACTTCCCTCCGACCTCATCCAAACCTGCCCTCCCCCCATCACTTCTTCCACACACCCAAACCATCAATTCTCAACCCCATCTTCCTTTTCTCAATTTTTCATATCAGTTATTTTTGACCTCCCCCATCCTCCCGTGCATACTTAATAAACAGGCAGTGTACCCATCTCTGACGGGTTCGTAGACGTCTCACCTCAAATGAGCAATTGTTTTGGAGTGTGTATTGGTACGAACAGGAATTCAGCATGAATATTCACTCAGCAGTGTGATGGGCACACGCGTCAAAACTGCAAACGCCAACTTGCGACGCTGGACGGTTATCCCCGCATGCAGGGCAAGATCTCCCAGGAATCCTGTTTTTGTTTTTGCCCCATAGATGAGCTATCGCATTAGCTACCGCAGCTATCGCAGATTAGCATTGACATACGAGAACGAGAAAGGCACTCTGACTTTGCGACGTCGACCAAAAGGCCTGTGCCCGCATTATTACATCATTATACATACTTGTAACAAGTTTGATTAAAATCAATTCAGCTGATCTAAAGTATTGCATTTTAATCCGACACGAGCATAACCCGTGCTCTGCGCGACTTTGGGGTGGGTGTTTTGAGAAAGGAACTGATGCAGAGTATCAGTAGTAATTTTACTTTAATGCAGTAAGTGGAATACGATTTCACTGTTTCAGAACCATTTTATTTACTTTTTTTTGTACCATGCACCTCATATGGTCTTTGAGATAATGTAAGCCGAATAGCACGTTACTCAAGCGCAGAACAAAGTCGAAGATAGCGCGACACGAAACCACAAACTCGGAAATAATATATAAGATGACCTCTAACCTTGAACCTCTTTAAAATGAAATCTAATCAGTTCATCTTTGCATCAAAATATATACTTTAGCAAGTTTGTTCAAAATCCCATCATTGGTTCACAAGTTAGCATGGTAATTTTTACCTTACGGGACCTCTGACCTTTGCCCTCTAGAGCCCATAATCTAATCAGTTTATCACTACGTCATTAGATATACTTGTAACCAAGTATGACGAAGATCCCCTTCAGTTCTTTAGTTATCGCGGTTACGAAAACCTATTACGGAATCTCACCTTCAACCTTTGACGCTGAAATATAATCAGTTCATCTTTGCATCATAATATATGATTATACCAAGTTTGGTCACAATCCCATCACTGGTTCACAAGTTAGCATGGTAACAGAATTTTTACCGAGCAGGACCTCCGACCTTTGACATTTGACCTCTTGACTCCGTAATCTAATCAGTTCATCTTTGCATCATTATACATACAAGATGCAGTAGCTTATGTTTTTTTTTCTTGACTCCGGAGTTGTTTTGTTGTCCTACCATGACAACTTCATAACTATGCCCAGCAATTATAGAGGAACAATCATCATGCTGTCAAAAACAAGTGCACTAATCAGATTGTGAGACTAGTTTTTGTTTCCAAACATAAAAGTAAACCTTCCACCGCAGGTGCTTGCTCATCTCATCACATAGTTTATATTATTAAGACCAAAGAGATTATTGGTTTTTCTTTTCTTTTTTTTGATTACAGAAATAAAGTAATTGTTTGCAGTTCTACACATGTGGACAAGTAATAATGTGTTACAAAGATCTGTGCAAACGAGGTGAAATGCGGAAGAGCATAAGGGGGACGAAGATGATGAAAATCCATTGTTCAATTCATTGACATACAAGGAACTTTGATAAAGGAGGCCATTTGGTCCATCATGCCTGCACCACATTATTTAAATATACCAGTTTATAGATTTAATTTTACTGGAAAGCGGGGGGGGGGAGGGGGGAGATTGGGAGGAGAACAGAACGGTGGAGCAAGCACAGGTACATTACCAGGGTGTTTTTATTCTTTGTATAAAAATTGGGAGGGGTGTTGATGAAGATTGTTGTGGTTTAAGGAGTGAACAAACACCGATGATTTTGACGAGATCCTCTTGCAGACATCACAATCATAAAAACATGTGTATACAATCACCCATGCATACCCATGCTACCAGCTCGTCATGCCAATGTCCATGTACCCATCGATAATGATTCTAAGTAAATATTTAATTTCAGTTTAAACCTCAACTGTTTCTGCTGCAAATACCTTTCCAGGGAGACCATTTCATGCATAAATTAGTCTCTGAGTGAAAAACCATGCCTAACTACCATCCTAAAGCTCCTTTTCTCCACTCTCAGGCTGTAGGGCTCCTGGTCCTATCACTGTCCATGATACTGAAAAAATATTCTGCATTTGTCTCTTCGATACCCTTCATTATCTTAAACATCTCTATCATATCACCTTGTAACCACCTCCTTTCTAATGTATAAAGTCCTGTCTGCTTCCGCCGCTCCTCATCGCTGAGTCTAGCTCGGCCCAGAATCAATCGAGTCACTCTACGCTGAACCCCCTATGTGGCAGCTATATTCTCCCTGAGAAGTGGCAACCAAAACCGAGCACAATATTCGAGAAACTAGATGAGGCCTCACTGAATTCCTAGACAGTGTTAACACTACTTATTTTGATGTATGATTTCTCCCCCACGAATACAACCTAAACCCCTCACAAAAAACACTGTGCTGTCTGCTTATCCACATATCTACAATTACTCCTTGATCCTTAACTCTTGTGTAACATGCTCCAACAATGCCCAACGCTATATGTCGTTCTTATGTTTCATTCTTACTACCCATTCCCAACAACTTGCATTTCCAAATATTAAACAGCATCTCCCATCATTTCCCCACATTTTTCATTTGGAAAGCCGAGCTGTTTTAATTTGAAAGAAAAAAATTTGGAAAGCCCTTCACTGGTCAAATCATTGACATAAATGATACATAATGATGGTCCTAGGACTGATCCCCAAAGTATCTCACTATTCACATCCTCCCAGCCTGATATTCTCCCACTTCAATCCACTCTTTGCTTCCAAGCACTAAGCCAGTTTGCAATCCAATTAACTACCTGACCAGTCACTCCACAAGCCCTCACCTTAGCTAACAGCCTCATATGTGGTACCTAATTAAATGCCTTCTGAACGTCGAGATAAACTACATCCACTGCACTTGCCTCATCCACCCATTCAGAAACTGCCTCATATAATTAAAATACGTTTGATAAACATGACCCATTAGTAAATTTATGCTGATTACCTTTAATTGATTTAATTTCTCCAAAAGATTCCTGATCTGATCCTGAATTAACAACTTTAACATCTCCTGGCATTGGTGTAGAGTTTTTTTTGAACTTTTCTCTTCAAGCAATCATTTCTCCCTGCCTACCCCTACCAATATTCTTTTCAGTAAAAGTTTCTTCCTTTATAGTCTCTCCACTCTCTTCTAACCTAAGAAAACCTCAATTATCATTGCAAACCTTGGTGCCCCTTTCTGTTCAACTTATGGCCATCATTATTGGGTTACTGACTTCCTCCACTCTCATAGCGAATGTGTGGCTCTCAACTGAATCCTTTCATCTCCTCTCCCTGTCAACACTGGAGTATCCGAGGACAATGTTCTCGGCCCCATCCTCTTGCTAATCTTCATCAATGATCTAACTCTTTGGAAGATCCTCTTTATATCTTTAATAATGACACTACCCTCTGCCATGACATTCCTCATCTATACTACAAAAGGAACCGTGTGTGGGTCAGTATTCCACCCATTGGTTGGACAGTTTGCCTAACTCCACCTGCAATGTTTACACTACAGCCACCATGTTGGTGCTTACTGCTATGTGAAGTCAAAACACATCTTCGAAGCTGTCATATTCATAATCGCCATGCCCTCCCTATAAGTTTTCCCTCCAGTGTAAAACGACCATAGTGACAGTTAAAAGGATTTTGAGCTGATAGGTGTCACGGGCCTTGAGTATATTGGCCTAAACGATCGAGGTAACATTCTGTTGTTTATACACCACCAAAATAACTGTGTGGAATTCTCTCAAGCAGGGCTTTTGCAAAGGTTACGGATGTTAGCCAAATGTGACGCAGGTCAGAGGTTACGCAGGTCTTTGTTATTATCTCTATTTTCTCTTAAAATTGTGAGTTGGACAGGTGACCGTGATGAGTTTCTGTGAAGTAGGTGATTGCATAATAGTGGAACGGAAAGCGTTAAATATTTTGCCGTTTAGATGTATGTGGGAATGCCCCTTTCCTTTCATGAGTGGGAGGAAGGTGGGGAGGGGGAAGAGTAAAGATGGGACAGATTTGGAAGGGGGAAGTTGAGGCTTTGGGGAATAGGATGGGGTTAGGTTGAAGACTTTCAGTGGAGGAGAGGGCTGGGGAGGGGGGTGTTGAGTTGTGATGTTGCAGACAGGGGGGAAGAGGTTTGAAGGCTTTAAGTGGGAAGGGTATTTATGCCTTATGGTTGGGAAGGGAGGGTGAGGACTTTCTGTGGCGGGTTGGGGGGGGGGGGGTTGAGGAGTTGTCAGAATTGCATGAAAAAGCTTATTCACAGCAAAAATGTAATTGGCCGTGTGTGTGTCACTGTAAAGGGGTGGGGGGGGGGTGATGCCATCACCCTACAGGTAATGTGCTAGTCTTTCAAACAGACAGGTAGGTTACAGTCTCTTCCCTCTCTTCAGACATTGATAAAATCACAAGTTGGTCAAACACTTGGAATTTGTCTCCCGATCCCTCCCTCTCTCCCTCTCTCCATCCCTCTCCCTCCCTCTCTCCATCCCTCTCTCCCTACCTCTCTCTCTCCCTCCCTCCCTCTCTCTGCGCCTCCAAAGCCAGTCATGGACTGGGCATCCTCCGTCATGCAAAGTCCTTCCTTCGCACACCTGAACTCCTATCCACCTATAAAGCTTTTATCTGCAGCATGATGGAATACAGCTCTCCCCTCTGGCCTGGCACCCCTGCCTTACACTTTGCTCAGTTTGATGCCTTCAAAATAATTGGATTCTTGGAAAACCACGATGAAGCTGAGTCTATGGGCCGATCACTTTGCTTCCTCCACTCTCATATCTTCAGAAATGTTTGTGTTGAACAAATCATACGAAGCAAAGAAAAAGGCCATAAACTGGAGTTCAAAGGCAGGTCAAAGATGTTTGTTAGTTGACATAGTTAATGATGAGAAATGTTATTTAACAATCAGCTTGTGCTTTTGACTGAATAACAAAAATAAACTGTGCAAAGTAAAGTGTACACGAGGAGTCGCAGTGGTGAATGCCATTCACTTCAGATTAATAAGAAGTAGAAATATCTCAGTGATGTCATCAGGGGCGGTGATGGGAGGAGCCTAGCTCAGATGAACCTGAAAATAAACAACTGCTTTGAAATGTTTAGAGTTGCAACTTCTCTTCGCTACTCCTGGAGAATTGGTATCAAATGTAACCATTAAAATAACATCTTCAGGAATCAATTCCTCATCCGACTGACACCATAAACAGGAAGATGGTTTGTTTGATCCACTGCAAGATGCTTTCTGTAATTTCCTGGATGGTCACGGTATAGTTCACACACTTTTCATGATCCTCATCCAAATATATGAAGAATGAAAAAAATTCAAGATACACATCTCAAAACATTTAATCTGCTTTTTGTAGAAAACAAAGCATCAGATAAAACAATAGCCAAGAAAATCCCATTCCGCCAAATTAGAAACACAAGATAAAGAGACCGAATAGCAAAACAAAAATAGATGCAGCCTCTATCTCAAAGGCAAAAATCTTAAATGTTGAAATGATATAAAGGTTATATTAAATAGCAACACGCATGGAAAAGAAAAGGACGTGGAGGTGTCTGTTACTCTCCATGTATAAAAAAGGATGCATTAAAAGGACAAGCATGTCTTATAGTTGGGGGCAGTTAACAAAGTCCAACTATCTGACACTGAACCACTGACTTAATTCCTGCCAAAGTTGCCCCCACATCTGCCTAACTCTTGCAACTCCCCTGTCTCTAAAATTCACCGTTTTCTCTTTATCCTCCCACCCAGCTCAAAACTTCCAGTTTTCTCTCTGTCCTTAAGAAGTTATTCCCAGTGGTAAAATTACCAGGGTGGTTGAACGCAGGTGTAAGCAGGGAGGCCTGGGGCAGCCCGATATGCTCCCACTGCCATTGGCTGTCCAGCAATCGGAGTCATGGTCGGAGCAGCCAGCATGCTACCTGCTGGGAAGGTTGGAGTCAGAAGAAAGATAATGAAGAAATATGCACTTTAGGTGTTATTACACTGTATAATTGCAGAGATAAAGCAGTTCTTATCTTATTGCTATTTACAGGACCATGAGTGGGCAACATTAAAGAGCTGCAGAATGAATACGTATTTTCTGCTACCTTTGCCTACTGTCAAAGAAAAACTCCTGTAAGGGAAAGTCCTTTCATTCAAGATTCTGGGACTCACTATCTGCTATGATCTTTCTGGGAAAGCCACATTTCCAAGATGGCCTCCAAAAGCAGTCGCCGAATGGGCATGCTCCATCGTGCAAAGTCCTTCCTTGGCACACCTGAAGCTCTGACCACAGACAAAGCTTTCATCCACAGACTGATGGAGCACTGCTCTCCCCTATGGGCTGCTGCTCCCACCTCTCACCTTTCTCCGCTTCACTCTGTGGAAATCAAGGCATTTAGGATCATTGGTGTCTCCCTCGATGAGGCTGAGTCTTTGGGTCTCTCACACTCTCACCGCAGACAGGTAGGTGGTCTTTCTGTCTTCTACCGTCTCTTCTCCGGGTTCGCCCCCCCTCGCTTTGTCTGAGATGTAGCCCCCCCCCCTATATTTCCGCAGTGTGCTCAAAGTCTGCCAGCAACCCCCTTCTGGTAAAACTACCAAAATCAAGAATCACTGCTCACCTTCACTCTTTCATTCCTCTTTTTCCCCACCTTTGGAACAAACTCTCACCTCTCTTCAATCCCACTTTTCCCTCCAGGTCTTCAAGAGAGCTGTTCACAACCATCTCTTATCTTCCCCCATCAAAAACCACGATCGTTTCTTCCCCCGTTCATCCACCCCAAACTCACCTCCTTCAAATTCCCTGCTTTATTTCCTGAAAGTACCTGTCGTATCCATCTTGTTTACCTTGTGTACCCTGCCCTATCATTCTCCCTTCCACAGATCTCCTCATGTATCTGTTCCACACTGTTTTTTCCTTCCCTCTCACACCCCCCCCCCCCCATCTTTTGGTCTCCTGCTCCCCTTGTTATACATTTTGTGCGTTAGCTCGCATATAAGCCTCAATAGTGTATACAAATGTATCCTAGAATTGTTTGGCTTTACTCCATACATGAAGTGCAAAGTGGGGTAAAGCAATTGGTTCACTCCATCTGGATGTTTGTCTAAAGACACCAGTCTGTGATCAAGGAATTGCTTAATTTAAATTGAATTACATATTTTGAATACTTTAGAACATGAATTGCAAGAGGAACATGCAGCTTAGCAGTACATTGGGACTGAATTTGGCAAATTGTACGGAATCTCGTCATGAGCGTGTATGTGCAGAGAGAAACAAAGTAATTGTCAGTCTGTCTGCATGTCAGGCAGTCAAGCAGAATTGAAAAATCATTCCAAACAGGAAACTTACTGTTTTCGGGATGTCATAAAGGACATAAACAACAGGCATGAAGGACTAATTTAACGTGTTAAATTAGGTGGTATAAACGCATCAATGCATCAATGATGCTAAATTTCTCAAAAAAGTTTTGTTTTTTGCATTCTCTATATCCTTTAAAACCTTTATTTTATTCCAATTAAAATATATACTTGAATACTGTTGAACACAAAATCACCTTCTTGCCACTTTCAAAAAAGCTTGTTTTGCAATACTTCATATGAACAAAATATTACACCATTTTACACAATTTTTCCCAATAAAAATTTGCGACTCGTGCTCTCAGAGTTGTGGATTATCGAGACTTCAATAAAACCACCGCTCGTAGGAAATTATATATATATATATATATATATATATATATATGTATATATATATATATATATATATATATATATATATATATATATATATATATATATATATATATATATATATATATATATATATATATATAAATATATATTTATATTGTGCTCGGAAACACAAAGCAAGATTTGAAAAGACCCTTCCCATGTATGCCTGGTGTTAGCTTCATGGTTCGGGTGGCGAGCTTTGGATCCAAGAGTCCTGAGTTCAAATCCCACTCAGCTGTTGAATTAATACCAAGTGGGGTTAACTCGGCCTTTCATCCTTCTGAGGTTGGAAAAATAAGTGCCAGCATGCTGGTGTACTGTTTCGGAGTGGCAACCCATCCAGAATTGTGCCCAAAAGTCCATGCAGACTGCTTAAGCAGCACCAAAGCTCTGCACAGAGTATGGTCCCAATCTCCTCCTCTCCTCCTTCCCATGTCCTTTTTCTCAAGACTGCATGGGGTAAGGTGTTCTATGAATTTTGTCGTTGTGTATTGTGGAAGAGCTAGAACACAGAACAATTAGAATACAGAGGAGAGTGAAGACACACACCAACAGCATGTTGGAGGGACAATTGAAAGAAGACTGAGCAAGCAGAAGAATGAGACAGTATGGACGGAGGGGAGGGAGTAAATAAAGTTTAAGTTTACGTTTATGCTGGCTACAGGCTCAATCATAAGTCAGGGTCTGAAAGAAGAAACAGCAATGTGGAAAGGTGGGGGGGGGGGGAGAGAGAGAGAGAGAGAGAGAGAGAGAGAGAGAGAGAGAGAGAGAGAGAGAGAGAGAGAGAGAGAGAGAGAGAGAGAGAGAGAGAGAGAGAGAGAGAGAGACAGAGAGACAGAGACAGAGAGTGAGAGAGACAGAGAGAGAGAGAGAGAGAGAAAGAGAGAGAGAGAGGGAGAGAGAGAAAGAGACAGAGACAGAGACAGAGACAGAGACAGAGACACACAGAGAGAGAGAGAGAGAGACAGAGACAGAGACAGAGACAGAGACAGAGACAGAGACAGAGACAGAGACAGAGACAGAGAGACAGAGACAGAGACAGAGACAGAGACAGAGACAGAGACAGAGACAGAGACAGAGACAGAGACAGAGAGAGAGAGAGAGAGAGAGAGAGAGAGAGAGAGAGAGAGAGAGAGAGAGAGAGACAGAGATAGACAGAGAGAGACAGAGACAGAGACAGAGAGAGAGAGAGAGACAGAGACACAGAGAGAGAGACAGAGAGACAGAGACAGAGAGACAGAGACAGAGACAGAGACAGAGACAGACAGAGACAGAGACAGAGACAGAGACAGAGACAGAGACAGAGACAGAGACACAGACAGAGACAGAGACAGAGACAGAGAGAGAGAGAGAGAGAGAGAGAGAGAGAGAGAGAGAGAGAGAGAGAGAGAGAGAGAGAGAGAGAGAGGAAATAAAACAAAGAAAACAACAGAATTCCAATTAAGTTTCAGCCGTGTTCAAGTGACAAGTTGGACTCCCTCTGTGGCCGTAATTATTCCACAAATGGAAATATGGCACATCAGGCATCCCTCCAGATTCTCCTCTGCAAGCCTTGTTGAGTCTGGGTGTGTATCAGACATCTATCCCTCATATAAATCAAGTTTCAATTGAATGGATTTGTCTGAAATCAAAGAAGAGACTTCACAATAAAATGTGTCAAAGGGGGAAAAAAAACATTTCGTGGAAGAGAATGTGGGCAGAAACAGGTAATTATGGGTGATTATCTGGTTATATTGTTTGCGAACAGGATCAACGATTTTCTACTTGGACTGGCAGAACAGGTTCAACAATAAATTTGAACACAAATATATGGTTAATGAATGGAAACATGAAAATAAACCAATGTCACCCGTAGGGTGACCCGTATCTTGCCAAAAGGTGACCACGTGTGACTTCTTTAAGGTCACACTGAGGTGAACAGAGCTGCTATCCACCAGGAGCAACTCCTTGAGGAATATCTGCCGACGAAAGATTCCGATGAGAATCGTTCTACAGAGTAACCATGAAAAATATGCTTTTGCCTCATAACGTCACTAAATGACGTCATAATGTCTCAAGCTTGACATATCTAGAAAGCACTCATCGAGGTGTTCAATTTGAGGTACTACACGATATGGTTCCTAAAACTTAAAAATTTGACCTTGGGATCAAATATGTTTGACCTTAGGCGCTAACCATGAAGGTCAAGGCCAATCGTCACCAAAAATTAATCAGCTGAGCGCCAGACCATGAACTATATTCCCATGAAGTTTGAAGACGATCCGATCAAAATTACTCAAAAAATAAGGGTTTCGTCGACTCCCCTGATTTGTGACAAAGTGACCTTGACCTTTGACCTTGACCTTCAAAATTTTATGTGCTGAATGGGACCTTTATAGGCCTCTGATATGCGAAGTTACAAAAATTTCCAATGATAACTGTGCTCTGCAGAAATTTTTTATACATGATTACAGACAAACAAAAAAACAAAAAAAAAACATACAAGCTGACTTAGATATCTTGCAAAAACTTCGTTTTGGCAAGATAAAAATGGAAACTTGCAACTGCACAAAGTTTAATTTACACGAGTCAACACACAATGGAACAACTTTACCCTGGAAGTTATATCCACTTTCTTCCTGTCATTTCTGTCCCCAAAGTGCCTTGGCAAGCTAGCTTAAAGCATGCTGGAGTGAAAAGTTATTTACTCACAGAGTTACTAATAATAGCACCAATCGTTGCTCATATTATTTTCCACTAAATATGTTTTTTAAAAACTATCTGGCAGTCCAGTGATAAACCACTCATCGTTGCACGACCAGCTACACTGCAAAGTTCAAATAGTGTTATTTCCTTTTGGATAAAATGAAAATTCGTGTTTTCAAGTTCATTTATTTTCTGATTCAAAACACACACACACACACACACACACACACACACACACACACACACACACACACACACACACACACACACACACACACACACACACACGCTTTTTGACACAAAAAAAATTGAAAAAAATGCATTGTTGCCATACTTTTAAATTCTCACTCTTTCATTATTTATAAAACCTTTCATTCAAGAATAATGTAAATACCATTTATATTTACACAAAAGAACCTTTACTTTAGTGCTTTCTGCATATTAAAAAAAAAACAAATTCATATTTTGTTTACCACCATCACTGTGACAACTCCAGCAGTGATGAAGTGTTCGCAGATGGTAGAGACATTCAATGTAACACGAGTGCCCCCTGAAGGTGATGCCAAAACATAAAACAATTACTTGCTGACTTGAGGAAGATTTATTAAACTTCAAAATGATTTTTACAGCCCACTTTGAGATATCAATGTCATTTCAGCCAAACATAGTTTTAAAATTGTGGTAAGAGAACAGTACTCTCATTTCACATCATTCTTTCACTCCAACAATTATTTTGTGTGCAAAATTGACAAACTTAAAGTAAAATATTTGGACTGAAAATCCCATCTTGAATAGGAATCCTGTTTGACACTCCCATACAAACACTTTCCTTCTGATGTCGTAACCCCAAGTTAAAACCTCATTCACCATATTTATTTCTTCCTTCTAACCTAATATCCTTCTTGTTCATGTAAAAGTACATGGAAGTCTCCATATGTCTTTGTCATGCATGTCACATGGATACAGGGTGTTTCAAAAAAAGTGGACTGTTTGAGCAGCCTGATATTCTGTCGTTTCTAATGCTATACCCTTCTCTTGCTTGCAGCTGACGTTGGTGGTGGTATGCCATTTCTAACAAGTAATCAGTAAAGACCCTACATCAACTGTGGTGTTCACAGTGGAACAAAAAGTGAAAATCGTGACATTGTGGTTTGAGACAAAATCCGATGTGCAGGTGCACCGATGATACAGTATTACAATGTGCACACCGATAATGGACCTTCCAATGGGAGCATTCAGCAGTTTGTGGAGCACATCCAAGCGCATGGAGGCAATAGTCCACTTTTTTGAAACACCCTGTGTATTTGTGGAAAGGAGCCTCAATGTTGCAAGGGTCTTAAGTCAGAGAATGCAGTGCTATTAGGGAACTTGATGAAGAAAAAAAAAAAGGTTGTGAGGCAACTCTCCCATGATCAATTCTTCAAGAAGACTTCTCAGCCAAAGCCGAAGAGTCCTGATCAAGATCAGCAATAATAAGATTGACCCGACAGCTCTGTTCCTTGCCAGGATTCAGATTAAGATTTTGATTTGTAATAATGATCGTTCCAATTGTAATGTGATTTGTAAATGTTTTTCTTATTTTGAGGCAAACCCACGATTAAAATTCACTCCTTCATTTTCATGTTACTGCACAGCACCGTTTAGACTTTTATGAATAATTACAACTGCCATTTATTCATTAATAAAAAACTTTATCTTTAGAACTCTTATTTTGGGAAAAATGCTGGTTTGTGACATCTTTCCGGAAAGTATCTCCTATTTTTAACATTATTCTTATGGGAAAACTTATTTTGCAACAAGCTGATATGCAGTACACTCGGTTTTTCAGGAACGCATCCCAAGCGTATGGTGAAGTATTACCATAATATATTATAACATATATATATATATATATATATATATATATATATATATATATATATATATATATATATATATATATATATATATATGCAAGGACCCATTTATATCTCTCAGCTGTGAATGGAGGGAATAACCAATTAGCTCTCACCTAATCAATTAACCAAGGTGGCTTGGATTATGTAAATAAATTGACTCGTCCCATGTTCTTCCAGCCCAATAAAGGTGCATAAATCAACTAGGAAAGGCTACACACGGTAAGCTCTTTGCTGTTTCAAACCCTTCTCAAAGTTCCTCCACCACTGTAAAGACATTCACAAATAGTACACATGTGAAAATCTCAATGCTACAAACCCCCTCAGCTGCTGGACTGGTTTCATCGCTTGTTGGCGAATCATCAGCGACAGCGCAGACAGAAAGATGAAACATGTAAGAGCTAATTGGTTATTTCCTCCATTCACAGGTGATAGATGTAAGTGGGTCTGTTTTTTTGTAATTTCTATGTTGACTGCTTTTAATATCTACATATGGTACCATGCTTGGGAGCCTCATTGATGCATGTTTCTGTATATGTATGTATGTGTATATATATATATATATATATATATATATATATATATATATATATATATATATATATATATATATATATATATATATATATATATATATATATATATATATATATATATATATATGAAGCCTGGTGTTGGCGCAGTGGTTAGGGCAGCGGCTTGGGATCCAAAAGGTCCTGAGTTCAAGCCCCGTTGGGCCACTGAATTAATACACGAGGGGGTTGACTCAGCCTGTCATCCTTCCGAGGTCGGCGAAATGAGTACCAGTTTACTGGGCCGGTGTATACCCTGGTTAAAATAGGTGTACCATATCCCTGTGTCGTAAGAGGCGACCAGGGTTGCATCAGGAAGGGCATCCGGCGAAAAACATGTGCCAAATCACTATGCGGATCATACGGATGATCCGCTGGGGCGACCCCTCATGGGAGCAGCCGAAAGAAGAAGAAGATATATATATATATATATATATATATATATATATATATATATATATATATATATATATATATATATATATATATATATATATATATATATATATATATATATATATATATATATATATATATATATATATATATATATATATATATATATATATATATATATATATATATGTATGTATATATATATATATATATATGTATATATATATATATATATATGTATATATATATATATATATATATATGTATATATATATATATATATATATATATATATATATATATATATGTATATACATACATATACTAGTAGTAATGCCCGGCGTTGCTCGGGCTAGCAATAAAGCCCGGTGTTGCCCGGGCTTTCTTTCAAATTTCCTGAATAGCTGTTAGCGGTTAGGGGTTAGAGTTGTAGTTAGGGTTAGAGTTAGCGGTTAGGGTTAGCGGTTAGGGTTAGGGTTAGCTGTTAGGGTTAGGGTTAGGTGTTAGGGTTAGGGTTAGCTGTCAAGGGTTAGTGTTAGGGTAGCTAACCCTAACCCTAACACTAACCCAAACCCTAACCCTAACCCTAACAGCTTGGCATCGCGGAGGTAAACAGCGCCCGGGGCAAAGTGGAAAGTTGCGTCCCCCGTAGGCCTTAAACTTGAGTGGATTTGAATGGAAAATCCCATAAGGGATATCGATTTATTGATTTTTTCGAATATCGGAAGTGTTATGGAAAATTTTTTATAGCCAATGACCTAAGTTGGACCAAAAGCCATAATCGTACCGAATTTGAATGGAATCCGTTGGAGTTTGTGAAAATGCATCAAAACGAATTTTGAGGGGCCTCTTAAGGAAGACAATAATATCATGAGTATATGTGCCAAATCTTGTTTCATTTCATGCAGTAACAAAAATCTGATGGTGGAACAAAGAAAGGGGCGTGCCGAAATATATATATATATATATATATATATATATATATATATATATATATATATATATATATATATATATATATATATATATATATATATATATATATATATATATATATATATGCAGGGTGTCCCAAAAAAATGTACTCACTCTTTCAATGATAATAAATGCGTTGTTTATTGACTTAGAAACAAGATTAATGGTTAAATGCATAAATGGATAAATGCATGTTTACAAATGTTCAAACTGACGACCATCACCTTCCAAACACAGCCGATAACGCAGACCAATGGATTCAACAGCGTTACGAATCATTTCATTTGGAACTGCAAGACATTGTTTTTCAAGTTCCTCTTTCAGCTCATCGACTGTTGCTGGTTTTGAGCCGTAAACCTTATCTTTGAGATATCCCAATAAAAAGAAGTCCATTGGAGTGAGGTCTGGGGAATGCGCAGGGAATTCAACACTAACACTTCGCCCAATCCATCTGTTCGGAAAAGTTGCTTCGAGATTGGCCCTTACATCACGGTGGTAGTGGGGAGATGCTCCATCTTGCTGAAAGTAAATCTCTTCGTCACCAAATATCTCTTGGCCATGTGGACTGACGGATTCCTGCAGCAAGTTTAAGTAAACATCCCCAGTGACAGTTTGGTCAAAAAAGAATGGCCGTAGGATGCCCAATGCTGATATCCCACACCACACAGTAACCCCTGGTAAGTTTAAATGGTGTTCCATAGTAACATGCGGATTTTCAGGAGCCCAGTAGGTGCAATTGTGTCGGTTAATTGAGCCGTTTAACTTGAAGCTGGCCTCATCGCTCCAAACAATTTTGGATGGAAATGCTGCATCTTCTTTGCATTTGCCCAGGTACCACTCCAAAATTCAGCTCTCCGGTCAGGATAGTCTTCATTGAGAGTGTGGATTAATTTTGGAATGTAACTTTTCCAATTAATTTGCTTCAAAATGCGATGGGCACTTGATTTTGGGATTATATGCAGATAACAGATTGCAGATTATATGCAGATTATATTATATGCAGATATGTATATGTATATATATATATATATATATATATATATATATATATATATATATATATATATATATATATATATATATTGTTGTGGTTACCAAATTCGCAAACCACCATTCAGGTCCCTTAGGTGAGATATCTCGGTAAGTACATGTGTAGTTAGGCCCAAACCCGTTGTCTAGTGGGAATACATGTCATTTATGCGTGCTGCGACTCTTCAGGATAGCCGTTTTTCTTTTGCTATCTTTATTTTGGACCAACCGCCATTGTTACCACCACCAGTCACAACATCAACCACCAACCACAACGCCGCTTCACCACAACCGCCACGACCTTCACGTCACACCTCGCAACCGTCGCATCGCCACCGTTCTTGCGCCGCTTGTGGGTACCGGTGTTGGACTCGTGCAGGGCGCGCGCCGAACAGCGTGTACAAAACCACGGATTTTCTGCTTAAAAAACGGATCAAAAACGACACACGCCCAAGTCGGAACAGAGAGAGTTAAGACTTCGCGGGCGGTGGAGTTGGGAAGAAGGAGCAAAAAGGAGCTGGTCGCCGTCGTGTGCGTTGGAGTCGGAGCGGAGGGGACGGAGCTGTGGAGAGGCGGCAAGGGCAGACGAGGGGGTGCTCGCGTCGTGCAGGGAGCTGCACCCCAGGGAGGCCGACAGCGCGACCTGGCCGAGGTGGAGACGCTCGTCGCGGGACTCGAGGCAGAGTAGGAATCCTCTATACCCCGAGCATCAGCAACCCCCTCCTGTTTCCCCCCGCGCTGAGATAGTGCGACCAAGGGGGCCCCCTTTCCCACCCCCTACCAGACACTGCCCGCGAGGCCCGCGGAGTTGAGGCACCATCGCCGCTCCGCGTCTCATCACCAGACGGGTAGGCCCGACCCGGTCTCGGCCTCAGGCCCGCCTCATCCTTGAGGGTTCTTTTTCTTGGTTTTGGGTATGTGTTGTCGGCGCCGTCTGTGAAGTAAAATTGTATAAGTGTTGCCGTGTGCTCGCGTAATCGGTATTAGATCTGCATTGTCGCATTTGCTTTTTGTGTAAATTGCATTTTCTTTTCCTTTTCTATGTGCTTTTGGTGGAATTGAATATGTGTGCTTTCCGTTCATCGCGAATAAATGTGCTTTGTGTTGAACTGTTTCCCGCTTCGCTTCGTCATTTCTTTCATTGAATCCTCATCTTGCTTCACGTAAAGGGTTGGTAGTGGGCTGAATACGCCCGATAATTAATCGAACCGTCGAGGCCGACGATAACACCGCTCGGTTATCCCGATAGTACGGAACGGGTCGCTTAAGTGGCCCGTGTCCGAAGTCGACCTGCGGCGAGGTGCGATCGCCCGTTCTACCCTCCGCGTGGGTACTTAGGTAGGTCGAATTTGGCGAGCAACCCTATCCCACGCGGGGGCTGATTGGCTCGATCGCGGTGAGACCGAAAGGTCCACCCGTGACTGGTTCCCGGCGTTAGTCCGAGAGGGTCACGACTGGATTGTCCGTCCGGTGGGCGACGTGCCGCGATTCGAGTTACGTGGCCGTCAGCACGCCGGCGGGCGCGAATCCGCAACACTGGTGTCAGGTCGTGCGATACAAATTCATCGCCCTCCTCGTGGCACTGGTATCGGAGAACAGGAAAACGGGTTCTCCTGTCTCCAGCTAAATTCACGGGAATCGGTCCAGGGGTGAGAGAAGCGACCCCCGATTCCCTCCAAATTACGAGCGAGCGAAATTAACCCTTTAAGAGAAGCAAGATGGCGTCTCAAGGCGAGCGGGAGCCGGGGGTATTAGAAATGGATGTAGAATGTGTAGAATCCATGGTCCAGGATGGAATCCCCGAGCAGGAAATGTTGATTGTGCAGAAACACGGACTCGTCCAACTGAACCCAGAGCCCGAAATAGGTGCGGCAGCGGCCGCGGTGTATGACACCTCCCCTCCCCCTCTCCACCAAAACCCTTCCCCAACCCCTGCCGAAACGGCTCACCCAAGCGTACCCGACATGGCCCAGCTAATCGCCATGCTGGCGGCAATGACAGCAAGAATGGATGCGAATACACAACAAATGAACGAAAAGATGGATGCAAACGCAAATGAATTTATAAACGAAATGAAAAGCATGGGCAAGCAAATGAAAAAAGAAATGAAAGAACTAAGGGGTGAGACGCAGAACATGGGCCGATGCCTGCAGGCGGGCATGAAGGCCGTGACCAGGGAGCTGGGAATGGCGACCCCACGTGTGGGAGCAAACGAGCTGGAAGGGGGTGCAACGGCTGACAGGCCCGCGGTGGAGGCGGGTAAAAAAATAATTCGGGGGGCGTGTTGGGCGAGGGTCGTGACGATGACCGAAAGGGAAAAATTAAATGGGGAGACCAAAACGTGTGAGACGAGACACGAGGTGACGACAAAGGAAATAATAATAGTTGAGACAAGGGAGGTAAAGGGTGAAGAGTTGGCAGTGACGGTAGCCGGGAAGGGAACGATAGAGGAGAGACTGCACGGTGAGGACGGGGTAAGTGACGCACACACACACACGGAGGTAGTGGAGGACAATGGGGTGAGCTCGCGGAGCGGGTAGAGACCCAGTGCGAGCACCTGGGTGGCCTCCTCCAGGAACGAGGGGAGGGAGTATGCCCCCTTGAGGCGAGTCACGACCAGGTGAGTTCGGTCGTGCTTTGCGAGGTTGAGGGGACGGGTGCTGTGAACGGGTGCACGGAAAGCTTGGGGGGTATAGAGGCCCCGGAGACCCTTGTGGGGACACGAATCCCCAGTATGGTTGTCCCTGTGTGTGTGGTGCAAGGTGTGAGTGCGTCCCCGTGTGTGGAAGCGACCCCGTGTGTGAGTGGTGTGGTGGCGATGGTGCCAGAGTACGTGCTTCCCAGCACGCCGTGTGTGGATGAGGCACCGTGTGTGGAAGAGGCCGTGTGTGTGGATGAAACGGCCAGTGTGAGTGAGGCACCGCGGTTGAGTTCCCCCGCGTGTGTGAGTGAGGCACCGCGGGTGAGTGCCCCCGCGCGAGTGAATGGAGCACCACGTGTGAGTGGTATGGGTTATGCAAGGGAGACCGTGTGTGTGAGAGAGCGGTATGTGAGGGAGATGTCGGTTGGCATGCGGGAGCACGCAGCCGCGTCTCCCGGTGTGAATGTGATGGAGTGGACTGTGTGCGTCGTAACACGCAGGTGTGCGTGGGTCGAATGGCGACGAAGGCGACATGAGAAGAAAGCCGAGTAGCGGCTGTAGTTGTTTCGGGGACCGTGCCGGGTTCACCCAGCAGTGAGCACGCGGTCCGTGCTGTGCAACGCACGAGGCCACCACGTGCTCGCTTGCGAGAGTGAAGTCCCGGTCCGGAAACGCACGCGGTGGATTTGCCGATCCCGCGGACGGACAAAGTTTAGGCAGGTAAATGGATTTGGACCGGACGGGTTCTCCACGCGATCGTGTGTGTTAAGCTCCAACGGGCAAAGCACATGTGTTCGCGTGGGGAACCCCTCGAGACGTGGGGCTTGTGTTTTTTTTATGCGCACGGTGACGCCATGGCTACACGTGGGGTTGGAATCCGGCAGGAGGGGTATCTCTGCCGGATGGTACCGTCCAAGGAGGGACGAGGAACACGTGCAGCTGCATGACGTCACGGGCAGGTGCAAAGTGCGCGAGTTGCCGCGCTGGTGATGCGCATGGAAAAAAAAAAAAAAAAAGCAAGCCTCACTTTCGGGTGCACAGGATTCCTGGGCAAGGGGTGGAAGACCCCCTTACCAGGGGCACAGGATGGAAACTAGTTAGGGGGAAGGGTTAGCTTAGCTAGACCGACTTCATGGGGCAGGGGTAAGTCCTCATGGAGTCCGTGGAATGGATTAGGTAGAGGGATTTAGTGAGATTTAGGTTGGGAAATAAAATGAATTATTTGGAGACAGTGACAGACTTGTGAGTGTGTAGAGGAGACGTAGTTTAGCTACGTAGTGTTAAATGGAACGTGCTATAGTGTAAGGGATGACGTGGGAGCACGAGTTAGTTAGGGGGTGCAGTTAGAAGGATGGCAGAGTTCAGCGGTGAGTGTGTTGAAGAGTTGGTGAGTGAAGTGGAAGCATGTGCTTGGTGAGTGAGTGAGGC
Source organism: Eptatretus burgeri (assembly GCF_056783735.1). Lineage (NCBI taxonomy): Eukaryota > Metazoa > Chordata > Myxini > Myxiniformes > Myxinidae > Eptatretus > Eptatretus burgeri. Next base: position 4,057,871 of record NC_140978.1, read on the forward strand.
CAGCGGGTCTGTGTGTATGGAGCGAATGGGGAATGCATGGTGCGATGAGTGATTGGGGGGAGGAGTGACTCCCGCCCAAGGGACCCTGGGGTCAGTGTAGAGTGAGTTAGCTGGGTTAGTCAAATTGAAAAATGGAAGTCGTTTTGCTGTTGGTGGGAGTGTAGGCTCGAAACCCATTTGGAGGGGTGCAGGAGCCCTGTTGACGGGCTTGGCAGCGTGGCTGCGAAAGGTGAGTATCGCTGAGTGGGTACCCCGGGCACCAGGCTAGTCGGCCGTGGTAGGCCAAGGGCCCATGGGGGGCCGGGATAGAGTAGTGGGCACGGGTGCGCCTGCTTGGTGCGGGGGCCCGGGGCGCCATTAGCCGCGTGGGCAGTGTTGTGGGCACGGGTGACCCTCGGAAAGGGGCCCGGGAGGCCGGCCTGCCACGTGTGCGTTTCAGGGGAGGTGCCATGGGGGGCACTCCCCGGTGTTAGGGAGCTGGTAGGCTCGGAGGCAGTGTAGTGCCCGGGGGTGCCATAGCGGGAGATTCGGCAGAGGGTCGTGCCTGCCAAAGGGAGCCACGTGTCCCAGCCAGGAGACCGTGTGAGGGCACGGAGAGAAAATTGGGGGGCGAGGCCCGAAATTGTGAGGACACCAACACAGGCGACGGGAATCTGGGTTGTTAGAACCAATAGTCTAAGCGAGAGGCGCTTGTTGAAAGCCCCGGGGTAGTTTAACAGTTAAATGGTTAGGGTAGATTAGGAGATGTACCCCTCCGCACCATCCATCCCCTCGCTCTCGTTGTGGGCCGCTGGACCCACTTTGGGTTAGATCGCCGAACTCTGGGGAGGCCATTCTGAGGCTTCGTTGGGCCTCGACACAGGACGTTAGCTCTCCCTTGTTCCCCTCCGGGAAGGGAACGTAGGGGTTGGGAGTCGGCTAGGTGACAGGATAGGTTAGCCGAACAAGGACGATAAAGGGGGTTAGGGGACGATTTATAGTGGGGGAGTAAAAATAAAAACAAAAAAATAAGTTGGGGCTAAATTGGGGTTTGACAAATTAAGGGAGTGGGTATGTACAGTGACAGGCAAAGGCGATAGGTGGGAGGGAGACAGGTAGGTAGGTCCGAGCCCGCCTTCCAAGTGGCCAGCACCACCGCACTCCCTCCACCAACTTCCACTGACGGCAAAAGCTGGCCAGCTTCATCTGCTGGCTGTGTGCTGCAAGGCCTGCGCCGGCCGGATCATCTGCAGCTGTGGTACTTCAAGGCCTGTGCCGGCCAGTTCATCTGCGGGCTGTGTTTGCCTGCAGCGGCCTTATTCTGCGGGCTGTGTTTGCCTGCTCACCTTTGCCATGCCATGCCCACTGCCCACGTTCACCAGCCCCGTTCAATTTTTGCTTTGCCCCCCCCCCCTGTTAATTTCCATGTGCGCCAGGATCCGCAAGGCAACAGTTTGCAAGCTGCGAGAACTGCCCTGTTGGCAGCTACAACACGGGCCTGCAGTGGCGGCCCGTGCACCGTGTTTGCGTCCATCCATCCATCCATCCATTCGTTGTGCTCATTGCGTATGCCACTTGAGCTGGCACGGAGACTACGTTTGTGCAGCCCATGCACCGTTGTGGTTCACTGCGTTCAGTTCAAAAAGGAAGGCCTTGGACTGCGTGTGAGCAGCCAGCCACGTTCCCTGTCACCTGCATTGTTTGAGCCAGAGACTGCATGCGGGCAGCCTGGCTCCCTGCTAACTGCTTTCTTTTTGCAGAGTTCAATGATCCTGGGCCATGGTTTAGTGTAAAATTTGTAAGTTAAGGTTAAGATGTACTGTAAATATGAGTGCGACCCCGGCATGTCTGTCTAGCGCCGGCAATTTTATTTAAGTCGTCCGTGTGAGTGAGTTTGTTTAGGTAGTTACGCAGCCCTCAGGTTATTTATTTTGGGGACACGAATACCATGAATGTCGCACTCAGGGATCCGTAGGTAAAATGTACTAGGGGAAAACTACACATGATGGCACACGAAAATTTGACGACTCGGGACGAGTCTGTAAAAAGGGGAGGGGGTAGTGTTGTGGTTACCAAATTCGCAAACCACCATTCAGGTCCCTTAGGTGAGGTATCTCGGCAAGTACATGTGTAGTTAGGCCCAAACCCGTTGTCTAGTGGGAATACATGTCATTTATGCGTGCTGCGACTCTTCAGGATAGCCGTTTTTCTTTTGCTATCTTTATTTTGGACCAACCGCCATTGTTACCACCACCAGTCACAACATCAACCACCAACCACAACGCCGCTTCACCACAACCGCCACGACCTTCACGTCACACCTCGCAACCGTTGCATCGCCACCGTTCTTGCGCCGCTTGTGGGTACCGGTGTTGGACTCGTGCAGGGCGCGCGCCGAACAGCGTGTACAAAACCATGGATTTTCTGCTTCAAAATGGATCAAAAACGACACACGCCCAAGTCGGAACAGAGAGAGTTAAGACTTCGCGGGCGGTGGAGTTGGGAAGAAGGAGCAAAAAGGAGCTGGTCGCCGTCATGTGCGTTGGAGTCGGAGCGGAGGGGACGGAGCTGTGGAGAGGCGGCGAGGGCAGACGAGGGGGTGCTCACGTCGTGCAGGGAGCTGCACCCCAGGGAGGCCGACAGCGCGACCTGGCCGAGGTGGAGACGCTCGTCGCGGGACTCGAGGCAGAGTAGGAATCCTCTATACCCCGAGCATCAGCAACCCCCTCCTGTTTCCCCCCGCGCTGAGATAGTGCGACCAAGGGGGCCCCCTTTCCCACCCCCTACCAGACACTGCCCGCGAGGCCCGCGGAGTTGAGGCACCATCGCCGCTCCGCGTCTCATCACCAGACGGGTAGGCCCGACCCGGTCTTGGCCTCAGGCCCGCCTCATCCTTGAGGGTTCTTTTTCTTGGTTTTGGGTATGTGTTGTCGGCGCCGTCTGTGAAGTAAAATTGTATAAGTGTTGCCGTGTGCTCGCGTAATCGGTATTAGATCTGCATTGTCGCATTTGCTTTTTGTGTAAATTGCATTTTCTTTTCCTTTTCTATGTGCTTTTGGTGGAATTGAATATGTGTGCTTTCCGTTCATCGCGAATAAATGTGCTTTGTGTTGAACTGTTTCCCGCTTCGCTTCGTCATTTCTTTCATTGAATCCTCATCTTGCTTCACGTAAAGGGTTGGTAGTGGGCTGAATACGCCCGATAATTAATCGAACCGTCGAGGCCGACGATAACACCGCTCGGTTATCCCGATAGTACGGAACGGGTCGCTTAAGTGGCCCGTGTCCGAAGTCGACCTGCGGCGAGGTGCGATCGCCCGGTCTACCCTCCGCGTGGGTACTTAGGTAGGTCGAATTTGGCGAGCAACCCTATCCCACGCGGGGGCTGATTGGCTCGATCGCGGTGAGACCGAAAGGTCCACCCGTGACTGGTTCCCGGCGTTAGTCCGAGAGGGTCACGACTGGATTGTCCGTCCGGTGGGCGACGTGCCGCGATTCGAGTTACGTGGCCGTCAGCACGCCGGCGGGCGCGAATCCGCAACAATATATATATATATTGCTTCTTCTTCTTTCGGCTGCTCCCGTCAGGGGTCGCCACAGCGGATCATCCGTTATGCATAATGCTTTGGAACAAGTTTTACGCCGGATGCCCTTCCTGACGCAACCCTGGTCGCCTGTTATGACACAGGGATTATATATATATATATATATATATATATATATATATATATATATATATATATATATATATATATATATATATATATGTACTGCATAAATATATATATATATATACATATATATACATATATATATATATATATATATATATATATATATATATATATATATATATATATATATATATATATATATATATATATATATATATATATATATATATATATATATATATATATATATATATATATATATATATATATATATATATATATATATATATATATATATATATATATATATATATATATATATATATATATATATATATATATATATATATATATATATATATTCAGTACATATATACACAGTACATATATACATATATATATATATATATATATATATATATATATATATATATATATATATATACAGTACATATATACACATATATATGTATATATATATATATATATATATATATATATATATGTGCACATATACATAAATATATGTGTGTACACTACATGGCCAAAAGTATGCAGACACCCCTTCATATAAGAGGATTCGGCTACTACAGCCACACCCATTGCTGGCAGGTATATAAAATCAAGCACACAGCCATGCAATCTCCATGGACAAACATTGGCAAGAGAATGGGCCATACTGAAGAGCTCAGTGACTTTCAACGTGGCACCATCATGGGATGCCACCTTTCCAACAAGTCAGTTCATCAAATTTCTGCCCTGCTCGAGCTGCCCCGGTCAACTGTAAGTGCTGTTATTGTGAAGTGGTAACATCTCAGAGCAACAACCGCTCAGCCGCGAAGTGGTAGGCCACAGAAACTCACAGAACAAGACCGCTGAGTGCTGAAGCGCGTCGTGTGGAAAAATTGCTGCCGTCAGTTGCAACACTCACGACTCTGTTCCAAAGTGCCTCTGAAACCAATGTAAGCACAAGCACTGTTCATCGAGAGCTTCGTGAAATGGCTTTCCATTCCATGAATTTCGAGGAAATTCCTAGTTGGAACATTGCATTCGTGTTGGTATACAAGGTATGATAAAATGGGAAATATAGGCAGGGGAAAGTATATGTTTGCTTTAAAAGTTATGAATAGCATTTTAAAATCGATATGTTGACACACTGGAAACCAGTGAAGAGTCATAAGCATTGGAGTGACATGGCAAGACTTACGAGCTTGAACTATAAGCCTGGCTTTTATTTTCTGCGCAGGTTGTAGAGGCTCGAGTGAGGGAAGAGGCAAGTCAACCCACGAACAGTGATTTGCAGTAACCCAAGCATTAAGTGATTACAGCATGAATTAGAACGGCACTTGGTCGAGCGCATACCTCTGCCAGGCTGAACATTTTATGTTATGTATCCGACTGATAGACCAGATCTGCATCTAAACCTGAACCAAAATCTAATCGGCTTGTTCTTGTCACTGTCTCAACCCATCTACCAAGTTTTATCATAACCCATCTCTAACTTTTTGAAATGCAATGCAATAAATATATCATTTTAGCCCCATCTCTCAATGGTGAAGAATCACTTAAAAGATACTAAAAAAATCCTCAGATCCGGATCTTCACCAACATCGAATCAATTAATTTGTCCTTGACACACAGCCAATCTGTCCACCATGTTTCATCTGAATCCATCCATAACTTTTTCAGATATCATGCTATATATGGTTTTTGGCCCGATCTCTCAATGGTGAAGATTCACTTTAAAAGTTAAAAAAAATCTCGTATCCGGATCAAGATCTTCAACAATTGCATTTCTGTGTTAACTGACTGTCTGGACACAACTTTGAAGATGTGGGTTCATTGATGTTGAGTAATCCAATGATGTTGACCTGCGACCAGGGTTGTGGATCCGCCGTTTGGAGAAGTTCTGGGTTGAAAGGATCAAAACCTTGATGAAAAACAGTGCCCAGCTGATGATCCGAGAAGTTGGGAAATCACTCAATTGCATATAAGTTAAAGTTAAAACTTCAAATAAAATAGCTTTTGTAAGTACTTATAGTCCATGAGCCAGACATCAAAAATGAAGTATTGACTACCAAATTGAGGGACTAAAAGCCACTATGTTTTCAGTTACCTTGATGTCTGCAGAGTATGGAATTGTGTGATGGACGCTTCTCATGCCCAGCTAAATGGTATTTCGGCAGCCATCTTTAAAAATGGCCAGCACTTTTCAATGACCTTGATATACGTCAGTAAATTGGCCATATCTCCACAATGGCTTAACATAAACACATGATGTCACATTCATATGATTCAGTATAAAATTCTGCATATTTTGGTGTGTACAGGTAGTCGTCGACTTACGACCACAATTGGTTCCGACCGATCGGTCGTAAGTCGGCCAACGTATATTTTACACACAAAAAAAGAAAAAAAAGGAAGAGTTTGGGGCCACTTTACGTAGTCGTAAAGAATAATTCTAATTGATTTTTATCAGTTATTTTCTTGCATGAAATTAGTTTATTATAGGAATGCTAAACAGCATATTGCCAGAATAGAAAGTACATGTATATGAGATTGCTATTAATCATTGTCTTCACTGTCACACATATCTGCTGCATCCTGGTAGTGGTCATCACTGTCTTCATCAACCATGTTGGCACATTCCATAAGCTTACATGCTGCTGTACACTTGATTCCATTCAACATGCATGTGCATTCTGATGGTCGGCATGCTCGAGTGCATCTGCATGAAATTAGGTCTATGACCATTTCAGGTGCTGGTGAAGTGGTCATCCAGTTGATCATGAGAGATCCGTCCTGACATTTGGCCCAACCATGACCCTCTGTAGGATCTGGAATGGCAGGGGAATTGTCTAAGCTCCTCCTCCATATTGCAGGCTGGTAGTTTGCCGGACGTGTGTGTTGCAGAAGGGTATTTTCACATGGTGGCAGCTGGGCAGAGTCAATTTCCCCTCTGTGGCATCGGAAAATGTCATACCTCAGTTCATTTACCTCATGCACTTTGAAATTTCTGTTGTACAGCTTGCAAGTGAACTCTTGAATCAAGAGTTCTGAATATTAAACACTTCTGAAGACAAATCCCATTGGCTTCCTAGTGAAGTAAATGCATCCCTGTACTTCTCATTTTGGGTGATGAGTTTCAGTCCTTTCAACTTTCCCTGTCCTGCCAGTGAACTCACTGTGTCACAGCCAGTCCAAGGGTGACGTCCCAACAGTGCAGTGCACACTTCAACTCCAAGTGCAGCGGCGAATCGTGAGACATTGACAAGTCTAAGACGAGTTTTGTTTCCACGCCTTATAAACATTTCACTGTTGATTTGCCTGCACAGACCAAGAGCAATGATGAACACATCTGTGTCATCTGCTATTATGAGTAATGCAGGATAACTCACTGAAGCATGCTTGGCATGTAATAAGAGCTGAGTGTCTGCCTGCCTCTTGATCTGATTTAAGAGCTTCTATCTCCTCGTGGCTCTCTTGGGTGAACTTGATACATCTTTCACCACATGTGACAAACATTGTTTTGTTGCTACGTTGTTGTCTTCGCTTGGGATCTTTCCAGCTGTCCACTAGAAACTGTATCAGGTGGTTCTTACACTCAGCACAGGCCAATAACCTTCTCCAGTTTTTTATTTTATGTCCTGGTCGCATCTGACTAAAGGTTATTCCTTCCTGTGAACCGCGGTTGACACGTTCAGCAGATTTGATTGAGTGGTCTCTGGACACATCAAATACTACATCAATTCTACTACTGGTATGGAGTATCTGTGCTAAAACACGATCAGACTGCTCAGCAAAAGTGTGATTCTCTCCATGCATCTTCTGAATGAGCCCATTGCATCAATCAGTGTAGCATTTGGTTGAGGAAGTTCTTCAGTGGCTGAAACTTTTGTCTCCAGATGCTTTGCGATGACAGCTTTATTGGTTTTCTTCACTGTACCATCACAATTTGCAAGTGCCCATGGCAGAGAACCAAGAGGGTGACACAAAACTTTGCACGTATCTAGTTTTCTGTACTGGGCAATGAGGATCATGTTGCCAAACAATCTCCTATCAGCTCTCAAGATTACTTCTTTAGTTGATCCTTTCACTGGCTTCTTATTCACTGAAGAAAACGTTTTCAGCCTAAGTTTTTTCAGTGTGTCATAGAACCCTTTACCCTTCTCGAGTCTCTGCACCCTGAAATTCTGGTAGGCTTCTTCTACTTTCTCCTGTGCCTTGAAAATGTCATTAGATATTTCAGGAGTGGCCACTGCTCCAGTGGACAGGTTAATGAGATCTGATGGATGCTGATGAAAAGGATTTGACCAACTGTTCTCCAACAGAGCAACCATTGATGTAACATCAGACTCATCTCGCTTGATTCGTGAATGCTGTAAATCTGTATGACTAAGTCCTCCACATCTAGCAGATACATGTTCACGCAGTTGCCTCAATGCCATAGCTCGATGTTCAGCTGTAAGATAATACCTGGCAACAGTTCCTGGTTTCAGGCTGAAGCCACATGTTCCTCCTGCAGTCTGGGTGTCCTTATTGACAGTCTCTTCAGTTGTTTGATCCACTGCTATTCGACCAAATAGATTGAAGCTGCTTTGCTGAACTGAAAATCCACCCCCAACAAAGTGAGCATACAACTCTGGGCTTGTCTTCTGAAGTTGGCACATCTGGGCATAGTAGACTGGAAGATACCTTGCATAATTGGTTTTGTCCATTGCAAAACACCATGGAATCATTTTTCTGATGCATGCAAGATGTAGTTGCCAGTCACCTTCTCTGTCGGCACGAAGAAGCCCAAGCAAAATTTCGATTATCTCCACATATGTCATCCAAAATGCTGCCAATGGGCCTTTGTCAGTTTTCAGAACCTTTAAGTAAGCACTGAATATCTGCAAAATTATGTTGCATGATTCATCCTTAACTGCAGCATCATAAGTTGCAACACATGTGTCATTACAAAGCTTGTGGACTGCTTGGATGGTATGATTCAACTTTTCAAGATCTTCAACATGATACTCTTCAAGCCAGTGTACAAAGCTTCTCCATATTAACCTCATCATTGCTTCACAGGTGAGTTTGTGGAAACGCACTGCCCGGTTGTACTGCTTTCCTTCAAGGACTTTATTTCTAGATCCTTCAGCAATGACTCCTGCTTCCACAGCCAGGTCACGTAGCCCAGCATCTCCAAAGAGCTTGCCAATTATGGACAGAAAGTTGCATATCACATGAAAATTTCCGAGCATCAGAACAATGCTTCCATATTTACCTGGATATTTCCAAGCCACTTCTGTTGCTTTAGCAAATAGAGCTTGATCCATTACTACTGCTATGTTCTGGAGATGAAGCGACTTTTGGATATTTCGTGACTGATACATAATTTCTTGAACAGTTTCCATTTCTGTAGCTGGGGCATTTATAGTTGGTAGGTAACCCACAGTGTCTTGTGAAATTACAATATCTCTTCTGGTTTGTATATTAAATCTAGTCCATGAAGTGATCGTCTGAATGTCAGTTTCTTGTTCCCGTGCTATCATCCAAAGGTGATTCTTTTGTGAAGCTGTCAATGCTGCATTGTTTTCAGGAAGTTCAGTCACTGGTACTGATGGTGGTCCTTCTCGTTTTCCACAGATATAATGAGGAAGCTGTCTCTCATTTGGATATGGATCTCCTTTTGTCTTTCTTGTTTACTGTCATAACTGCTTTTTGTGGATGACATGATGATGATGTTGGCTGAATGATGATGCCATTCACACAATGAGAAGTTCCAGCTCCACTCAGTACTTCCTCCTGTCTATCTATGTGTCAAATGACAGTACAGTTGGGATGAAAGAATGTATATTGGAAGGAAGAGGGAAATGATCATCTTTTGCACTCTTTAGCTTTTCAATACATAGTGCAGTTTCAATCTCCTCCAAGGTGGAGTAAGAAGATGCATGTCCCAGCTGGTTCATGAATTTGATCAGTTCCACATTTCCTGTCAGAGTCTTTATAACCCATGGAATCAAAATATACTTTGAGGTGATTACTTTGCCTGCTGATACAGCTGTGACAATGTCTTGGGCAATGGACCATGAAAGCCTCTCATTACGGGAGGATGCTGCATTCTTACCATTAAGTAAGAGATTCAGGAACTGCACAAGACAATCAGGGAAGGATATGTATGTGATATTAAGTTCCTGAGGGTCAGGGGGCCAAGGCTGCTCTTTGATTCCACATTTTACTTGTTCATGTAAAAGCTGGGCTACTTGAGTTATCATAGATTTTAGATCTTGCTGCTTCACAAGAATATCATATTCTTCCTTTAACTGAACATAGTCAACTGCAATGGAGTCTACTGTCAAGTTGTCTGGCCTTATATATACTCTGCGGGCAACTGTGAAGAAATGCAAAGAATCTCCAAACTCTGCATAAAGATTGCGTCGCATGTGATTTTTGGTTGCCTCTGTAACTTCAAACCCATTACTTTCCATGAAGCATACAACTTTGGCAGTGAGATCAGACAGTGCAACAATACGAGGGTTTGAGAAGACATCGGTACGGATATATTCACACACCTTGTTGAATGCAGCCCTCTCCTGTTTTGGTAAGGATTGTCTGCACCACTGCATTCAGAAGAGATTCTTTCAGTTTGTCCCCTTGTATAATTCCTGTAACATGTTTTGTGATAATGTGCTTCAGCAGCAACAATATCTTGAGCAGTAATAGATAAAATTCTGTCATCCTGAAGTTCAGTTGCAATATCACGAATGGTTTTGTCAGCCCTTAGCTCAACTGCTGGCTTCAATGGTTCCTGGCTATTAGTTCCTTTAATGTATTTGCTCTTGCTTTGGCAAAAGATGCATATCGTATCGTATATTCTTGATTGTGTACTAGATGCTTGTAAGCCTGGTGTTGGCTTAGTGGTTAGGGTGGTGGCTTGGGATCCCAGGGTCCTGAGTTCAAGCCCCATTGGCTGCTGAATTAACACCAGGTTGTTGACTCAGCCTGTCATCCTTCCGAGGTCGGTGAAATGAGTACCAGTGTACTGGTCCCGGTGTATGCCCCGGTAAGAATAGGTGTACCATATCCCTATGTGTCATAAGAGGCGACCAGGGTTGGCGTCAGGAAGGGAATCCGGCCATAAAACATTGCCTCAAGAAAAAGCCCAACTCCTGCACAGCAGGGAAAAATGGCTGTAAAAACGGTGTACTCGATGCTTGCCTTGTTGAATGCCTAGTCCTTAAAGAGTCTTGTTCATTTCTGTACTCTTGTTTCTTCACAATTAAAAGTTTATTTTTATGGGTGAAATTGGATCTGCAATCCCTGTGATATTTAATATTAGAAAAGTTGATTTCACTGTTTCCAGCAGAATGGATAATTGGCTGAAAATGTTGAATCTCAGCAGCTTGGCACAGGGTTTTCCATGATTCTTCATCTCTGGGGGATGATAAATCATAAAGTGGAGATTTTCCCCCACATATAATGCATGTACCGCTCTCTGTCTTCAAACGTTTTGGCTCAACTTCATCTTCTGCCATACTGATATGGTAAGTGGCAACAGGTTTCTGAAATATTAAAAATAAATCAGTTCCAGAAGCTGCAATGATATGTTTTATCAACAATGCTATGTTATGTTATTTTAGAGGGCCTTACAGGGGTTTTAGCTTGGATCCAAAATCTTTAAAAAACAGGACAACTATGACAATATTTGGATGAAACAGCAGTTTTAACAGAGATAATGAAATATATTTTGTTGTTTATATCTGGTATTATCATAAATACCACAATCATTTGAAATAGCACAAATCATGTGGCCTGTATATACAAGTATTTCTGCAAATTTAGTACACGGTTTTATTTACTTAACTCATGGTTGGCACTTTTGGCTCCCAACAATAGTGTACTAAAGGGGTTGTACTGTGTAATACTTACATTTCAGTTGTTAGCTCATTTTGAAACATCTCACACACCCCATTTGGCTGCATCACTTCTGTGACCTAAATTCTGTTAGTTGGTTACATGCTGTCATCATTTCTATTTTAGCACAGCTTCACTGAGGGGCGATCTCAAAGGTTACAGTGATGAGGGGACCAGATCAAATATAATTTTATTTTGATTACTTTAATACATTTATCTATGAATTAAATATGAAAGCAGCCTAATCCATGGGTTAACATATTGAAAATAAAATTGACCCTATAAAACTGTTTAGAAAAGTATTAAAAATGCAAAATAATATGAAAAAATAATTGATCAAAACAATTAATTTAATTTAAAGTAAGTCAAAATATTAGAAAAACCCTACTGAATAGTTGTTAATGAATTATATAGGTCCCCTGAACTGAGATTACAATGTTACAGTGATAATACTGGACAAAAAAGACAACTCATGTGAGATTTGACTGTCGTGTATATGTTTCAATTCCTTGCTATATGATTTGAAAGAGTGCTATGATTACGACTCTATATCACTAATATCAATGTCAAATAACCAAGTCATGCATAAATACCTTGAAATAAGTAAACATTGATATTTATGGTGATTTTAGGTGAACAAATATGGAAAAAAATGTTACAAAACGCCACTTTTTTCACAACATTTGTGTTCATAAATAAAAAGTAATTAACATTACTGAACAAAATACACACCAAAAGATGCAGAATTTTATACTGAATCATACGAATGTGACATCATGTGTTTATGTTAAGCCATTGTGGAGATATGGCCAATTTGCTGACATATATCAAGGTCATTGAAAAGTGGTGGCCATTTTTAAAGATGGCCGCCAAAATACCATTTAGCTGGGCATGAGAAGCGTCCATCACACGATTCCATACTCTAGAGACATCAAGGTAACTGAAAAGCAGAGTGGCTTTTAGTAACTCAATTTGGTAGTCAAATCTGGTCTGGCTCATGGACTTACGAGTACATAACATATCCATGTTTGTGTGTTGATGTATGTGTGTTTTTTGTTGTTGTTATTTGTATACAATGTTGAGGCTCGTATGAGAGTTAACATAAAACATACAACAAGGGGGGCAGGAGATAAGAGGGGTGGCAGAGAGGACAAAACAGTGGGGAACAGAGACATTAGGAGATCTGTGGAAGGGAGAGGGATAGGGTGGGGTACACAGGGTAAACAAGATGGACAACACAGGGACTTTCAGGAAGGAAAGCAGGGAATTTGAAGGAGGTGGATTTGGGGTGGATGAATGAGGGTAGAAAACATCATGCTTTTGGAGGGGTGAAGATAAGAGATGGTGGTGAACAGCTGTTTTGAAGACCTGGAGGGAAGAGTGGGATTTAAGAGAGTGGGGGAGTTTGTTCCAAATGCGGGGAAAAAAGAGGAATGAAAGAGTGAAGGTGAGCAGTGATTTTTGATTGTGGCCGTTTTACCAGAAGTGGGTTGCTGGCAGACCACGAGTGCACTGTGGAAATATCGGGGGGGGGGGAATATCACAGACAGAGCGGGGGGGGGAGACCGGAGAGGAGACGGTCAAAGACAGAAAGACCACCAACTTGCCTGTGGTGAGAGAGGGAGAGACCCAAAGACTAAGCCTAATTGCAGGAGATAACAATGATCCTAAATGACTTGGTTTCCATAGTGTGAAGCCGAGAAAGGTGAGGCAGGAGCATCAGCCCAGAGGGGAGAGCAGTACTCAATCAGGTTGCAAACGAAAGCTTTGTATGTGGTCAGGAGCTCAGGTGTGCCAAAGAAGGACTTTGCACGATGAAGGATGCCCAGTTGGTGACCGGCTTTGGAGGCCAGCTTGGAAATGTGGCTTTGGAGGCCAGCACGTGAGGGAGGTACCCAAACCCAGCCAACTGGCATGATGACAATTGAAGTCACCACATATGAGGAAAAGAGAGTTGAGATGAGAGGATAGAAGTTGGTCCATGTTTTCGGCGAGTGATGTGTCAATGGAGTCATCACTGTTTGGTGGACGTAACAACATATATATATATATATATATATATATATATATATATATATATATATATATATATATATATATATATATATATATATATATATATATATATATATATATATATATATATATATATATATATATATATATATATATATATATATATATATATATATATATATATATATAAGCCTGGTGTTGGCGCAGTGGTTAGGGCAGCGGCTTGGGATCCAAAAGTTCCTGAGTTCAAACCCCGTTGGGCCACTGGATTAATACACCACGGGGTTGACTCAGCCTGTCATCCTTCCGAGGTCGGCAAAATGAGTACCAGTATACTGGGCCGGTGTATACCCCGGTTAAAATAGGTGTACCATATCCCTGTGTCGTAAGAGGCGACCAGGGTTGCGTCAGAAAGGGCATCCGGCGTAAAACATGTGCCAAATCACTATGCGGATCATACGGATGATCCGCTGTGGCGACCCCTTACGGGAGCAGCCGAAAGAAGAAGAAGAAGAAGATATATATATATATATATATATATATATATATATATATATATATATATATATATATATATACATGAGGTGGAAGTGGAGGGAAGCCGTAGCCAGAGGTATTCCTGTGGGTGTGGAGGAGTGACGATAGTGCATGGAGAGTGAGGAATAGAGTCTTTGATGAAGAGAGCAACTCCGCCGCCAGGACGAGGCTCAGGTCTGATATACCGGAGGAGGGAGTAACCAGGGAGATATACTAGGTAACTAGGGAGTCAGAGACGTCTTGAAGGAAGAAAGTTCTGTTAAGTAGTTTATGTCTGGTTTGTCAGTGGCAACCTGTATGGAGAGATCTGTCAGGTTTGAATGAAGGCCCCAGATGTTTGAGGTCCACATTGTTGAGGAAGAGGGAGGGGAAGAGGCTTTGGTTGCAGGGGAGGGGAGGGGGAGGGTAGGATAAGGGAAGAGGAGGGAGGGGGGAGGTAAGGAGAGTTGTTGAAAGAGTGTGGGGGATTGCAGAAGAGTTAGGGGAGAGGACTGGATGATGAGGAAAAAGGCTCGGTGGTGATGTGTTGAGGTGGAGTGGAGTATTAAGAGAGGGAGCAGAGGGCAGTTGAAGATTGGAGAAGGTAGAGTGATGAGATGGAGGTGAGAGGGCAGGGGAAGGAGGCAGCTTTGTAGATGAGAAGGGGGAGTAACTTTGAGAAGTGGGAGTGAGGGGGGAGATTGGAGGGAGAAGGGTGAGTGGAGTTTTTGAGAAAGGTGAGAGGGAAGCTTGTGGGGGGGGGAAGAGTGTGAAGGTTGCTTTGAGAGGGAGGGGAGATGATAAGAGCAGGCACAGCCAAGTTACAGGAGGGTGATGGGAGAGGTGGGGAGTGGGGAAGGATGAGAGTTGCTCATGGTATGGTGAAGAAGGGAGCAGGCAGGGGGAGGTACAAGATTTGAGGGGTTGGGAAGAGAAGGAGGTGTGATGAGAGGAAAGAAGAAGCATGTTTGTGGTGTTGAAGAGTGTACTGATTGAGAGAGTAAGATATCTGTTAGGTTAGAATGAAGCCCTCAGATGTTAGGACACCACACACTTTGGGACAACAGAGCAGGAGCTGATACTGAAACAGAAGACAGTGAAGAGGTGCTAAGAGCAGAGGTAGGATGAGGGGCAAGATGGGAGGGGTAAGGAGAGGGGATAACAGTTGAGGGGTTAGGAGAAGGTAGATTTAAGTCGGTGGAGGGAATTGGAACTGAGGTTGGAAAAAAAGGACGACTGATGGAACACGAACATGCATTGCAAACTGGGACTTTAAATTTTTTAAAGTCAGAGATGCGATTAAAGACAATATGTGAGGGATGCAATAAAGGAGAATTAAGAGAATGGAGAAAAGAAACGTTGTAACCGTGGGATGTTTTATACAAAGGATGAAGGAAAGGTTGAAATTGAAAAGTCTTTTGAAGAAGAAAAAGAGTAGTGAATTATGTCACAATACCGAGAACCACACGTGTGAAAGAGGAAGTTGAAACATTTTAAGAGATCATTTTTTTTGTTTTTACTTTTCATAAAGATTGCATAGGATTCGGTAAAAGGTTGAAGAAAATTATTTGTATGTTTTTGGGTATGTATGTATGTATGTATGTGGATGTGTGGGGTGTTTATACGTGTGTGTGTGTGTGTGTGTGTGTGTGTGTGTGTGTGTGTGTGTGTGTGTGTGTGTGTGTGTGTGTGTGTGTGTGTGTGTGTGTGTGTGCGCGCGCGCGCGCGCGCGTGATGTTATGTCAAGCTTTCTTCATGGGACTACGGTGCAGTAATTTGTCTTTATTTTGATTTTTTGATATATACATATAAAGGGTGGTGCAGAGCCGACTGACACATTTCAGACCGTTTTCTTGTCCGAGGGGTGGAATTTAAGGGGTACGGCTACATGCAAAACAAGAGAGGATTTGATGCTATTTTTGTTTTTCTGTTTTTTTCAGGCAGGCCACCTTTCTGATGTTATCTTCCATAAATTAAAAAAATTGCAAGCTTTGAACATAAACCTCGTGTGTTTCATTTCATCCCTCTCTTGCTTTTGAAAAAAATTATCGCATATCTAAATGTGCCAGTCAGCTCTGCACCACCCTGTATATACAGTGTGTATATATGTGTATATATTGGGTGGTCGCTAGACTACCCTTAGTCTCAGGTTTTCCGTCTGTCTGTTTGTTTGTATGTAATGGACAGCTCTGGAGGCCAAAGGAGTCAACCGATTTTGATGAAACTTGACTGGTAGGTTCATACCAGGATCTAGTTGTATGCTTTTGAGCAATGTTGCTATGGGCGCCACCGTTGCTCAGCAACGGGACTTTGATATTTTTGAAAAAATCCGAAAAATATTTTTACATATTTTCTTTTCGAAAATCTAAAATCGGCTTCCGCGCTTTTATGCGCACTATAATCAACATCTTTGTCAAAAAATTTCAGCCCGATCCGTCAAAAACTGTTTGACGAGTACACAATTATATTACTATATGCTTTCACCCCTATGTTCGCGTTGGGATTCCCTAACGTAGGGTTAGGGAAATGAACACAAATGATGAATAGACAGTTGCTCGTCATGTTCCTATATGGAACAACGAATGGCAAAAATGCCATCTGATGTGTTCTCTTATCGACATATTTCAAATTCGCCTTAGTCTAGCGACCACCCATGTCGCCTATCGGCGTGTGTGTGTGTGTGTGTGTGTGTGTGTGTGTGTGTGTGTGTGTGTGTGTGTGTGTGTGTGTGTGTGTGTGTGTGTGTGTGTGTGTGTGTACACACTCACGGCGATCACGGAGAAACAAGCCCCGCCTTCCCAGGTTTCATGCGAGCAGGCCACGCCGCGGAGGCGGAGGATATTGGCGTGATCGAGAGGAAGGTCAGGCTAGCGCATTTTGAGAGGTGAGAGAGGGAGGGGGGGAGAGAGAGAGAGAGAGAGAGAGAGAGAGAGAGAGAGAGAGAGAGAGAGAGAGAGAGAGAGAGAGAGAGAGAGAGAGAGAGAGAGAGAGAGAGAGAGAGAGAGAGAGAGAGAGAGAGAGAGAGAGAGAGAGAGAGAGAGAGAGAGCACATATGAGAGGAGGCGTGAGTTCAGGGTGAGCGCACGCACGAAGTAAGATGCTGGCCTTTGGCTCTTGGTTGAGTCGTAAGAAACAGACCCCGAGCTTCGTGTATGTCATAGCCGGTCAGTGAGGACGATCAATGCATGAAGCAGCTATACGTCTGAGCCTTGATGTTGAATGCCGCTCGCGGAGTGCCTGACGTACGTTTGTCCTGCTACGAGAGAAGTGAAGGCGACATTTGAGTGCATCTGCACACGGGAATAGAAGCGCATCGATTGCAAGTTCCACAGGGACCAGCTCTGGGCCAAGCTCAGGACAAGAATAGTTGAAAGCAAAGGTTTTCTTTTTATTTTGTTTTCCCTTTGTCTGTATTTGAGTCTGTGTGAAGAGGCACCTCGACTTTAGGATTTATTTCATTATAATTACCTTTTGAATGATTGTCCTTTGTAAATATTTGTGTATTTTCATTTTATGTATTCCTTTTAAGAAGCCGTATCTTGTATTTGGAGTGGGGTGCGAATATAAACCACCTGTGGATCCATTTCATTCCTCGTGCTCTTCCACCCCTCTGCCAAGCCCCATGCCCTTCAAGCATGTGTGATAATCTCGGAGGATCCGTCCGCCTCCTATTAATAAGGAACCGCTCGGCATTCTGGGGACTGGCGGTGTTAACCGTCCGTCACCACAATTTGGATCGGGGGGTTAACCTGGGCCGGCCACCTCCACGACAATATTATAGTTTTGCATTTTTCATTAATTTTTTGAAATTTGTTTTTCACTTGGAAATTGTGGGTTATGATGTATAAAGGTGGAAAAAGTCTGATTTCTTGCAATATAATTGCAGGTGATAATGCAACAAAAGGTGAAAAATTTGAAAGGGGGAGTAGACTTTCCATAGGCACATTCAATGTAAATGTATATGTGTGTGTGTGTGTGTGTATATATATATATATATATATATATATATATATATATATATATATATATATATATATATATATATATATATATATATATATATATATATATATATATATATATATATATATATATATATATATATATATATATATATATATATATATATATATATATATATATATATATATATATATATATATATATATATATACTGTATATCCATATCCATCCAAGTCCAGTACATATACGAGGTGTGTTCAAAAAGTATCCAACCTTAATTTTTCATGCGTAAACAAATGAAGCTAGGGAGGCGTGGTTTGGTGCACGTATGTAGGCGATCCGAATCCGTATGCGTGAATATTTTCCTGCCTGCAGAAGCTGTCAGTCGCCGAAAGACCGCCGATGAGTGAGGAAGTATAAGTGAGCGCCGTCGGATTTTCGTTTTTGACAAAATGACGGAAAAACTTGAACAACGCTACTGCATCAAATTTTGTGTAAAGCTTGGCGATTCCCAAGTGGAAACTATCCGCAAGATTCAACAGGCCTTCGGGAACGACGCAATGGGAACCACACATATAAAAGAGTGGTACAACCGCTTCAAAGATGGTCGCACATCAGTGGAAAGTGAAGCACGTTCTGGTAGGCCATCAACATCCCGAAATGAGATCGTCATTGACCAAGTGAGGACCCTGCTGATGCAGGATCGTCGAATCACGATCAGAGAACTTGCAGACGAGGCGGGCGTCAGCATTGGATCCATTGATTCCATTGTGACTGAGGATTTGGGCTTCAGGAGAATCTCAGCGAAGTTCGTCGCAAAAGCTGCTAACGATCAAGCAGAAGCAAGATCGCACAGGACATGCTGGAGACTGTGAACAGCGATCCGAACTTCTATAACACAGTGATCACTGGCGATGAGACCAGTGATCCGTCATTTTGTCAAAAACAAAAATCCGACGGCGCTCACTTACACTTCCTCACTCATCGGCGGTCTGTCGGCGACTGACAGCTTCTGCAGGCGGGAAAATATTCACGCATACAGATTAGGATCGCATACATACGTGCACCAAACCACGCCTCCCTAGCTTCATTTGTTTATGCATGAAAAATTAAGGTTGGATACTTTTTGAACACACCTCGTATGTATATATGTATTGTGGTTCAAATGTCATTGTACTCTTTGGATTGTACAATATATCTAATCTATGGTGCATCAAACGCCTCCGACAAGGTTGGATATGGGGGACATTTCAATGAGATCCGTCCGACCGACCGACCGATCATCTATCTATGTACTTTTGTGGATGTGATATTTCAAAAACCCTTGAACCTTCAGCTTTCAAATTGCAGATATCTCTTCCTCGTGACATTATCTCAACTTGATTAGATTACTGCTGTGTTTGGCTGAATTCTGTTGCCATGGCAACCATCTGGTCTCAAAGTCTTATGGTCTCAAAGTTTCCACCTCCATGTGTGCGTGCATACATGAGTGTGTGAACGCAAGTTGCTGTTATTGGCTGCTATCTCCACACGTGGGTGCATGTGTGCGTGCAAGTTGCTGTTGTTGGCTGCCATCTCCACACGTGGGTGGGTTTCAGGAGATGGAATGGACACCCACCAGATATCAAAGTATCCACCTCCATGTGTGTGTCGTTGGTTGGTATCTCCATATCTGGATTTATCTGTGGCTGGCGTGCCTGCCTCACATCTTGCTCAGCTTGACACCGTGGAAACCAAGCCCTTTAAGATTATTGAAATCTCCGGCGATGAAGCCAAATCTATAGGCCTATCATTTCGCCATCACAGACGAGTCAGTGGCCTCACTGTCTTCCACCATCTCCTTTCTGGTCTTGCACCCTCTGCTCTTTCTATGCTTTAACCCCGCCCCCCCTCCCTCAGTTTTCTCCAGGGCTCAGATGGTCCACCGTCAACCCCCTTCCGGTGAAACTCCCTAAATCGAGGATCACTGCTCACCTCGGCCCATTTGTTCCTCTTTTTTCCCACATGAAGAACCAACTTCCACATCCTCTTCATTCAAATTCTTCCCTCCAGGTCTTGAAGACAGCTGTTCACCACCATCTCAGATCGTCCCCATGATTTTCCGACCCCCCTTAACCCCACCACAATTACCTGCATAATGAAAAAAAAATTACAGGGAAGAGGATGATAAACTTCCGAGCTAGAAGGAGCGGAAGTGTGGAGCTGCACGAAGCAGACACACGAAGTATGGCGAAACAAGGGCAATAAGAAAGTCTCAATGAGGCATAAGGCAGAAAACCATGAGGTGTGATGGTGGGATGGAACTGCAAGCAGAGTTTGAGGAAGATGTTGAGTTGCAGAGAGCCACCGAAGTGGCTGTTAATACATATTGAGCAGCTTGGCCTGGCTTAAGGATGAGTGGTTAGTGGGACCCTATATCTGTTCACCTAGGCGAATGGGAAGCCCCTATAAGCAATTTAAAGCAAGCTGAGACGGAACGTCAATTTTACGTTTCCCTCAAGCACCACGCCTCGCACCCCTCTTGTCTCATGTCTCATCAAATCTCATTTGAGTCTGCCACAGCAACCGCTCGTTGGACACAAGGTCCCACCAGTGATAGCCAAGAATTCTCCAAAGAGACCTCGTTACAAAGAAATTAAGTCTCCGTCTCAGATCCCTGGTCAGAGTCCAAGTTTCACATCCGTAGAGCAAGACTGGAAGCACCAAGGACCTGAACACTTGGACTTTCGTCGTGCACAGGTACCGACACAACGCCACACCCCATGTTTCAGTGAATCCATGACTCCCCAGGCCCGACCCAGATGTCTGCTGACCTCTGACTCACAGCCAGCAGAGACATGAATATCACTGCCATCCTCACCTCACCACAAACATCCTCACCACAAACAGGAACAGACAGGACAGCAGCATCCAAGATGTCATTGAAAACCTGGATCTTAGTTTTGACCCAGGAAACCCGTAATCCCAGCAGCTCTGACTCCTCATTCAGCACCTCGAGGGCCCCCAAAAGGATATCTAGAGTCTCCGCAAAGATGACTGCATCATCTGCGAAATCAAGGTCAGAGATCTTGACATTCCCAAATGATGCACCGCAGCTTGATCTCTCCGACATCCTCCCCAGAATCCAGTGCACACAAGTGCTGAAAAGTATGGGGGCCAGTACAAACCGTTGACCAACTCAACTAACAACTGGAAATAAGTCAGAGATGGTATCACCACATCTCACAGCACTCTCAGTGCCAGAGTATAGTTCAGACATCAGATTCATCAATTTTGGTGGCACCCTACAAAGACCAAGAATCCTCCAGAGGCCATCGCGATTCAATAAATCAAACGCTTTACAGAGATCAACAGAAGCTGCAAGCAGCCCCTACCGAAACTCTTGCCTGCGTTCGGTGAGGACCTCGAAGAGCGAGGATGCGGTGAATTGTTGACCTCTTTGGTGTAAAGCCTGACTGCTCTGGACGATGGTGCTCAAGCAGATGGTGGCGAACCCTCTCAATAATTATCCGAACAAAGACCTTGCCCGGCACTGAGAGCAGTCACCCTTCGGTTGTTGTTGAAGTCTTGGCGATCACCCTTCCCTTTCCAGAGAGGGACAACAAGGCCCATCTTCCAGTCAGTTGGGTTGATGCCTGTGTTCCAGACAGAGCACAGAACTGCATGCAACGACATAAGTACAGCATTTCCACCAGCCTTGATAAGTTCAGCGTGGATACCACAGATCCCAGGAGCTTTACGCCATTTCAACTGGTTTACCGCAGCCTGTGTTTCCAAAAAGGAAGGTGCACCACAGTTGATTGGAGAGTCAACAATACGGATAGCAACACGCCTGACATCCAACTCAACACCTGGTGGATCAGGCTGGTGTAGCCGCTCAAAGTAACAAGCCCAGTGGGCCTTCACTCCGGACTCCTCTGTCAAGAGCTAACCACCCTCTTCTCAAAGTGCAGTACACCGAGGAACGGGCTTGGAGGAATGCAATGCGCGAATTCCCCTGTATGGAGGACGAGAATCACCTGACGACGGTTATGCTCGACTTCCTCACAGATTCCTTGCACATCGGCCTCGTTTTCCACCCTTCGTGCACATCCAGTTTTACGCCTCAGCTCCCTGAACAGCTCAGCTGTGCCATTCCGACTGGCCCTGCGACTCTGGTCAACGGTATCCATTGTCCCTTGAGACAAAATTCTTCTTCAACCCACGGTGAGTTTCAGGACATCTACCAGCAACATCAAGGATGGTGGTCTTGAAGGCACTCCACAACTCTGCAGAATTCCCCAAAGCACTCAGATCCCCCAAATCTCCACTCAGCCTGTTCGCAAACTCCTCAGCTACCCTCTGATCCTCAAGCTTGCCAACACCCAGCCAAGGCTGGGATAGTACCATTCTCCTGGATTTAAGCTGCAACTTCAGAGTTGCTACAACAAGCCGGTGGTCAGTATTGAGGAACTGAGCACTCCGGTAAACCCGGCAGTTCTGGATCATCCTCCAGCGATCATCAACGAGCACATGGTGAATCTCCTTTGCCACACCGCCAGCGATGGAAAACCAAGTCCAGCGATGAGCCTGTGAGCGCTGAAACCATGAACCAGCCACCCTAAGACAATGACTTCCTGCAAAGTCAAGGAACTTAGTGCTATTCAGGTTCACAGTTCCAGACTCATGGGGACCAACACATCAGTCATAACCATCCCTATCAGTTCCAGTCGATGCAATGAAATCCTTCAAGACTTGAAGAGTATCTCGCCTGGAGCACTAATCAACCACAGACTCGAGTGTGCATTGAATGCGTCCCTCATGGTGAGATAACTCGCCTCAGTCGGAGCATATACAGAGATCAGGGAAATGACACCAAGGAATGACGAATCCTTAGTCTCATACTATGCTCGTTGACCCGTGTTTCCTCAATTATCATTGGAGTCAGCCTGTTGGACACAGCAACAGCAACTCCTTGGGTATGGTAACCATCAGAGCGACCAGACCAATTGCATGTGTAACTATCCACCAGGATCTCACTGCAATCCGGTCCCCGAACCTCAGAGAGTGCTGCAATACCGATGTCCAAACGCTTGAGCTCAGATGATAATAAAGACAGATGATCATCCTCTCTTCGTGATAGGACATTACAGGCATGCACCCGAAGGGACCACCTCAGGTTAACCCTAACGAGACCGCTGTCTAGTGGACGACGCCTCAGCACCACCCCGACACTCACTACCGCAATCTCACCCGGTAAGGTTACCCCGTGTTTTTCCGTTTTCTCATGATTGGGGGTCCCGAAGGCTTTTCCCCAATCCCATCATCCGGTGAGGTGCCCTGTGAAGGGCAGCTGCACAGGAGGTACTCCCACGGAGTGGGTTTTCAGATTTTTTTTTTAATGCTTTTCGTATGTTTTGGGGAATGAAGGATTTTACGGTGGCCGGAGTACAAATCCTGCCACCAACCTCCTAATAAAAAGTAACCCAACTGCAGGAGGACGTCCGCAGACACAGTTGGGCACATCGTCCCTATAATTTGGATGCTTTGTGCTCAAGCAGATGGTGGCGAACCTCACAAGCCCCAAGTCATAAACTGCCTCCTTCCCAAACCCCAAGTCCTCAATCCCCGCATCCAAACCCCAAATCCTCACCCAACCTCTCCCAACCCTAAATCCCCTCCCCCACTCCAATCCTTCAACCTCAACCTCAACCTCCCCCCAACACAACTCCTCAACCTCCCCTACCCCACCCCACCCCACCCCACCGGAAGTGCTCACTTCCCCTCCCCTCCCAACCCGAAGGTGTCAATCCCCTCCCCACTTCAATCCTTCAAACCCCCTCTCCACCACAACTCAACCCTTCCCTGCCATCGAAATTCCTCATGTCCCACACCCCCAAAGCCCCAACCTCCCACTCCCAACTCTGTCCCATCTTTGCTCTCCACCCCCCCTCCCCTCCCAATCCCAATTCTGTCCTCCCTCCTCACCCTCCTTCAGAAATATGATGTGAAGTAGTATCTTCACATCATATTTCTGTGAAGGTAGCAGTGCTCACCGGCGGCCTCGAGAATATAGACGATTCATTCACTTTTCTCCACCATTTCTATTATAATGCACGAGTTCCACTTCCACTTGCAAGATTGAGAAAATATCTGACGAATAAGTCATAAATTTATCAAAAATATAGTGGCAATTTTATTTTTTTGATTAAGCTGTCATGTAAAGTGAATTTCCCATGCTCGAATGAATTGGATCAATCTACAATCAGTGCATGTTTTTACATCTATTATCAGTAACCTGTTAGCATCTCATCAATATGCAATTATGCATGAGGGACTTCATTGGCTTCAATTTGTCAACAAGGAGATCATTAATTTATTGCCTGGATTACACAAGTGGATCTTTCAGTCATTTGTTTGCTTTTGTCCTTGTCATGTGTTTGGATTAGTCAACAAGTGGATCTTTCATTGTTATTAGTTTGCATTTTCATTTTAGCTTTACTATGATATTTGTTCATGCAAAATGAAAAGTGCTCCAGAAGGGGACTGCAGCCGACAACACAGGGAATTACCTCTTAATGCTGAATAATCTCTCATCAACACCTTTACAAAACAACTAGAATGGCACTTGGTAGAGCGCATACCTACATCAAGATGAACGGTTTATGTTTTGTATCCCACTGATGGGCCGGATCTGGATCCGGACCTGAACCAAATCTAATCGGCTTGTTCTTGTCACCTACCAAACTCATCCAACAAGTTTTGTCATAACCTATGCACAACTTGAAATACTATGCGATACTGTACATCGTTTTTGGTCCCATCTTTGAATGATGAAGAATCACTTGAAAAAATAAAAAAATTCTCCTATCTGGATATTCATCAAAATCAAATAATTTTGTCCTTGTCACACACCCAACATGTCCACCAAGCCAAGCTTCAGCCGAATCCTTCCATGACATAACTTTTTTTTTTATCCTGATGATAGACAAGACAAGGGTGAAAACATAACCTCCATCTACTTCTGATGGCAGAGGTAACAAAGGTCTCCGAAGACGTTTGTCTGCATGGGGGTTGTGGCTTTTTCTGAGATAGTGCATGGTTCATTCAACACCTCTGGGAAGGGAAAACTTGGCAAGATATCAGCAAGATTTTCTTCAGCGTCCTCTTTTTGTGTCCAGTTCTGCATATTTACAGGATCTCACTGTGTCCTGGATGAATAGGAACTATTAGGCCAGCAGTAAACCTCGATAAAGGGCTATATTTTAGGAGTTTAATCACAAGGCTTGACACAAAGCTACAACAGGTCTCATAAGAAAGATGGTGATCTCAGTAATACATTTAGCCCTGTTGTCCTCATATTTTGGTGTGCGGTCCATGACATATTCACATTTGAAGGATACACCTGTCTGAATATTTGGACCATTTCAGAAAATCACATAATGAATAACATCTTGTGGATATATCAAGTGGTGTCATCGCTTCCAAGGATATTCAGAAGTCCTTGTTGTCTGTCCACGACCTGGGGAAAAGACAGATGGAAGAGTACATCACAGAATCTCTTTGCACTGGGGGGCAGAGAAGCATGTACCAGCCAAACCCAAAATCCAAACTCAAAACGTTTTCGATTTCCAAAAAGAAAACAAAAATCCTGATTTTGAGTCAGAAAGCATTGGTTGCAATCAACCCGGAAATGGTTTTCCGCCGTGCTTTGCTATTCACTGAAGTCCACCCTGACCTGAATATGAAGCACGTCCAGAGCTATCCCATTACGTCTGTTCCGACATCTATCTTTCATGAAGATGGAGCTCCACGGAAGAACACCAAAGCAGAACTGGGGCATATTCTCAAGGGCCTAGTCGATGAAGAGCACGAAAACACTGCCAGTGATAACCAACATCGCAGCGTGTACATCAGGGATGCTATGGCTGAACTCCATATCCTGGGTGGAAATGGTGGTACCTTTGGGAACTTGGAGCAGTGTTACCTAAACCAGTTGCTTCATTGCATCAAAACACACCACACCCTCATCGATGTCTTCGACCATTATAATGATGTCAATTCTGTGAAGACAGACGAAAGAACGAGACGCCTTGCTGTTGCTGGTGGATCCCGAAGCTACCAAGTCATTGCTAGATGCCCAGTACCACAATGGACGAAATTCATGGCTCTATCATCAAACAAATCCACCTTGACACACTTCATCTGTAGTCACGTCATGCAACATGCACCAGCAGCAAAATAACTTTTAGATCACCAAGAAAAGCGGATCTATTTGGCTGGTGGCTTCTCTGATGGTTCGCTTTCAGCATGCCTTTCATCTGCAGGAATGTATCATGACAGTCAACTCGCATCAATGCAGGAAGAGGCAGATTCTCGGATATTTCTTCATGTGAAGCATGCCGATGTTGAGTTCAGACGTAACAATGTGCGTGGGTCCATTACAATCAAATCAGCAGACACTGATGTGCTTGTCTGAGCGGTCCACTACTTTCCACAGTTGCGAGACACTGCCGAAATATGGATAGAGAAAAGAACATCAGCAGGATGCAAGCTTATCCCGGTCCATCAGATATGTTACAGCTTGCTTCCAGAAATGTGTACCTGGCTTCCTGCATTTCATGCCCTGACAGGATGTGACTCTGTATCAGCATTCTTCGGCTATGGTAAAAAGAAAGCATGGAAAGCTATGAAGACACTGCATCTTCAGAATAATGGTCCACACCTCGAAGTCCTCGCCACTGACGATCTCCAGGAGGCAGTGGCTGCTTCAAGACATTTAGTCAGTGCCATGTATGATTCTCAAGGGAAATATATGGATGCACATACAAATTTGAATGATCTTCAGGAGAAACTCGCAGCGACCAAAGATGTCCCAGTGCATAAGTTGCCTCCGTCCGAACCAACTTTTCTCGAATATGTGAAGAGATCCATTCACCAAACCCGAGTATGGATGAGGGTCCACGACCAAAGAGGGTCGTGGATGGTACAGAGGAGAAGGTGTGCTGCATCCCACATTGTTTGATGGACCCACATCAGCGGAGATGTTAGATGGTCTTGTGTGTACATGCCGTGGTAGTGAACCATGTACAAACAGCTGCAGCTGCTCACAAGACAGTTTGCCTTGCACTAACGAGTGCATGTGTGCTACCAGTGACAGGCAGTGTGGCAACGAACTGTCACATGGTGACCAAAATGACACGGACAGTTATGGTTGAACATATCGAGGACACTCGCTCAAAATATATGTTTTAGTTCATTTCTCGTAGAACAATGTGTATTGGTGTAACATATAGTTATCACATCACTTGTGCAAACTTCAGTCACTATATAGTATAATTTGCTAGTAGAAATTCGTTTCAAAATATTCTCATTATATTGATATGGTAAACTGAACACATATAAAATAAAGAAAAAAATATGACAATTGGCAGATGCTCGTTTCTGTAGTTGATGATTTTCAAAGTTAGCGGTCCGGAAATTACGTCTTTTTTCTATTAAAAGTACTCAAATGTACATATATTTATCTAGTAGTAGTCCATTAAGTAACTAGTAGTATTCCCCTGTTAATTCTGCACATTTCAATACCAATCATGTAAAAATAGGGTGCATTGCTTTGTAGTTATGGCTAATTCACTGATTTTCGGAAATGGTCAAAATTTTCTAATGGGTGTATCCTTCAGGTGTGAATATTTCATGGGCTGCACACCAAAAAATGAAGACAACTGGGCAAAATGAGTTACTGAGATCCCCATCTTTCATATGAGACCTCTTGTAGCTTTGTGTCAAGCCGGTTGATTAAGTACCAAAAAAATCTGACCTATACCGCTGGCCTATAAGCATGATGTTGCCGCTGGTTGTATTTTTAACCTTCCTTTAAACAAGTACCCAAACCCTCATACCTGGACTTGCAGACATTCTGTACCATAAATGATGACCTTGTCTAAGTGATGTGTATATTTTTCCCGAACCCATTATAATATCTCTGGTTTCTCTTCCTCTTCGTTGCTGTAAATATTTTCATTATGTATTTGCTTGTATGATGCCTCGTTACGATTATGCTACGTGACACGATGACACCGGGCTTTGGAAGCTGTTTATTTTAGTGCATGACATTTAATGCATTTATTGTGTTCATTCGTCTTTTGCTTTTGTCCTCCACCCATGCTCAATAATGAATAGTTTCTCAATGCATTTTTTTAATTCTCAACATATCTACATTTATTTATTTTTACATGAAAGATCAATAATGAATTCAAATGCTCCTGAAAGCCTTTCACAGAAAAAGCAAGCCAACAAAAAAAAAAACCAACAAAAAAAAAAACCAACAAAAAAACAGCAGTCATTTAACGGGAAGAGTGGGGACAAACTTCATTCAAAAAGCAGTACCTGTCGCCATGGCAATAGAGGAAGATGGGTGTCCAGTGAGGGAAAGTGCAGGGTGAGTACGAGGCGCAGCCAGCTGGGGGTACACCTGTGCTGGGAGCCCGTTTGGTTGTACCACTGTGGTGTGATGGATCACGTGTGCTGGTGCTGGTGCATAGAGGGTTGGAGCAAGGTACATACCAGGCTGTAACGAAAACATGAAATAAGAGAATAAGAAATAAAGGTAATGCCATAATGTCTCTGACTTTGGGAGAAAGGAAAGCCTTCCAATTATATACAGTATACTGTAATCCAGAAACCCGTTGTCCCATCTTTTCGACAAGAAATTCTGCTTTCAGAAGCCAGAAAATATTAATGGCAAGATAAACTTTACTCTCCCTCCCCCCACGTCCTCAGTCCCTGAAGTGGAAATCCTGTTCTTTCATCAACTAGGTTCTAGGAAACTAACTAACTGTGTTGACAGTTGCAGTTATCGACTGACTAAAGCCAACTTTTACATATTCAACTTTTATGACGATCGCCGATGCACCTGAAAACCATGTCGACTACGATCATCAATCGCCTCACATTACTCGATTATCAAGGACTTCCATAAACTAAACTGTCGCAGACGGTCTTGTTGCGTTGCACCAGCAAATATGTGGTGGGCTTTACCGGCTGAGTGTCAATGGCTAGTAACACCTGCAACCAAATTTGCACCTGCAATTCCGCAAATGAAGCCTCATAAACATCTCTCTTCCACACCTCTCCTTGGCGACCCCTCCTCTCCTTGGCAACCCCTCCTCTGCTTGGTGACCCCTCCTCTGCTTGGTGACCCCTCCTCTGCTTGGTGACCCCTCCATTTCAGTTCCGTTATTAAAGTGTATCATGGGATTCGGAAAGGCGTACAGAGATTACCATGAAATAATTAAGTAAAAATCCCATGCCTTGAAGAGGCGTCAAAGAGAGAGGTTGACGGGGCCGAGAAATGATTGGTGTACTATTCGACACTTTGCTAATTTTTCACCTCATTCATATTGCCATTAACACAACTCACAAAGATTTTAAAAAAAAGAAGAGATGGACTCTTAATTTGATGCATTGATCACAGTGAGTTTTGAGCCCTTGATAGCATGCTTCATGCTGGGGAAAAAAAAAATGCTTTCTTCAAGGCTTGGGTCATGAACCTGGACCTCACACCACTCATGAAGTTTTGTAACAGTGATTCAAGCTATGGAGAAAAACTTTTCCCAAAGCAAAACAATTTCCAGATCATTTCTTTGATCCCCAGGATAGCATTATTAATAAATTGATATAACCGATTAAACATTAATTTTATCATCCATTGAGGCCTGTGCTGATTCTCTGAATAAGATAATTGAAATTTTCTTGACAATCAATTATATGCTTCCGCCCACGCTGCACCCAGAGCGGCCACACCACTCGTACGACCACTATCCCCCTTACCCCAACTATGCTTATGTCTGGACAGTTTTAAGTAGTTCCATGAGAAAGAATTAAATGGTGTTATACCTGAAATGCAAAATTGAGCTGCAATTGAGGTACAACTGTATTTCTGTGATGCTACATGTACATCTGTTCATGAGGATTGTTAGCTAGTACGAGACAAACATGCTCCAACTTTTTAAAACGTCACTATTTACACTGAATAGCAACATTTAGCAACATTGCAGAAAGATTGTGTCACGTGCACATGGGAGGATGGGGGGTTGGGGATGGTGAGAAGGGGGCTGTGAGATGGGGGTGAGAGAAGAAGATAGTACGCAGAAGTAGTGGGGAACACAACAGGTACTGAGAGCACAACTCAAAAGAGACATTGTTGTTTGAACAGAGGAAAGAAAATATATTCTGCAAAAAAAAAACAAGGAAATATATTCATATTCTTGACAGAGAGGTGCTCAGGAAAACTCATGAATACTTCAAAGCTCGAATCCTGGAGAGGTGACTATTCCATCAGAGAAGTGTGGAAACATTTTCTGAAGAGGAATGATAATAAAACCCACACCAGTCAGGGCAATGCAAGATGGCTTTACCCATTCGATCACCAAGCCACACCGCCACACAAAGATAGACAAGTATGAATATGCTTTTCCCGTTCTATAACTGTCCAGACATCATTTTACTTGGGCAAATTGGGCTTGGGCTGCATAGGGTGAGCGCACTGGGTAGAAGGTGAATGGATGGTAAGCCGAAGGACCAGGGGATGGCTGGTAGGCCGGTGGCGGACCTCGTGCCTGTCCTGGGGATATCTTGTACGGTGTGCTTGAACCGAATCCTGGAAAAACAAAAATGCAATGACATCAGTGAGAGGCAGACACAATGGTTTAACTTGTAGTTTGGAAAACCAAGACGTGATAATGACAAAAACATGAACAAAATTCATCGAGAATGATTTTAACAAACTTCAATAAAATTAATTACCGAACATACTGTTATGGAAATGACTCATCGGGGGTAACATTGCTTCGTATAGTTCAGTTATTTCCTTAATGAATGTCTTGGAACAAGCGTGAGGAAATTAATCGTGACATTATAAATTTATCAAGACATCCACCCTCCCTTCTGTATGTGACTAAAAACCACCAACCATATGAGCATTTTATTTAATGTTCTTCCATTTAGAATCTGTCCTTAAAAGTGGCTGGGTAGGCCATCAGGCTTCACCCTTTGAACCCTCGTGGCTGTTTCACCAGCTGCAATTCAAACCTCCATAAACTCTGGTGGCTTGTCAGTACCGACCACCACGTGTTCCTGTTTCCATACATATCACAAGCAACTTCCTGAGAAATTAGTGGCTCTGCTATATGACACCTAATCTTCGGTCTGCGTCGCCGCTAATTGCTCAGGAAGTGTGAGGGATGTTTTTGCTATGCACACGATTCGGCGTACTCCCGCCGCTTCCTGTCCTGGCGTGCGTGCCGTGAGAGTCTCGTTGGAGGTGCGAGTGTGAGGGAGGCTTTTGCTTGCACACGATTTGGTGCACAAGCCAATTCGGTTCTGCTGCGCAGTTTGCCTGCACTCGAGTGTTGTATGACTGTTGCACCGTTCTCCCACCGCTTCCCGTCCTGGCATGCACGAGACGTGACAATCTCTTTGGAAGTGTAAGTGCGAGTAAGGCTTTTGTCGTGCGCATGCTTTGATACACTCGCCAGTCGGCCCATCCTTGTGCATATGCTGAAGCGCATGATCTGCGAAGTACTAGCATGAGATTCACATCGCTTTTTGATGATTTGTCGCTTAAAATCGTTCCAAAATGAGTCAAAATGTTATGTCAGTTGATGTGGTGTTGAGCTCGGATGAGGAAGGTATGGATGGTGATGGTTATTATTATGGTAATGAGAGTAATTTTGAGTCGGAGAATGACTTTTCAAACAGGTAAAGTGAAACTGACAGTACTGACGACAATGCTGGGGGAGTTCCCAGAGGTGTTGGTAGGGGGCGCGGCCAAGGTTGAGGGCGTGGTCGTGGCAGAGGACAGGGTGTAAGGGATAAACCAAGGCCTGACTCCCCCCCCCCCCCCAGGATGGACAGGAGCCACTGCAGGGTTCAATGAATGTCAGTTTAGCCCTCATGAGCAACCATGGCCTAAAAATTTACCAAATGCAATAAATGTGGGAAGTACTCCACTCGACTGTTTTGGCTTGTTCTGGAATTATGTTGTTTGGGATTTACTTCTCACAGAGACCAATCACCAAGCTGAATGTGTGATTGCAGCCAAACCAAACGATTATGCAGCAAAATCTTTCCAACAAAAGTCTCTGACTTTGGCAGATAAGAGTTAAAGGTATTTTTTGCGCTCTGATTCACCGTGGAAATGTTGATACATAAGGCTAGGTACAAGCGGTACTGGAGGTCTAATGATGCCACACTTACTTATATGCCTAGTTTTCCAAAGGTCATGCATGATAATAGATTGGTTCCTTGCAATCTGGTTTCTCCTACAATGTGTAAATGAGGATGATCCCCAGCTTGATAACATTGATAAAATATACAAGACCCACCCACCAAGTGTTCAACTATTTGAATGAGAAATTCAAGCATTACTTTGTTCCAGTAATGAACTTTCACTTGATGAGGGAATGATCCCCACTAAAAACAAACTGTCGTTCAAATGGGGAATCAAGACGTTTTTGACTGTGTGATTGTGAAAATGGGTACATTTACAATGCTGAGGTTTACACACTGGGAGGAGACATGATGCCAAAGCGATCGATAACCTTGGGGTTCCAGGGAACTTGGTTGTCCGAACGACTGACAAATTCTTCGGACAGAATTATTAGCTGTGCACTGATCAATTCTACACCTCAGTTCAGCTGGTCGAGTATTTGATCATAAAACAAGGGATTAGGATGTGTGTAACGACTATGACCAACAGAAGAGAATTTCCCAAAACTCTTGCCAGGAGAAACAATGAAATGTAAAAAGGAGAATCGGAAATTGTATTCAATGAGACTGTTGTTGTTTTAGTTTGGTGGGACAAGCGGCCCATATATTTTGCCACGTCAATCTACATCTCTTCCCCTCCTGAACATGTTCAGCGATATGATGCTACTGAAAAAAGGAAAGATTCCTGTTGCTTGTCCAAAAGCAGTGAAGGCCGATAATGCTTATATTTGGGGAGAAGGGAGGGCAGACAAAAATGACTGAATTACAAGATTGCAGAAATGCTGCCGCCACTATAAATGGTCAAGACGCTTGGTGATTAAAATTCTTCATGTGGGCTGCGTACAATGCATACGTACTGATGGGTTTCATAAAGCCCCATGCTCCACCAAACAAGAGTGTCGTCACTTTCCATTTGTTTATGTAGAAACTGTGTCAGGAACTTGTAGATGTTCAATATACTGGAGCAGCATTTAGTAATCGACGCTCAGCAGTTTCATGATGAGCAACGACTGAAACGGGATGCTCACCATGATGTAGGAAAGGCTCCACATGTGACTACCAATAATCGTTGTGCTGTGTGCAGAGAGAAGTACCTTAGGGCTAAGCAAAGGATATGGACTTGCCAAAACGTTGTAAGACAATACACGGGAGCATGTACTGTGGAGAATTCTTGTGTATCGGAAAGCCGGGCAATAACTGCTGCTTTGACTGGCACCATAAAGTAGAGTATTGGTAATAAACACAACAAAGAAGAAAGTAAGATAGTCTGATTCAACATATCATATATTTGTAATTACAGTGCTAAGAAAATATTTTTTACAAGCAGAAAACCAAAATAAAACAAATTTCAACTTTTCAGTGATTATTCTCAAGGGAGCCCATAAGTCCATCGTCTCGGGTCATGTGACCAGGGTGTAGTGCAACCGAAGCGCACCGAGGTGCCGCTCAGGCACCTCGGTCCATCCGAGGCGGAGCTTAGCTCTTCAACAGTAACATTAAAAAAAGGAAAAAAAAACACCCACATGAAATCCAAAATACAGTACTATATTCATTTCAACCTAGAATTTGTCAACATTATTTATTTACCCACTTTTTTTCTCAATTTAGATGTTTTTTTTTTACATATTTACTCGTCACAAGTAAATCCATCCATCCACTGGGACCATACATACCCTGTGCAGAGCGTTGGTGCTGCCAAAGCAGTTACCTTGGCTATTGCGCACAATCCTGGACGGGTCGCCACTCCGACACAGGATACCAGCAAGCTGGCACTCATTTTGCCGACCTCAGGATGACAGGCAGAGTCAACCTCACCTGGTATTAATTCAACAGCCAGGGGGATTTCAACTCAGGATCCTCCGATTCCGAGCACACTACCCTAACCATTAAGCCAACGTCAACACCAAGCAAATGCCGGCCTCTATACTGCCAAATTCTTGTGAACGATTTACCTTTTAACATCAAACAATCGCCAACGCTGTGGAAGGTTCGCATGTGAACGATTTACAACTTTCCATGATGGATTCACGACTTCATTTTGACAGCTCTGATAAGACCCTCTCCCCCGCGTCACCCTCCCCCAAACCCCCTGTAGTTACCATCTCTCATCACACCCTCATTCCCTCACTCATTCTTCCTCATTCCCTCCTTCTCTTGGTGTTGCCCATTATTGCCATCTTCCTTCACTCCCTCCAAGGTGATGCAAGTTGACAGAATGTGAGCATTTTACAGCCATGGCCCATGTGTGTGTGTGTGAAGACGCACACGTTCACCAAGCCCACACCCCACCCTTCCTACTCTCTATTTCCATTTTGTGTTCTGTGATCAGCGTGTCCAGAAATGTTACCGGCTACATCTACAGAGGCATTCGTACATCATTTCAATCAATAAAATTGAGAACCCGTCAAACGGTTTTGGACTTAAACCTTTTTTTGATCGTAGTTTATCGATAAACAATCATATTTGCGTGTTTATATTTAAGTGAGCAATTCTGAAACCTAACCTCTCAAATATGTCGTGCCTTCCTGTACATATGTGGGAAACATGGTGTCTGAATGAAACCATTTATTTTCCACTGAAAGAATAGTTAGATACTGCCAAATTCATTGATGGAGGTTGTTTAGTGGCATCAACAATTTGTGCTCCGCCACCATGTTGGAGAACAAAAGAGAAAGAAAGAAAGGAACTTCACGATCGGTTGAGTTATTGAATTTTGTGTGCTTTCATGGCAAATTATTAGGGTCAAAGCTTGTCCCAAAGCTTGGATACGTCGATACATTAGACACTGTCTTGGGAGCGATATTACAACAACACAGGTTATAGGAAACACGGACCTGTATGAATTGCCAAATATCACAAAATGCAGAAGTGAGACAAACTTTCCAACCATTTTAAATCCAGTCAGTGAATTATCTTGTGTTTACCAAAAGTACTTTATCCTGGAAGATGTGAAGGCATGGAAAAGTTTGGATGCCGTCAAACAGTTGAAGTCTGGCTGGATCAGTGATGTGGCTGTTTTTGTGAAGAATGGTTATCAGGTTGTTGCAAAGATAGGCCTATAATGCGTCAATGATATGGACTCATAACAGCAGAGCAGATAATCATGAAGTTATGCATGTTAACATCATGCTTATCTACTCTGCCATCGCATTCAATACTCTCGGATGTTTACAACAACTAAACAACTAATACCGGCAGACAGAACACACAGCTGAACATCCATCCGAGGGACAGCACACATATATTGATGAATCACCCTGCCTATGACACACCGGGATGATAGTTTATAGTTGGCCTGGGATTCAAACCCAGAATAGACAGTTTAAAGGTGAGTGTGCGTATCTCTAGGCCATCCTGCCAGTACCAAATACCACATTGTATAGAAATTAAATAAAAATTAAAAACTTCTCTTTATTTCTTAAAATACAACGTGTAGGTTTGTCGAAAAATGGTGATTGGAGAGTCAATGACCTGACTTGTCTTAATTGAGAGAGTAACTGAAAGGGGATTCTTAATTGTGAGGTTAAGTGGGTGTGAGTGTTAAAAGCTTTTGTTTATCATGGTAAAATGTGCATTTCATTTATCACTCATTTTGGGGACTCAAATGGTTAGTGTCATGGTAAAACTTGACGTGACGGTAGATATAGCGATGACGTCACGGCTGACATTTTTTTGCAGGGCACTTTAGCAGGGTACCTCAAAAATCTGGCACGACCCTACTGCACACAACCCACAACGAGCAAATGAGGCTGCACCGGTTGACTTGTATTCGCGGATATTTTTGTTGACGGAAATTTTCCGTCCGTTTTGTGATTATTAATTTTTTTTTTCCTGGGATATTAGCTTTGAATTGCATGAGTATGAAAAATTTCAGCTTTCAACCCAAACGAGAAAAAAACTGAAGTTTTGTGCAGAGTTAGTTGTACCTGGAAAATCGAAGATTTTGTTATTCTATCTGTTCGTTCGTTTGTCTGTCAATTGCCTACAGGTCACAATTCCAAACAGATCATCATGAAACTTTATCAAGTTGTAGGGGTAGTCTCAACTGAGAAGCCTATCAATTTTGAGGTCAAATGTCAAAAGTAATCTTGGTCAAATTTCTAAAATCATCATTATTCATCCTATTAACTTGAAAGTTGAACAGGATTTGCATATTGCATCCCTGAATTTGGAAAGCAACTAGTTTTGAGGTCAAAAGGTCAAAGGTCAACTCGAGGTCAAACTTCTAATATCATCAATTTCAATCTGAAAAATAATCAATTTTCACCCGATTCACCTGAGCTTTAAGATTGTCAATTATAATCTCAATGAAATGGACAATTTCATGTCTCCATGGCAACCTTTGGAGAGGGGGGTTGATTTTGCAAGTATCGTGCTCTGCACGACGTCTTTCTCTTGTTTGTTTGCCCCTGATACATTTCCAACCGCCTGGGCCAATTTCCCTGAAATTTGCTTTACCACATGATTTTAACACAGAGAAGGTCTATGTCACAAAAAGCAAAAAATTTATGATTTTTTAAAATTTTTAATCAAATAGATGTTTTAAAAGCATGAAATAACTGCGCTATGAACGGTTGAGTGTCACATGTCAGATGCCCCATTTTGGGGTGCAGCTTGGTTGCGTCTGTGTTCGAAGGTCAATGCTCTGTCAGGAATCGAACCAATTGCATTTAAATAATTTTTTTTGTTTATCCAGAATGGAAATCAACATACAAAGGGTCTGGTCTCTGTGGGACTACACTGCGTGGTCATATGCCACTGTATAACCAGAAACAAGGAAATGCTATTTGGCCAATCATTGCCATGTTGCACTCCTGAATTAATTTTTCCGAAAGCTCAAAGCAACAATCATCTTGATGTTTTACCACTTATGTGTAAATAACTTAATATTGATCAGGTGACCCAACTTATATACAACAAGCATTAACACAAAAAAATGGAGCGTTACCCACTCCTTTTTATGCAAGCTTCAGTTATCAGCAAATTGTTCTCATTCTCACCAGTGTTGTAAGGAGCAGTGCCTGCAAAGGTACATGGTGTATATGGTGGTGCCGGCGAAGAGTACCCATGAGGAAAGCCTGCAATACATAATTGAGTGAGAGACCCAGAATATGGGAGGAGGAACAATGACTCTTTAATGCAAAGTATTTCAACACAACTTTTAAAAGACAAGATTTTGATAAGCTCAACAAGCAGCATTCACACCTGGGTAGCTGAAGCCTTTGGTGGGTGGCAAGGAGGTTGCAGGCCCAGGTGGAGCACCATATGCAGGGTTCATAATCGAACCGGTCACCCTTTTAAAACGATATGAACAAGGGGTTGAGGTCAAGGTTGAGGTCAAAGTCAGGAGTGAATCTGGCCATGGGGAGTAAAACAGGTGTTCAAAAACATGTTACTACACAATTTATCACATACATTCAAGTTCAGACAGCCAGCATGTGATGAAGTACGAATGCTGACATATTTTTACATTATATTCAGCATGAGTAAATACCACCCATCGCTTCGGTGATGGGAATACTAAAGGCAGGGGGTGGGCAGAAAAAGAGGGGTGGGTGAGTGAGAGAGGGGTGGGAGAGAGAGAGGGAGTGGAGAGTCAGGAGGTGAAGGGCAAAAGAGAGGAGGGAGGAGGAGTGAGGAGGGGTGTGTGAGCAAGGAGAGAGGGAGAGTGAGGTGTGGGGGAACAGAAGACAGCGTGAAGTGTGATGAAGGGAAGACAGACGTGCGGTAGAGCGTTAATTACGGTTCATACTGTATTATAAAAATGATTCTGTATAGAATAACAGTGAAGATGGAAACAAAAATAATGTCTGAAATCAATTTCTACCGGTCATACTAAAAATACCGCCCGGAGACAGACACCGCCCGGACAGGTCCGGAGACAAAACTTGGAGCCAAGCCATCCGAAGACAATAAAACACTGCCCAGACACATCCAGAGAAAAACACCGTCTGGACATAATCACTGCCATGACACGTCCGGAGAGAGAAAGGGAGAAAGGGAGAAAGGGAGAAAGGGAGAAAGGGAGAAAGGGAGAAAGGGAGAAAGGGAGAAAGGGAGAAAGGGAGAAAGGGAGAAAGGGAGAAAGGGAGAAAGGGAGAAAGGGAGAAAGGGAGAAAGGGAGAAAGGGAGAAAGGGAGAAAGGGAGAAAGGGAGAAAGGGAGAAAGGGAGAAAGGGAGAAAGGGAGAAAGGGAGAAAGGGAGAAAGGGAGAAAGGGAGAAAGGGAGAAAGGGAGAAAGGGAGAAAGGGAGAAAGGGAGAAAGGGAGAAAGGGAGAAAGGGAGAAAGGGAGAAAGGGAGAAAGGGAGAAAGGGAGAAAGGGAGAAAGGGAGAAAGGGAGAAAGGGAGAAAGGGAGAAAGAGAGAGAGAGAGAGAGAGAGAGAGAGAGAGAGAGAGAGAGAGAGAGAGAGAGAGAGAGAGAGAGAGAGAGAGAGAGAGAGAGAGAGAGAGAGAGAGAGAGATTTGTGAAAGGGTGCTGCACTGTATTAGGCAGGGGTGGAGTGAGGACGGGACAGAGAGAAAGGAGGCTGGGGGGGGGGGGCGAGGAGTTAGCTTTTATGAAACACACACACACACACACACACACACACACACACACACACACACACACACACACACACACACACACACACACACACACACACACACACACACACACACACACACACGGCCGGTATCGACAATTTTTGGGGAATCGGCAGATTGGAGTCAGTATGATTACTGACTAGAGTACGTACTGTACACAACCCAAAACCCTTGAGTAGCTTTCACCCTTGTTTTGGGGGAATTTCAATAAACAAACTAAAAAACACAACGTTGCATTAGAGACGTTTTAAGTAGATGTGCACAAACATTATTCTTTACCAGCCGAAGCCCCGTCACAGATAGATTCCGTTCATTCAACCACCCTCACCAGCTCACCCACACTAGAGAGACATGGACTGGACAGGGCGTGCTTGCCCCCGCCTACTCATCCCCTGCCCCTGCCCCATTCCCCCCCACCTTCAATTTGCTTACCCCCGCCCAAAAATTTAATTACCCCGGCCCCGCCTCTTCACTCCCCGACCCCTGTCTCTTGATTCCCCGCCCCACTTGCCCCCGGGCCCCCACCCCTCACGCTCAACCCAGCTTAATTCGCCCCAGCCCCCGCCACATTTCCCCCGTTTCCCGCTTTCAATTTGCTTACCCCCGCCCAAAAATTTACTTACCTTGCCCCCCCCGCCTCTTCACTCCCTGCCCCCATCTCTTCATCCCCCGCCCCCGCCTCTTCACTCCTCGCCCCCATCTCAACGAAAAGTGTTTATTCTGCTTCAGAGTTGAAGGTTGACTGTTGCCACTATGTGCGATGCACTCTTACAGGTACGAAGTTTCTTTCAGTCCAGGTCACAGTACCGAGAAAAATGTGACGCGACAGCAAGGAGGAGCACAAAATTGATCCTTCAGTATTAATATATAGAAGATACAATGTTTCTTGTTTCATTTTTTGTGTCAAATTCACATTCTGAGGTAGTCAGCATGTGCAGAAGAGGGTTTTACATTGCAGACGCTATTTTCGAGGAGTGGAATTACACCTCTCAGCGGTGACGGTCTGTCGACGACAGACGTAATGGCGTCAGCGAATGACTGATGATGTCATGACGTCCTGACGCCTCTCAGCGGTGACGTCACACGTCGCCATGTAATCGAATGTAAAACGAAAAGTGTTTATTCTGCTTCAGAGTTGAAAGGTGACTATTGCCACTATGTGCGATGCACTCTTACAGGTACGAAGTTTCTTTCAGTCCAGGTCACAGTTCCGAGAAAAACGTGACGCGACCGCGAGGAGGAGCACAAAATTGGTCCTTCAGTATTAATATATTGTTGTGGTTGACGAAATTCGCAAACCACCATTCAGGTCCCTTAGGTGAGATATCTCTGTAAGTATATGTGTAGTTAGTCCAAACCCGTTGTTTAGAGGGAATAAATGTCATTCATTCGGGCTGCGACCCTTCAGGATAGCCGTTTTTCTTTTACTATCTTTATTTTAGACCAGCCGCCATTACTACCACCACAACCACCACCAACCATGTCTCAACAGCCATCACACAACAACCACCAACCGCAACGCCGCTTCATAACAACAGCCACGACCCTTGCCGTCACATCTCGCTCTCGCAACCATCGCATCACCGCCATTCCCGCGCCGCTTGTGGGCACCGATCCTGGACTCGTACAGGGCGCGCACCGAGCAGCGGGTGCAAAAACACCAGCCTTTCCAAGAAATCGGATCAAGAACGATTCACGCCCACTTCTGTTCCGTCCTATCAGCGAGCGTGGGGCGATTTGGCCCCGCCTCCAGGTGCGTCGGAGTATAATCGCTATATGCAGATTCGTGGATCAAAAATCATTCACGCCCACTTTTCCTCTGTCCAATGGGGAGCCAGCCAGAGGTGAAGGGTCGAAGGTGAAGGAGCGAAGCCCCGGGGGCTATAAAGGGCCACGTTCGCTCGCCGAAGAGTAGTTGAGTCAGTCAAGGAGAGTTGAGAAGAGAAGAGTCAGAGAAAGCAGTTGGACGGAGTTGAGAAGAGTGGAGAGTGGGAGAGTTGGAGAGGTGGCGGCGGCGAAGGCAGTCGAGAGGGCGCTCGTGTCAGAGTCGGGGAGCTGCGGAGAGGGGAGGCCGGTAACGCGACCGAGGTCGCGGTGGAGATGCTCGTCGCGGGGCCCGAGCCAGCGAGATATCCTCATTCCCGCGAGCATCAACAACCCCCTCCTGTTTCCCCCCCCCCGCGCTGAGATAGTGTGAGAAGGGGGCCCCGTTCCCACCCCATTCCAGACACTGTCCGCGAGGCCCGCGGAGTCGGGGCGCCACCGCCATTTTGCGGCTCATCACCAGACGGGTAGGCTCGACGCGGTCTCGGCCCCAGGCCCGTCTGCCCCCCTCATCGTTGAGGGTGGTCCCTTTTTCTTTTGCTTTGAGTATATGTGTTGTCGGCGCCGTCTGTGAAGTAAAACTGTATAAGTGTTGCTGTGTGCTCGGTAGTCGGAAGTAGATCTGCATTGTGTTTCTCTTTTACATTTGCTTTTTGTGCAGAATTGTCGTGTCACTTTTACATTTGCTTTTTGTGCAGAATTGTCGTGTCATTTTTACATTTGCTTTTGGTGTATAATTGTATATGTGTGCTTTCCGTTTGCCGCGGAATAAATGTGCTTTATGTTGAACTGTTTCTCCCGTTTCGCTTCGTCTTTTCTCTAATTGAATCTCCATCTTACTTCACGTAAAGGGTTGGTCGTGGGCTAAAAACGCCCGATAATTAATCGAACCGTCGAGGTTGACGACAACACCGCTCGGTTATCCCGATAGTACGGAACGGGTCGCTTAAAGTGGCCCGTGTCCGAAGTCGACCTGCGGCGAGGTGCGATCGCCCGGTCTACCCTCCGTGTGGGTACTTAGGTAGGTCGAATTTGGCGAGCAACCCTATCCCACGCGGGGGGCCGATTGGCACGATCGTGGTGAGGCCGAAAGGCCCATCCGTGACTAGTTCCCGGCGTTAGTCCGAGAGGGTCACGACTGGATTGTCCGTCCGGTGGGCGACGTGCCGCGATTCGAGTTACGTGGCCGTCCGCACGCCGGCGGGCGCGAATCCGCAACAATATATATATATATATATATATATATATATATATATATATATATATATATATATATATATATATATATATATATATATATTATCGTGTTATTCGTCGGCCTCGACGGTTCGATTAATTATCGGGCGTTTTAGCCCACGACCAACCCTTTACGTGAAGCAAGATGGAGATTCAATGAAAGAAAAGACGAAGCGAAGCGGGAAAACAGTTCAACAATAAGCACATTTATTTCGCGATGAACGGAAAGCACACATATACAATTCCACCAAAAGCACATGTAAAAGAAGAAGACAATGCAATATTACACAAAAAGCAAATGCAACAATGCAGATCTATCCGACGACCGGGCACACGGCAACATTTATACAATTTTACTTCACAGATGGCGCCGACAACACATATTCCCAAAGCAAAAGAAAAGAGAACCACCCTCCAGGATGAGGGGGGGTAGGCGGGCCTGGGGCCGAGATCGTGTCGGGCCTACCCGTCTGATGATGAGACGCGGAGCGGCGGTGGTGCCTCGACTCCGTGGGCCTCGCGGACAGTGTCTGGTAGGGGGTGGGAAGGGGGCCCCCTTTGTCGCACTATCTCAGCGCGGGGGGAAACAGGAGGGGGTTGCTGATGCTCGGGGGAAGGAGGATATCGCCCTGTCTCGGGTCCCGCGGCGAGCGTCTCCTCCTCGACCTCGGGCGCGTTACTGGCCTCTCTCTGGGCAGCTCCCGGCACCGACGCGAGCACCCCCTCGTCCGCCTTCGCCGCCGTCACCTCTCCACAGCTCCGTCCTCTTCACTCTGACTAGTACCACTTCTTTCCAGCTCCACCGACGACTCTCTTGAACTCCGCACACTCAACTTGACTGACGAACGCAGCCGTTTTTATAAGCCCCGTGGCTTCGCTCTTTCACCCTTGACCCTCTGCCTCCGACCCTTCACCTCTCTTGCTGGCTCCCCATTGGCCCGAGGAAAAGTGGGCGTGAATGCTTTTTGATCCATGAATTTGCATATAGCGACCACCCTCCAACGCCCTGGAGGCGGGGCCAAATCGCCCCTCGCTCACCGATTGGATGGAACAAAAGTGGGCGTGAATGCTTTTTGATCCATGAATTTGCATATAGCGACCGCCCTCCAACGCCCTGGAGGCGGGGCCAAATCGCCCCTCGCTCACCGATTAGACGGAACAAAAGTGGGCGTGAGTCGTTTTTGATCCGTTTTCTGCGGAAAGTCCGTGATGTTTTTGAACACGCTGCTCGGTGCGCGCCCGACACGAGTCCAGCATCGGTGCCCACAAGTGGCGCGAGATGGTGTGGATGCGATGGTGGCAAGTTGTGACGGTAAAGGTCGTGGCGGTTGTGGTGAAGCGGCGTTGTGGTTGGTGGTTGTTGTTGTGAAGCGGCGTTGTGGTTGGTGGTTGTTATTGTGAAGCGGCGTTGTGGTTGGTGGTTGTTGTTGTGATGGCTGTTGAGACGTGGTTGGTGGTGGTAATAATGGCGGCTGGTCCAAAATAAAGATAGTAAAAGAAAAACGGCTATCCTGAAGAGTCGCAGCCCGCATGAATGACATTTATTCCCTCTAGACAACGGGTTTGGGCCTAACTACACATATACTTACAGAGATATCTCACCTAAGGGACCTGAATGGTGGTTTGTGAATTTCGTCAACCACAACTATATATATATATATATATATATATATATATATATATATATATATATATATATATATATATATATATATATATATATATATATATATATATATATATATATATATATATACATATATATATACATATATATATATATACATAAACAGCTGAGTGTGAAAGGTGGAAAAAAAACTTTGCTCGGTAATTTAAAAAACATGTTAATTTGGCAAACGGCTCAGAAATAGTGTGTTATCAAATATATTTTACTTTGAAACTCACAAAGAGAAACATTTAACCTTTGTAAAGCAAGTCCGATAATTAAATGCTTTAGAAACAGGTGCGAGGACAGAAGAAAACCAGATAGAACCTCCATAAAGGCCCAGTCACACCTTGACATTTTAGCCAGTAATGGCAACGTATCAAAATGTATGTAAAACGCAGGCTTACGCCGAACTTTTGATGTTTTTTTTTAAAGATTCGGACGTATTCATAACGAGTTGGTCGTATGCATAACATATTAGGAACGGACACAGAACGTTTCGTTGTCTTATAGATAACTTATACCAACGAATGCTTAGCCTGTTGTCGGCGTTCACAACCTATGCCCAACGATAGTCTAACATGCATAGCGCGCTGCACGTAT
The DNA here is from genome assembly GCF_056783735.1 of Eptatretus burgeri. NCBI lineage: Eukaryota > Metazoa > Chordata > Myxini > Myxiniformes > Myxinidae > Eptatretus > Eptatretus burgeri. The sequence continues at coordinate 4,102,081 of NC_140978.1, forward strand.
CGCCGACGATCACGTGGCGTAGCCTATTAAAAGGCTGCCGCACAATGATTCAAATCATAACTGCCGGAGAAATGGAAGTGTCAACATCGCAGTCACACCTTGGCGATCTTGCCAGCATATGCCGACCTCTGAAAAATGCATCTAAAACGCTGGCGCACGTCGAATACGGTATGGGTAAGTTTGGTATACGTGAATAGAACGCTAAAGTACGCTATCATACGTCGTAGTAAGTGGAGTACGTCTTGAAATTTTTGAAGGTGTTAAAAATTTTACGACGTACATCAGTACTTTCCGTATGCCTCACACGTTCCACATGCGATGGGAATAAGTTGTACGCACGATATGCGATCGTTGACACACATCGACACACGTTACTTGTGAGGTGCTCATAAGTCGAAACACATCAAGGTAATGGTTAGCGTCAGTGTTCCAGACTCCCTGGTTTTTTAATTATCTTGCCAAAACAAAGTTTTTGCAATATATGTTAGTCAGCTTGTATGTTTTTTGTTTTTTTTGTTTGTTTGTTTGTTTGTCTGTAATCACGTATAAAAAAATTCTGCAGAGCACAGTTATCATTGGAAATTTTTGTAACTTCGCATATCAGAGTCCCATAGAGGTCCCTTTCAGTGCACAAAATTTTGAAGGTCAAGGTCAAAGGTCAAGATCACTTTGTCGCAAATCAGGGGAGTCGACGAAACCCTTATTTTTTGAGTAATTTTGATCAGATCGTCTTCAAACTTCATGGGAATATAGTTCATGGTCTGGCGCTCATCTGATTAATTTTTGGTGGCGATTGGCCTTGACCTTCATATGTGTTTTTTTTTTTGTTTTTTTTTTTTTTGGTCTGTAATCACGTATAAATCACTCTGCAGAGCACAGTTATCATTGGAAATTTTTGTAACTTCGCATATCAGAGGCCTATAGAGGTCCCTTTCAGCGCATAAAATTTGAAGGTCAAGGTCAAAGGTCAAGGTCACTGTCGCAAATCAGGGGAGTCGATGAAACCCTTATTTTTTGAGTAATTTTGATCGGATCGTCTTCAAACTTCATGGGAAAATAGTTCATGGTCTGGCGCTCAGCTGATTAATTTTTAGTGGCGATTGGCCTTGACCTTCATGGTTAGCGCCTCAGGTCAAACATATTTGACCCCAAGGTCAAATTTTCAAGTTTTAGGAACCATATCGTGTAGTACATCAAATTGAACACCTCGATGAGTGCTTTCTAGATATGTTAAGCTTGAGACATTATGACGTCATTTGGTGACGTTATGAGGCAAAAGCATATTTTTCATGGTTACTCTGGAGAACGATTCTCATCGGAATCTCTCGTAGGCAGATATTCCGAAAGGAGTCGCTCCTGGTGGATAGCAGCTCTGTTCACCTCAGTGTGACCTTAAAGAAGTCACACGTGGTCACCTTTTGGCAAGATACGGGTCACCCTGCGGGTGACATTGGTTTATTTTTTTTTCTTCGGTATGACGGTGATGTTGACACTTCGATTTCTAGTGCGGTTATAATATAATATAATTAATAGGCTGCTGCTCAACGATTTAAATCATAACCGCACTAGAAATCGAAGTGTCAACATGACCGTCATACCGAAGAAAAAATAATTAAAAAAAAACAAAACAGGGAGTCTGGAACACTGACGCTAACTATTACCTTGACGTGTTTCGACTTATGAGTACCTTACAAGTAACGTGTCGACGTGTGTCAACGATTGCGTAATGTGCCTGCAACACGTTACTCATAGGTTAGAAATAAGTTTCGGGTACGCTAAACATTACCTCGACGTGTTTCGACTTATGATTAACTTACAATTAACGTGTGTCGACGTGTGTCAACGATCGCATAACGTGCCTACAACTTATGGCCAGCGTAGCGGAACTTGTGAGTCATACGCTGGCATAAGTCGTAAAATTTCAAGCATGCTAAAATTTGAGGACAACTGCAAAGTACAACGATGAAAGCCAGCGTACTACGACGTATGGCAGTGTTTTTCAGCATGCTCTCAATGTTTCCAAAACTTACCCATAACGTATTGGACGTGTGTCAGCGTTTTAGAAAAAAAAAATTCAAAAATCAGCATAAGCTGGCTAAAACGTCAAGGTGTGACTAGGCCTTAATATACGGGATGAAACTTTGCCACCACGACACCCATAACAGGCATGGCATGTTCACACACCCAAGGATAGTCCGTACAGATCCAAATCTACCCATATGTACCACGTCCGTGTGTGCTGTATACATACCTTGACCTTGTAGTAACCGTCGACTGCACATCCTGATTGGGACACGAACTGTACCTGCTATCGACTTGAGGAAGCTTGGCAAGTGGCTTAAGCACTAAAGCAAGCATTCCAATGGAATGCCTGGCTTGGCAAGCGATTACAAATTGCCCTTGATAAAGCCATGTACCTG
>NC_140978.1:4109500-4239500 GCF_056783735.1 Eptatretus burgeri
ACACGGGGTACAAGACATACGGACCACCCTGTACAATATGCGATTCAACTAAAAAATATTCAGCTCACGGGGCAATGTTTTTCCTTCGGTGTTGTCTGCAAATCAGAATGTTGTGCGATTGATAAGAAGGGCCGATACAAGAATCATTGTCAACACCGGGGTTGAATTAAAAGACAAACAACAGAAATATATCAATAATCGTAATCATCAGATTCGTCTTCATGCCGATGGTGGTTGTCGGCATGTACAGCTCGGGCCCAAACGACAACACGACATAAAATATGAAAAGCAAAATGCTTCCAAAAAATCTCCATCCCTTTCATTTACGTGTAGAACATGGAGAAATTTGACAGTGAAGGGAGTAGCGATGAAAATAAAGAAACACGACTAGGCCGCAGAGCCTACGGTCTCTCCTGAACGCTCTTGGGGCTGAGAGAGCGCCGCGCCGGGATAACCGCCGAGTCTGAGCCCGGGCGCGATGAGGAGATTTTTAAAGCGGATTGCAGGAATCTTCACCACGAGTTGTTCCGTACTGTGAGTGACTTACCGGCTTCCCGAGCTGCGTGGACGTGCGGAGGAGACGAAACGATGGAGGATCACGGTGAGAGAGAAGAGTTCGGTGTTACAAGGTTCGCTCGAAAGGGGAGCTCAGGAGTACTCGAAGGGAGGGGGTGAAGTTGGGTGGTTGAGTAGGGGAGGGGTGGACGGGTTTGGCTGACTGAGGGGAGGGGTGGACGGGTTTGGATGACTGAGGGGAGGGGTGGACGGGTTTGGATGACGGAGGGGAGGGGTGGACGGGTTTGGATGACGGAGGGGAGGGGTGGACGGGTTTGGATGACTGAGGGGAGGGGTGGACGGGTTTGGATGACTGAGGGGAGGGGTGGACGGGTTTGGATGACGGAGGGGAGGGGTGGACGGGTTTGGATGACGGAGGGGAGGGGTGGACGGGTTTGGATGACGGAGGGGAGGGGTGGACGGGTTTGGATGGCGGAGGGGAGGGGGGGACGGGTTTGGATGACGGAGGGGAGAGCGTTGAAGAGATTGGATGACTGGGGGGAGGGGGTTGAAATGAAGGGTTTGGATGACTGAGGGGAGGGGATTGAAGAGATTGGATGACTGGGGGGAGGGGTTGAAGAGATTGGATGACTAAGGGGAGGAGGTTGAAATGAAGGGGTTGGATGACTGAGGGGAGGGGTTGAAGAGATTGGATGACTAAGGGGAGGAGGTTGAAATGAAGGGGTTGGATGACTGAGGGGAGGGGGTTGAAGAGATTGGATGACTGAGGGGGGGGGGGTGAAGAGATTGGATGAGTGAGGGGAGGAGGTTGAAATGAAGGGTTTGGATGACTGAGGGGAGAGCATTGAAGAGATTGGATGACTGGGGGGAGGGGGTTGAAATAAAGGGGTTGGATGACTGAGGGGAGAGCGTTGAAGAGATTGGATGACTGGGGGGAGGGGGTTGAAGAGATTGGATGACTGAGGGGAGGGGATTGAAGAGATTGGATGACTGAGGAGAGGGGGTTGAAATGAAGGGTTTAGATGACTGAGGGGAGGGGATTGAAGAGATTGGATGACTGGGGGGGGGGTTGAAATGAAGGGGTTGGATGACAGGAGGAGGAGGAGGTTGCAAAGATAGTTTTCTTCAGGATGAGTGAGTGTAAGGGGTGAAGAGGGGTGAGGAGAGGGTTGTGTTCGCCTCGAGCGTTTGATGTTTATATTGTTGTGGTTGACGAAATTCTCAAACCACCATTCAGGTCCCTTAGGTGAGATATCTCTGTAAGTATATGTGTAGTTAGACCCAAACCCGTTGTTTAGAGGGAATAAATGTCATTCATTCGGGCTGCGACCCTTTTAGATAGCCGTTTTTCTTTTACTATCTTTATTTTGGACCAGCCGCCATTACTACTACCACAACCACCACCAACCACGTCTCAACAGCCATCACACAACAACCACCAACCGCAACGCCACTTCACAACAACAGCCACGACCCTTGCCGTCACATCTCGCTCTCGCAACCATCGCATCACCGCCATTCCCGCGCCGCTTGTGGGCACCGATTCTGGACTCGTACAGGGCGCGCACCGAGCAGCGGGTGCAAAAACACCAGCCTTTCCGAGAAATCGGACCAAAAACGATTCACGCCCACTTCTGTTCCGTCCTATCAGCGAGCGTGGGGCGATTTGGCCCCGCCTCCAGGTGCGTCGGAGTATAATCGCTATATGCAGATTCGCGGATCAAAAATCATTCACGCCCACTTTTCCTCTGTCCAATGGGGAGCCAGCCAGAGGTGAAGGGTCGAAGGTGAAGGAGCGAAGCCCCGGGAGCTATAAAGGGCCGCGTTCGCTCGCCAAAGAGGAGTAGTTGAGTTGGAAAGAGTTGAGAGTTTCTGAGAAGAGGAAAGCAGTTGGACGCAGTTGGACGGAGTTGAGAAGAGTGGAGAGTTGGAGAGTTGTGGCGGCGGCGAAGGCAGTCGAGAGGGCGCTCGTGTCAGAGTCGGGGAGCTGCGGAGAGGGGAGGCCGGTAACGCGACCGAGGTCGTGGTGGAGACGCTCGTCGCGGGACCCAAGCCAGCGACATATCCTCATTCCCCCGAGCATCAACAACCCCCTCCTGTTTCCCCCCGCGCTGAGATAGTGTGAGAAGGGGGCCCCGTTCCCCCCCCCCATTCCAGGCAGTGCCAGCGAGGCCCGCGGAGTCGGGGCGCCACCGCCATTTTGCGGCTCATCACCAGACGGGTAGGCGCGACGCGGTCTCGGCCCCAGGCCCGTCTGCCCCCCTCATCGTTGAGGGTGGTCCCTTTTTCTTTTGCTTTGAGTATATGTGTTGTCGGCGCCGTCTGTGAAGTAAAACTGTATAAGTGTTGCCGTGTGCTCGGTAGTCGGTAGTCGATCTGCATTGTGTTTCTCTTTTACATTTGCTTTTTGTGCAGAATTGTCGTGTCACTTACATTTGCTTTTTGTGCAGAATTGCCGTGTCACTTTTACATTTGCTTTTGGTGTATAATTGTATATGTGTGCTTTCCGTTTGCCGCGGAATAAATGTGCTTTATGTTGAACTGTTTCTCCCGTTTCGCTTCGTCTTTTCTCAAATTGAATCTCCATCTTACTTCACGTAAAGGGTTGGTCGTGGGCTAAAAACGCCCGATAATTAATCGAACCGTCGAGGTTGACGATAACACCGCTCGGTTATCCCGATAGTACGGAACGGGTCGCTTAAAGTGGCCCGTGTCCGAAGTCGACCTGCGGCGAGGTGCGATCGCCCGGTCTACCCTCCGTGTGGGTACTTAGGTAGGTCGAATTTGGCGAGCAACCCTATCCCACGCGGGGGGCCGATTGGCACGATCGTGGTGAGGCCGAAAGGCCCACCCGTGACTAGTTCCCGGCGTTAGTCCGAGAGGGTCACGACGGGATTGTCCGTCCGGTGGGCGACGTGTCGCGATTAGAGTTACGTGGCCGCTCGCACGCCGGCGGGCGCGAATCCGTAACAATATGTTGCTTTGTATTGATACTAAAATGATAATTTCTGTCTGTGATGTTTTGCTTTTGATTGAGTGGAATGGTTGGTGTTATAATTATTGTTGACATGACAATTAGAAATTAGTACATTCATGACAATCTTTGATCATATAATCGCTGATTATTTACAATGATAATTAAGTGGCGAAAAGAAATGTGAACTGGGTTGGTAATCATTAGAATAAAATACGTCATTTGGTGTCTGTTTGAATGTTTTTTTTGATTTTGACACATTCAGTCGTTATTTATCCAATCCCAACCATACTTGACAGCAGGACAAAGGGTCACACAATGGAGGTTGTTATGACTTAATCCCCCCCCCCCCCCAGCTCAGGTCAGATTAGATCTGTGACTTGCTTCAGGTATCATGTAAACCTGTACTCACCGGTTTCATGGTCGGGTTGTCAGTGACTAAACCGTCTCCCCTACCAAGTTTCCTGGTGAGGAGGGTGTATGATATGGACACCCAGCACGAATAAAATCAAAACTAGTCAAAGGGCGGAGGAGCTCCTTGTGAACCAACAGCCATCCATATCTAGTGCCCAACTGTGTCTGCAGACGTCCTCCTGCAGTTGGGTTACTTCTTATTAGGAGGTTGGTGGCAGGATTTGCACTCTGGCCACCGTAAAACCCTTCATTCCGTAAAACGTACCAAAAGCAAAAATAAATCTGGAAACCCACTCCGTGGACCTCCTGTGCAGCTTCCCTTCGCAGGGCAGCTCACCGTATGACGGGGTTGGGGCAAAGCCTTCGGGACCCCCAATCTTTGATGATAGGAGGGAAACCACGGAGTAACCTTCCAGGGTCAGATTGCATGAGCGTGTGTCGGGGTGGTGCTGAGGTGTCGTCCACCAGACGGCGGTCTCCTTGGGTTAACCTGAGGTGGTCCCTTCTGGTGGGTGCCTGGAATGTCCTTTCCCTAAGAGAGGATGATCACCTGTCTCTGTTATCATCTGAGCTCAAGCGTTTGGACATCGGGATTGCAGCTCTCTCTGAGGTTCGGAGACCGGATTGCGGCGAGATAATGGTGGGTGGTTACACCTACTATTGGTCTGGTCGCTCTGATGGTTACCATACCCAAGGAGTTGCTGTAGCTGTGTCCAATAAACTGACTCCAATGATAATTGAGGTAACACTGTTACGAATTTGGAAGCCTTGTGCACACAGACAGACAGCAGTCCCCAAGTTTAGTTATCTCGATAAGTATGTGTTTATAGTTAGTGTCCCCTACCTGTGTCTAACGGGAATTACATGTGTGCGCTGAGGAGTTTCTTTTACAACAAATCCCCTTCACTTCACTTCGCACACCGACGCCCACGTGTGTTCGACCACGTACGTGGGCGGAGATTTTCATCGCCTCAGATCGAGACTCCGCCCAGGAAGGCAGGGGTGTGCCCCTTGTCCAATCACACCACAGAAGGCAACTTTCTCACGACACCCCGGCCAATGAGGGTTGAGATTGCCACAGAGGGCGACTTTCCCACGACACCCCAGCCAATGAGGGTTGACATGCCACAGAGGGCGACTTTCCCACGACATCCCGGCCAATGAGGGTTGAGATTGCCACAGAGGGCGACTTTCCCATGACACCCCGGCCAATGAGGGTGGAGATCACGCACAGAGGAAGACTTTCCCACGACATCCCGGCCAATGAGGGTTGAGATTGCCACAGAGGGCGACTTTCCCATGACACCCCGGCCAATGAGGGTGGAGATCACGCACAGAGGACGACTTTCCCACGAAACCCCGGCCAATGAGAGTGGAGACCGCCTCAGATGGCGATTTTTTTTTTCCCCACCCTGGACAAGAAAGAGATAAAGGAACGCCAGGCTGGGGAGGTTGGTCATCTTGGGGGCCGCAGGTCTTGGTCTGGCTGGTTCGTCTGCTCCTGGGTCATCGTCGTCTCTGATTTTCTCCTTGGTCTTGGTCGATTGGTGCGTGGCCGGTTGGAGAGCGCGGTACCTGGTGCTTGGAGTGGCATCGTGTTGCGGTTTCGAGTCCCGCGAGCCGGATCATCAAGGGCCGCATGAGGCGGGAAGGTCCAAGCTAGCATCCTTACCTCCAGCTCACCTTCTCTCCGAGCTGGGGGTATTGTTGTGGAAGTTATTGATTAACATTTTAATTGGTCCCGTATTGACTTTTAATCAATCGTTTAACCGACTCGATGCAAATCTTGTTATTCAAATGACAGACACTGATCAATTTACTTGCCACAACGTGAAAGTACATTACATCAGAGAGTTTTATTATCCCCCGCCGCGTGGCGGAAGGGAGATATTGTTGTCACCCAGGTCGTCCGGCTGTCCGTCCGTCCGTCAGTCCAGGCATCAGCATTTATAGCTGTGAGTGCGATAACTCATAAACTGTTCTCATAAACTCATAAACATAAACTGTTCGATTTGAAATTTGGGTCACACAAGTACCACCTGAAAAGAAAGAACCCTATTGAGTTTGGGCGTGGCCGGATCCAAGATGGCCGACTGGGGCGGCCATCTTGAAAAAACGTTTTTTGTAATAAATGGAAAACCGCTTATCTGATTTCAATTATTTTTGGTTACTACGTTCCTCACCCCTGGGGAACTTTTTTGAGATGATGACCAAATGGTGTCTTGTTTCCAATTCACCTCCCTCATTATCTGGAATATGTATGACCTTTTTCATTCAATGGCGGGGGATTCCCCATCTCTGATGGTATATTTATTATACTTGGTACTTGGCCAGTCCCAAGGAGTACAAGCCACTGAGATGCTATACATCACACGTGCTTGCACTAAAACAAGATTACAATTTCTGGTATTTATATGCTTTTCATGGGAGAGTGGTGGGGGCTGTTAAGCCTTAAACAAAGAACTCCAAAATGCAATACGTGTCTTCGAGGTGAAAAGCAACTTTGTAATCATAACAACCTTGGTGTTATCAGAAAGGTCACTTTGTTCCAATGCAAGATAATCAACATTTAGGGCAAAAGACTCTTGGTAAAGGGAAGGAACACTGACAGACAATTCGACTTATATCATCAAAATTAAATTTATAAAACACCAGCACAATTACAATTTAGAGTACATTAATGTAATTATTTTTTCCACAGTATCAATAAAGGCCGCAGCCATCATTTCTTTTGGGGGTGTGTGTCTGAGTGTGGGTCCGTCCTCAAGTAAAATTGTACAAGTGCTTTTCTTTGCTCATTGTACATTACATTTCTTATTCGTGATAACTCTGCTCAGTGTCCCCCCTCCTCAATTATTGTTATAAATAAATATCCCTTTTGTTGAATGTACCAGCTCGTTTCTGTGTTTCTTTCATTGGCTTAGTATGGTGCGTGTTGGGAAATAGCGAAGCAGTAAATTGTTCATTTGGACCAACAGGCCTCGGTAACCATTCACTCGGGTTACACATGGTTCGAGCACAGTAACGGCTCGTTCCGCTCGAGGCCTGCCGAGGGTGTGAATTCCCCGGTAAGCTTTGCTGCGTGGGTACTTAGGTATATTTAAGTTGGCAATTAACCCTACCCCACGTGGTCGAATTATTGGCAATTCATGATCCTGTAAAGGGCCCGTGCCTTTCAGACTCATCCGAGGGTCACGACCTAAATTCCAGTGTGTTCGGTGGAGCCGACTCTACTGCTCCCCCTCGTGGTCGTGCTTGCCACCGAGACCTGGCTCCACAACAATACTGGTCAACAAGCATATTATGAAATGAAGGATTTGTCAATCATTGGTCTCTGTAGATGCTCCTACTGAGGTGAGTGATCTCACCTTGAAGGACGGATTCCGTGCCACGCTCGAGCCTGTAGTTGTCAGTGCCCCCAGGCGAGACACTCTTCTCGTCTTGGGGGATTTCAATGCATGAATTGGAATTGATAGGAATGGTTATGAGACATGTGTTGGTCCCCATGAGTCTGGAACTGGAACCAGAATAGCACTAAGTTCCTTGGCTTTGCAAGAAGTCATGAATTTATGGTGGCTGGTTCATGGTTTTAGCACCCACAGGCTCATCGCTGGACTTGATATTCCAATGCTGGTGGTGTGGCAAAGGAGCTGGACCATGTGCTCATTGATGGTCGCTGGAGGATGATCTCAGAACTGCAGGGTCTACTGGAGTGCTCAGTTCCTCAATATTGACCACAGGCTTGTTGTCGCAACTCGGAAGTTGCAGCTTAAATCCAGGAGAGTGTCCACATCCCAGCATAGGCTGGGTGTTGGCAAGCTAAAGGAAGAGAGGTAACAACCAACAACCAAGAGAGGAAACAAGCTCAATTGTAACAACCAAGAACATTTATTTAAAGAAAGTGTGAGGAAAGGTATGTGGCCTAGTCAAAGCAATGGGTTTTGTACATTTGTACAGCATGGACATGCAATATGTGTGTGGTGTGGAGAATGAAGTACAGTTATACAGGAAGCAAAAGATGGTGCAGTGCTAACCATTTGGGTCATTCTAAGGAAGGATAGATTTTGAGAGAAGACAAGAAAAAGACGAGGTGGTTTAATGATAAAGGGCTCAATTTGTTTTTTTCACTTTCCTCATGCATATCATCGAATGCCTCTTCTTCACACCTACGAATCGCTGGATATATCGCATTGCTTATAAACGCTTGGAGATTCCAGTATACATGACTTTATTTCATTGTTGTGCCCATGTGATGTGTTCCAGAATCTCTTAACCTGAGTTGAATTTCAAAATTTAAACTGCGGAATTGACCTTCAGCAGCAGTTCTTACTGATAAAAAAGAATAAAAATAACGTGTTCATTTGTCCAATTCGGACATTGTTTGACATTCCTGGTGTTTCAGAGTGGTGCATTATAACCGATCACCGATCACTAATTACCTGCCAGACCAGCCATTCCTTGTCAACCATTTCGTTGGAGTGCTTGCTTGAGTGCTCAAGCTGCTTGGTTGTTCATTTCAAAGCCATGGCGATGCACCACAAAAGTACCCGTACTGTCAATCTGAACACATCGATCGACATACAGTTCAGACCCCACTCGCCTGTGTTGGGCCCCACGATGCAGTGCGGTGCGGTGCCTCACCCACTGAAAAAGTGTAATTTTATTTTTCGATGACAGCTTTGTTTAACTTTTTTTTGTGCGATCTGCTTTTATTATCCACCTGTCACTTTGACAACGATACTGTGACCCTGGAGGCAATGTGACACAACATATAGTGGTTCCCGAGAGTTATTTCGTAATTTTTATTTCAGATAGTCCTTCCCTTATGTCTCATGGATTTATGGGTCAATTTGCATTATGTGGGATAAGGGAGATTTTTTTTCCTCATCCTTTTCCTATCTTGATTCCCAACACACGAATCTCTCTCCTGCAAGCAGGCATGCCAAGCACACAGCACAGAGCTAATTTACATGTGCATGCCAAATCCCAGTTTGAATTGCGCACCACAATCTAACTGGCATTTCACTTCAACCTTCACCGTACTCTACAACAACCACACAACATTAATGCCTTTATTGTCACTCACCATAACAACGTTTTCCAAACTCCCTGTACATTTTGCCATTCCTCGACAACCACGACGTCTCAACCACAGCGAACCGTAACTCACCCGCCATGCCACCTCTACCATCACCTCAAGCACAGTCACCACAGACCTCTGCCGCCACTTTTGGAGGATGGGAGTAATGGCCGCAATGTACTGACAGCAGGTGCTTAGAACCTGGACGTTTGGACGTCTGTTACTTAAAGTGCGAGTGTAGGCTCTTTGCCGTGTAACATCATATGGCTATCCCTGATGCTCCTCTTGATCATGGTCCCCATTGGGTGTTCAGCACACGTTTTGGCCGAAGAGCGCAGCCAGACACTGGTGCCATGTTAAGTATGGAGGTCCATTGCATGGGGCATCTGGAAGTCAAATGGCAGCATCTTCACTGCTGTGCCCTTGAATGGGTGGTGCCGGTACTAGGGTAATAATGCATGCACCAATGGGGGTGCCATTAAACGAAGACACTCTGCCTAATGAGCAGTTTGATCCACATCTCGGCGCCACCCGTGCCAAGTAAGTATTTAATCATTGCGTTCCACACGTAAGAAGAGATCTCTTACTTTGGCTTGGTTGGCGAAAGGTGGAACAGAACAGAGCGAGAGGAACGGAGCAGAATTGGTGGAATGGAATGGAATGGAGCAGGTGGAATGGAACATAATAGAGCGGGTGTAACGGAAACGGAACTCATGGAATGGAGCGCTGAGCGATCCAGGCACGTATCGAGTGCATTCATTTGGGCCAAGCCGATGAAAACATTTCCACCAACAGATAATCTCACACATAAGTAAGCCGGCTTCTTTCATGTTCCGTCTCCCTTTTCCATCTTGTCTGCTGTGGATGCACAAAGAGCAATCGGTGAGGGCAAGTTTTGACTTCCGTTATTTTCAGAGCGACCCCACAGACACGTACCTCTTTCCAGTTTCCTCCTTGCACCTCAACTGCACACTGCAGACATCACCACTATTCCTCCTCTATTACCCATCCTCAGCGTTTGGGCTGCACAGGTTCGTCAACACCGCTTGGTGAGCAAAGAGGGTTAACCCTTTTAACCCTAGCGGCCGTTTTTCCAGTCACTATTCAAACCTCCATACACCCGAGCGGCCGGATTTTTCTCCTGGAAGCCCGGAATGCACATCACGTGCACACCACTGAAATCCACAGCTGGGCTGTTGCCTCAGGATGAGGTAGGGGAACCAGAAGTCCAAGGAGCTCAGGGTTCAAAGGGTGAAGAAACCATTGCGGCCTGTTCCAATTCAAGGCATTGTTGAGTAGGCCAAAAAAAATGGTGAATTAAGACCCCCACGAGGGAGAGAAGGCTGACCAAGGATGAAGCCTTGACAAGGGGTAATTAAATAAGGCCATTAATTACTTCAAAAAGGGTTCTTTTTTAATCAACCCAAACACCCAACTTTTCATTCATGCACTACCTTGGAGTTGCCTTTGTATGCATGCAAGGTTTAGGACCACGAGGTTTCATGGTTTTGTAGTTATCGAGGAGACACACTGACTGAATGGCCAACCCACACTGACATTTATTTTTGTAGATATATATGCAACATACCCAAGGAAAAGAGAAAGTTGTGAAATCAATTTTTGAGAAAAGTCATTGCCTGCTATATAAAAGTAAATAAAATTCAATGGTGTGAACACCAATTGCAAAAGTGACGAAGGTGTAAAGATATATCTTTATGTGCCAAAGGGCCTTATTATCATCAATGTACCATACTCTTTTCAGAACATCGGTGTTGTTAAAATACCATGGCAAGGGTAATGTACACAAGAGATTGTACTTTGTTCTTAAGCATAAAATTAGCTCCATTTGAGCTCTCAAAATAAATATTAAAATACACTGATGGTCTGTCAATGTCTTTTTCCTGTATGTGATTGTGCAATGCTGGGTGGTTTTGTTGTTGCCTTTAATTTTTTTTTCTGCAAGGTCTTCAACTCATCATGGAGCTGCCACTCACATATACACACAGACATACTGACGAAACAAACATTCAACGCAGCCATTGAGATTGGGGGAAGTGCCGTCACTTCCTGGGGGCACTCTGGGTCCCAGTGATGTCACATCGGTGCCACCATTCTCACCACACTCAGCGGGGCATTTTTTCAGGAGGAATTTCCTCCTCTCCATGGATGCCAACCGATTGGGATTGTCCATGCTCTTTCCTTTTAAATGCTGAGCATCAAGCAAGGAAGCAGGACGTACAATTTTAAAATTGTTTGGTATGACTTGGCCAGGGTTTGAACCACCGACCTCCCAGACTCAGAGCGGATGCTCCAACCATTACACCACCAAGTTTGGTTTCCAGCAATCAATCAGGGCAGGAATTTCAAATTTGTCCAGGGTGGCCGATGATAACTTGCCGACTCTTTCTTCTGTGGATTTGACATTGACAAATGCCTCTCAGTTGGCGAGAGAGCTGTTTCATTAAGCTGGTTTACTCTTTTGCAAGGATTGTAATGTTTTCCCTTTGTAGTCAAAGATAGTCGTTCACATGTGATGCACAAAAAACCTGGGAATGTGAATTTCTTTACAGAATAGGAGCTGCTACCCAGACTACAACCACACTGATAACAAGCAATGTAACCTGGTATCAAGGGATACCCAAGAAGACCAGAGTACTTGCTGACAGTTTAGGCTGGAATTTGGCACCAGGGTGCCAGTGCTTCTTCTTAGTGAAAAAATACCACGGGATCTTTAATGTACACCAATTACCGGTGCTGGCAGACAGGTTCACCAACTCGATGTCCTACCGATGGAGGAACACACATTGATGAATCACCCTACAACCAAATCAACAGTGACAGCTTATAGCTGGGTCAAGGCTCCAACCCTGGCAAGTGCGCAATCTTTGAACGTGTTCTGCAACTCACAAGCATCTAATCTATAAAGCTGAGTTGGTGTCCCTGGGTCTGTCTGTCTGTCTGTCTGGGTGGGTGAGTCATAAGCCCCGCCCATTCTACATGCCACACCCTCCAGCCGTCCAGGAATCGCCGCCATCTTTTTCGCTCCACATAGCTCGGATTGTTTTCAAGGCCTCATGTACATTTGAAGACTGAACAACGTATCTTCTGTCATCAAATGTGTGCTGTGTCACGTGATTGGGTTTTCGTATATCATGCCTCGCCCGCTAGGGGTGGCAGGAATGTGCTTCTGGCTGCGCAATAAAGCGGAGTAGATGGTGGCCCGCGTGCTTCTTGCGTCCCACCGCACTTAGTACACACTAGTTGGCGACTAGGATGGGATCATACGGACTTATGCCCGTTTTCGACGGGGACGACTTCGAATCGTTTTCAGAGCAATTGGATTGCTATTTCCACGCGAACGATGTGGTCGACGAGAGCAAGCAGAAGTCAATCTTGCTCGCTTCGCTTTCGCCGGAGCATTATCGGCTGCTGGGGGACTTAGTGGCACCGAACAGGCCCCGGGATGACAGGCTGGCGTTTCGGGACATCGTGGAGAAAATGAAAGCACACATGGCGGTTGAGCAGACTCGCGGGGATGTTCGAGCCATCACCGGCCACGCGGGGTCGCGAGCACCCCGGGACGCGCGCACGACCTTCGATGCGGGTCGGACGTCGCCACGCGGCCACGCGTGCGGCGGGGTGACACCGCGGACATGCTTGGGATGTGGAGGTCGACACCTGCGCCGTGCATGCCCGTATAAAGGCAACGTGTGTTTGAAATGTCACAAGGTGGGTCATTTGGCGCGTGTGTACCATGGGGCTTCGGCCACCGTTAAAGTCGTGGACGGCGATGTGCGACGCGACTCGGGGCGGAACCAGCGGCCGGTGTTGAGCCTGGGTTCAGTTGGCCCGGCGACGGCGCGCCCGATGACGGTGGAAGTCGAAGTGAACAAAACGCCGATCACGTTTCAGGTTGATACAGGAGCAGCAGTGTCGCTCATCGGCGAACAGACCGCGCGTAGACTCGACGGCTTGAAGCTTATCAGGTCAAACCTCGCGCTGTTCACGTACACCCGTGAGAAGATAACGCCAGTCGGGATGGCAGACGTGTCTGTGCGGTATCAAGGCCAGGTCGCCACGCTTCGGGTGTACGTCGTACGGGGGAGGGGGCCGTCTCTCCTCGGCCGAGATTGGATGACCCGCATCAGGCTAGACTGGGCCGCAGTTCACCTTGTGCAACCCGTGCCGAGCCAGTGGGAGGATCAGTTGGAGGAGATTCTTCAAAGACATCAAGGGTTGTTTAGAGACCACCTTGGGAAACTCAAGGGCATGGAGGCGAAACTCTTCTTGAAGGAGAGGGTGATTCCTCGGTTTTGTAAACCGCGTCCGGTGCCGTATGCCCTGCGGGACAAGGTCAAGGGTGAACTGGACAGCCTAGAGGCCTGATCGAACAGGTGTCATGCTCGGATTGGGCCACCCCGGTTGTCACGGTGCTGAAACGGAATGGGGACGTCCGATTGTGCGGGGACTTCAAATCCACAGTTAACCCGGGGCTCAGCGTGGAGCAATATCCATTGCCGTCAATCGATGAAATATATGCGCGATTGGCGGGGAGTCGATACTTCACGAAGCTAGACCTGCGTGATGCATATTTTCACCTGCCGATGGATCCCGGGAGTAGCGAGCTTTTAACAATCAACACGTGTCAAGGACTCTATCGATATACCCGACTCTGTTTTGGGATTGCTTCGGCCCCGGCTTTGTGGCAGAAAGCTATGGATCAGGTTTGCATTGGCCTGCCCGCTCAGACCTACCTGGACGATGTGCTCATTGCGGGGAAAACGGCGGACGAGCATCTTGCAAACATTGCCCGAGTGCTGACAAAGCTAGAAGCGTGCGGCCTGCGCTTAAACAGGAACAAGTGCGCGTTCTTCAAGCAGCGCTTGGAATACCTCGGGCACATCATCACGCCGGAGGGGCTGTTGAAAGGTCCTCGGAAGGTGGAGGCGATTCAGCGCATGCCACCGCCTCGCGACAAGACGCAGCTGCGCGCGTTCATTGGTATGGCTCAGTATTACCAAAGGTTCGTGCGCGGGCTCAGCTCACAACTTGCGCCGTTAATGCGGTTGCTCAAGAAGGACGAGCGCTGGGCCTGGGGGCCTGCACACCAGGCGTCGTTCGACCGCGTCAAGCGGCTGCTCACAGAGGATACGGTCCTCGTGCACTACGAGCCTGCGCGTCCGCTCATGTTAGCATGCGACAGCTCTGCATATGGCATCGGGGCAGTGCTCTCCCACAGGATGGACGATGGTTCCGAGCGGCCTGTTTGTTTTGCATCCCGGACCCTGTCCACAGCAGAGCGCGGATATGCCCAGATCGAACGGGAGGCTCTCATCATCGTCTGGGGTGTGCGGAGGTTTCATCAATATCTGCTGGGACGGCATTTCATTTTACAGACGGATCACAAACCACTTCAATTCATCCTGAGACCCGAACGCGGAGTGCCGGTGGTAGCAGCCGCGCGAATACAGCGGTGGTGTCTGTTTCTGGGTGCTTACGATTATGACATTCAGTTCCGAAGCACCGAGAAGCATGCTAACTGCGACGGGCTCTCACGCTTGCCGTGTGCGGAGGGTCCACCTGCGTCTGAGCTGGGCGACCGGGTCGACGTGTTTGCGCTGGACCAGGTCCAAAGCGGACCGGTCACGGCCAGGCAGGTCGCGGTGGAGTCGGCTCGTGATCCGGTGCTTGCCCATGTCGTCCAGACAATTTCTACGGGGAATTGGAGCGATCTGCCTTCGACACCGGCATTTCGACCTTTCACGTCACGCGCAGCGGAGCTGTCGTTGGTCCAACGGTGCATAATGTGGGGAATGAGGACCGTGATTCCACCGAGGTTCAGGCAGCGGTGTTTGGAAGAACTGCATGTCAGTCACCTGGGCATCGTGAAGACCAAGAGTCTTGCTCGTAGCCTGTTGTGGTGGCCGGGGTTGGACAAAGACATTGAGCAATTGGTTAAGCGTTGCACCACGTGCCAGACAGATGCTGATAACCCGCGTCGAGCTTCGGGTCTCTGGCCTGTGCCAGACCGAGCTTGGCAGAGGGTCCATGTAGATTTTGCGGGGCCGGTTAATGGCAAGATGTTTTTGATTGTGATTGATGCATTCTCGAAATGGCCGGAGGTGGTAGTAATGCAGCATACTTCAGCAAGCATTACGGTAGAGAAGCTGCGGACGATCTTTGCTAATAAAGGGTTGCCGGAGATCCTGGTCTCTGATAATGGTCCGCAGTTCATCGCGGGTGTATTTGATGAGTTTATGCGCCAGAATGGTATTCGACATCTAAGGTCCGCACCGTATCATCCTGAGACAAATGGCCAAGCTGAGTCGTTTGTCAAGATGTTGAAGCGGGCTTTGCGCAGGGGGGGTGTTGCACCTGTGCAGACGGTGGTCGATGTTTTTTTTGCTCCATTACAGGAACGCAGTTCATCCTGTCACGGGTGACTCGCCTGCTATTCGTCTCTATGGACGGGCTTTGCGATCCAGGCTAGATTTGCTGCGACCTGGAGGGTCGGGGAGTGGGGCAATGTCGCGTCCGACGCGACTGCGCAGCTTCGAGGTGGGGCAGCGGGTAATGGTGCGCGATTATTTCCACGGTTCCAAATGGGTGCCGGCAGTGGTCTCTGGGGTGCTGGGGCCGGCGAATTGCATGGTGCGGACTGATGGTGGGGATGTGTGGAAGCGGCACGTGGACCAGGTGCATGATCGCTGTTCAGCGTCACCCCCCCCACACCTCCCCGAGCCGAACGTTGCGGGGCCCCCACCGGTAGTCTCGCCGGCACCTGACGTTGTATCGCCGGGACTGGCTGGGCCGGCGCCGAGGGGGTCTTCGCCTGATGCCGTCCTACCCGGGGACGTCGAGCGGGCTGGGCAGTCGGGGGTAGCCGGTGTTGCGGAAAGTGCGAGTCCGGCGAGGATGTCACCTCGACCGAGCTGGGAGGCGTATGAGCCTGGGCTGTCTGGTAGCGCTGCCCGTCCGAGGCGGGTCAGAGTGCGGCCGCGGTACTTGGAGGATTATGAGTGTTGATGGGTTTTCGATGGTCATGTTGTGATTATCCGTTCGTTATGTGACGGGTCATTTTACGGGGGGAGGAGTGTGCTGTGTCACGTGATTGGGTTTTCGTATATCATGCCTCGCCCGCTAGGGGTGGCAGGACTGTGCTTCTGGCTGCGCAATAAAGCGGAGTAGATGGTGGCCCGCGTGCTTCTTGCGTCCCACCGCACCTAGTACACACTAAAATGAAGATACCTTTTTGAGGAAAAAAAAACCAGTAACATTTTGATTACAACTCAAAGGAGGTAATATGCATGTTTGTTTTTTTCGCAGCAGCTGTCTAATATACACCGCCCAATGAAGGTACGTTAATTCTCATATTATGCACAGGAAAGAAAATAGTGATATTTCATTAGAATTAAATAAATTAATTAAATAAATAAATAAAAAAACTTTGTAGGACGTCAAACGCAGTTACTTTTTGTCTGTCAGTGACGTGTCGTTTACTGAC
Organism: Eptatretus burgeri; assembly: GCF_056783735.1. Classification (NCBI taxonomy): domain Eukaryota; kingdom Metazoa; phylum Chordata; class Myxini; order Myxiniformes; family Myxinidae; genus Eptatretus; species Eptatretus burgeri. Next base: position 4,125,989 of record NC_140978.1, read on the forward strand.
CAGAATTTACATTGAATAGCCCGTGTTTGCTTCCATGCAAAGTATGAAAAAAGACGTCCCGACGCAAGACGTCATCACGCAGCGATGTGTGCAATCGTGGGAATGCACTAACAATGGAGTCACTTTTTTATAACATACTAAAACTCAGAAAAATGATATGATAGAGGATAGAAAGTTTATTTGCTGATTCCTATGAGAGGCAGGAGAAGAATAAGGAGAAGAAGAAGGATAAGTGAAGGAGAAGAAGAAGAAGAAAGAGAAGAAGTAGGAAATATCATGCAAACATGTCAGTTCCGTGCGAAGTGTCTCACTGTTGCCTAATCTAATATATAAAGCTGAGCTTGTATCTGGGGATCTAAACAAGGTACATTTTAATTACACCGAAAACACTCATGGACTGTGGTGTGTTCAGTTATCAAGCAGCAAGCTAGCGCTCGCCAAGCCAGCCGTTCCTTATCAACAGTTTCTGATGGAGTGCTTGCTTGAGTGCTTAAGCCACTGGGCAAGCACTCCACAAGAAACTTGGTAACTGAACACACCCCAGATTCATGACATGGCGATGAGGACAAACATCTATAACATAATTATTTCAGCCATATCGATGAATTTGTCCGTCAAGGGGTGAGGTGGGAGGAGGCAGGGGAAGGGGTGGGGTGAAAAGAGGGACCTGACGTTTCCCCGGAAACGCCAGGTACCCCTGCTAGTCTATAAATGGATGAGGTATGTGTGTGGCATGTTTTTTTGTGGAGTTCTACTGGAGCTTTCTGACGTGGAGTGTGATACAATGAAATGATCATGATCTCTTGAGTTGATAAAGCTAATTAACTACAAAGAACCCAGAAGAATTCCCAGGTTTTAAACACACGCCATGTTAAGGTGAATAGAGCAGCTCAACAGGTCCTTCCATGACATGGCGTTCTAATAACAAAATAAATAACAGAAAAAGGATAACATTGTAACAAGCATATATTAATCAATACTAGTCTTTCTATAATTCCAGCAATGTGTGTGTGTGTGTGTGTGTGTGTGTGTGTGTGTGTGTGTGTGTGTGTGTGTGTGTGTGTGTGTGTGTGTGTGTGTGTGTGTGTGTGTGTGTGTGTGTGTGTGAGACCGCTGTTTCTCGACAACCACTGGTCCGATCTAATTGAAACTTGCCAGCTATATTACTGGGGACCTGAGTATGTGTCTTTTCAAGGTTTGATATTAATCAGACAAGTGGTTCCCAAGTTACGGCCATTTATTTACCAAACCAATGACAAGATACGTTGCTGCGTAGGCGTGGCCGATGGGGAAAGGGCACCATTTAGTTACCATGGTGTAGGAGTGGCAATGATCAATGGCAGCGAATGTCATGGCGAGCAAAGACAGGGAGGTAAACTTGATTTTAATTAACTCTGTGTGTGGAAGTATCACAGCAGTTGTTACTTCAATGCAAGCGATAATTCGTGGAATGCATGTGAACATTCCGTACGGGCATGCACCACTTCCGGATAGTGATGACTTACTGTATTCTAATAATTTCTCGATTTCTTTTGCGCATTTATAGATAAACACAATGCCCCAATCCAGTCGTCGTTTACGAGAGCGAAGGAATGGCCTGTGTGTTTGTTTGAAATTTTTTTTTGTTTTTTTTGGGGGGGGTTGCACGTTTGGGCACGCGAGAGTGAAGGAACGGCCTGTGTGGTTGATTCTGGCACGCAGTTTGAAAGTTTTTTTTTTTTTCCACGCACAGCCAAGCCTGTACGGCCACGCACTAGTAATATTAACTGCAGCAATAATATTAGTATCATTTGGCAATAATAAAAACAAACGTATAATCCCCTCCCTGGCCCAAGTTCATCTAGGCTTGGTGAAAAGGCAAGCTAATGTTCTGCAGGCAGTACAGCAGGCAAGTATGCTACAAGGCTGTGAAGACCAATGAAAATTTGGTCAAATGAACCAATAAGCCCACTCATCATCGAAAAATACAGAACATATTAAGCTAACATCAGTTTTAAATCTAATCGTGATGCCAAAAAAGTCAAAATAATGCTGAATTACTATAATATTGCCAAATTTATGCAGTCAGTTCTCAAATTCCCCTCTTGCTCTTCTCAATTTAGCACCCTGCCCTCTATCCCACCAATTAATAATAAACAGAATGGTGCTTTGGAGATAGAAACATTTTAAATTTAAACAATGATGATGATGGGAGAGCTTGTATTCGTACTGTGTGTACAGGCAAGGCTTTCCTTGTACACATGTGCACAAGCTCCTCCATTAATTGGCCTGTTTGGCATGCTCACACTTGTAGTGTGATGTAGTGAAATCAGGTTTAAATCCTATAAACTATATGCATGTTCATCCATTGCCCACTAGTGTCCTTATAATCAAGATGAAAATACACTGATGGTCTATTGATGTCTTTTTTGTGAAAGCCCTACTACGAGTCTTTCATACTGGTGTAAAAGACTGGATACATTCAGAGACACGGGTATACCTTTCCATAACTTACAAAGACATAATTATAGATTGATACGCTGAGTTTTGAATCTGGAATTCAAGTATCATGAGTGAAGTGCTCAGATTGGAACACCAAATAAGCAACCAAATGTCCAAAGTGTTATATTTTGGTGATGTCGGTAGATCCTGGAACTAACTAAATGAAAATATTGTCTCATTGCTCCGAAAACAAACCATTCAATGTCCAAGTGGAATGGAAAACGAGTCTTCGTGAAGGCTAGTGTCGGGTATGTGTTGTTAGACATGGTGGAACAATGGATCAAATGAAGAGGACATTGATTGACGTGTGTTAACTGCTGTGGGAAGCAATAAGTTGACGTTTCAGGCATTAACCCTTCATTGGAGCAAACGAAGGAGACAGAATTGGGGTGATGGTTCATTATAGGGTCAGCATTAGTCAGAGGGGAGTGGCATGTTCAAGTCAAATGTGTTTTCGGCTAAATACAAAAGTCCCAAATTTGACTCAACCTAACTCCATCAAATAACAGTTGTTCCACACCGACAGTCGAAGTGTCACAGTGAAATATCAAAATTTACAGTACTACTACCAATCGTGCTCTGCAGCCTCAATTCAAACCATGGTGGACCAAATAAAGCAACAGATAACTGACATTCAGGAAGTGCTTACATCAATTTATTTCACATCTTACATCTTCAGTTGTTTGTTTTTTTCTCCATGAGCATGCATCAAGATGGATGAAGCTCAAAAAACCAATCACTACTTTTGCATACTTTTCCTATTCTGTTCCCCCATATCTTTGCTCCAAGTTATTGGCTCGTTTCGCTGAAAAATCAGCAGGAAAAGCTACCAAGTGCAGGGAATCTCTTCGTGAAGTGAATCGATGCAAATATAAGATTCGATTTTGAACTTCACACAAAAATCTAAGAGACTTCATTTGGCTGATCTGTAAAGTTTATTTTTGAACGAAATGTGTTTCATACGAAACTGCCACATGCACAAGTAAGAACAAACAAATAAATTAAATAATAAATTAATTATAAAAATTAAACAAACCAACAGTACAGCCAAAAACACACATGGTCTGATGGTGCGACATACTAGAATTACCAAGTAAATAAGTTATGTACATTAGCACGAAATCATAATTCCAAGAGAAACGAGCCACGATGTCTCAACACCGATTAATGTGCAAAATACGGATATGAAAAAAGTAATTTTCAATCCAAAGGTAAGCGTGGGCAGTGGGAATTTGAGCGAGAGCTGTGATGGGTCTGACCTGGGTGGTCTTGGTGCACCAAGCACATAATCCAAAGAGTTAGACGTCAAACAAAATGCAAAAGCATGTCAGGCCACGGTTTGTCTGCAATATATACGACACCTTGAATTATGTTCATTTTTGCTCCCGGCTCCTATATAACGGAAAAAAATTACCGGCAGAGCGACAAGCACCGACACTAAATGTGGGGTTCCATGGGAAAAGAGAGAAGGATAGGGATTGGGGATACAGAGGTGTAGGGTTTTGAAACCCAGGGTGCACAGAGAGATGGGATATCAGCAGGAGCAGGATGCCTCGTTCACTGGCGGTTCCTTTGGCTTTTCCAAATTGATGTCAATCACTAAGATTGAGAGGTCAAGGAAAAAGGAGCAAAATAGCTTTGGACAAAGGACCACATAACAATAATGTTTTGTTTTAAATTTGACCATGACCACATCCATAAACAGGAAGGCCTATCAATATTAGTCTTGATTGAAATTAAGTTTTTGAACCCAGTTTCTGTGATTTTATTCCCTGGAGGGAGGGAGGAAGGGGCTAAGGGCCCATGACTGGTTGTGAACATTTCCATTACATCACTGAAAATTTACCCTGGACAGGTTGTTGCTCAATTAGAGCAGGAATTTAAAACTTAGCCAGGGTATTGACACACAATGACATCTTCTTTAAAGGGTGATGTGGGATAGTTAACGTTTACAAGCAAATTGGCTTGACAAAATTCCCATCCAAACCCTTTGCTCACGAATCATGCAGGGTGGAATTCAGTCTCAAATCCCACATGTTTGCCCAATTGTCTACAAATGGCATTGTAGTTTTTGCAAAAAAAGTACATTGATGACTCTTCATGCCTTTGTCCTGCATGTAATTAATAAACAAGCTCCCCAGTGAACCTTATGTCAATGTAAAGAACAAACAAACAAAAAAGAAAACATATATATATATATATATATATATATATATATATATATATATTCAAAAATGCTAGTATTTGGAATAACCATCTTAACGTCCCCTCTGAAGGATGGCATACTCATTGATGCAGCATCCTGCCTCGAAGAACACGATGGTGACAGTTTAAAGTCCGGTCTGGAATTGAACCCAGATTAGATCGCTCAAAAGTGAGTGCGCTACCTCTGAGCTATCCTGTCAGCTCAGCTTCTGAAATGACAAACACAAAGGACCAAGTCATCACCTGAGGAAGCATCCATCATCTTATCATTCCAAATACATTTTAGAATGAACTTCATGCGATTAAAATAAACTCTTTGTAAGGATACTGTCTTCCTTGCTTTTCTCCTCGGCATTCTCCATCCCTGGCAAGGTGGCTGCAACACGCCTGAAGAGCTAAGACAGGTGGGTGGAGTTTTACAATTTTGGATTTGTCATTCCATTAAAAAAACATCACATCAATCTACTGCCAAATATGTCGACATCCCTTTAATGAAAGGTGTAAAAGAGAAGGAAAGAAAGACGAGGCTTATGAAACAGGTCACAACACGAATCAAATGTTAACAATCATTGCTAGTTCAAACCCCTCGCACCTCCTCCTTCACCAAATAATTCACCCCCCCCACCCCAGCAACCACACCTCCTCCCTTCCTCATCCTAATTTTCAGATAATTAAATTAGTGTTAGTATTGATTAGTATAGATCACGGTTGCAGTCTTAACTGAGTATTGTGCAAAATATTTTCATGCACCTGCATTCAAATATCATCAATGATAATCTGAGAAATTAACTGAACAGCCTTCACTGTGAGAGGAGGAGTATTGGGGATGGCGGGGGAAATTGGAGCAGCATCGATTTGTTATATGTGTATGGAGGGTGTTTTGGTTAGCCTGGCTCATTCTGCCTGGAAGAGCACCATGGTGACAGTTTAAGGTCCAGTCTGGAATTGAAAGTGCTGTTAAACGTGCTGACCTGCTCTGAGCTGCATTTTCTGGTTGTACCTCATCTCCTCTTTAAAAAAAACACACACACAAACACACACACACACATACACTACAATATGTTCAGACCATTGCACCCAAGACTGCTATCAGGATAGCATTATTGTTCACCTTTGATTCAAGTTGAAGAAAATGTTGAAACGCAGGTTGGTGGCGAGTAGTATGAAAATCGGGGTTCGAAGGCACATCAAATTAACATCGAAGTCGATGGGGAAAAGGAAGAATTTGCTCCCTTTTTCAATCAGTAAAAAGGGTTTCAAATTCCTCCCCTGCCCAAGGCTGACAGTGATACAGATGCAGGTGGAAAGGGACTGAATCTCCCTCCGGTATGCGTGCCAAGGTTGTACCCGTATCGACTGCATGACTACAAGGTGAGCAGATTCTGGTGCGATGGAACAACGTGGGTAACGGAAGTTGGCAAACTTCAATCACCCAATGGTTCTGGACCACATCCAATTAATATTTATTTATTTATTTTTAGACGTATGTACGGATATATGGGTGGAAGGATATTAGTAGTACGTTTCTGGGGCAAAGCAACTTGACCATTTTTTTTTTTTAAATAAAAAATCATTTTAAACAATCTTTCTCAAATATAGTAACTCATCAAAAATTGAAAAATAAGGTATTAGTTCGTCAACGGCTTCCTTGTCAGAGATGCCATAGAAAATATTTTCAAATACATTTACTCTTTCCAAATGTCTGATAATAGAACCAAGTAAAAATTAGACAAAAGAATGGAGAAAATCACAGCTCGTATTTAAACAGAAAACATAACAAACGTGAAAAATACCAAATTAATCTTATGGAAGAAATAACGAAATTAAAAGTAGATCAAACAACAATGATGTTGACCACAAATTTAAAACTTGGATCATCCCTCATCTAAAACCATCATTTTTACTTATTACTTTAACTCTTCCCTGGGGTTCTCTTCCCAACCCCACCACACCTCAGCCTCCCCAAATTTCCAGTCTTTCCTTCTTGAGCATTTGCTTCTCGATCCAATTACTCCGTACACCTTCAGTGGCAGAGGTAAATGCTGTAATTTCCTCTTAATTCTATCTTTCTTGTTGGATTGTAATTGTTTTTTTTTTCTTCTGGAGTTATTGCATATAAAAATCAACCCAAAATCTCTTCTCCAATTAAATCACATAATTTACAAGTCCAGGGGACCATGTCAAAAACATCAACATTTAAAAAGAGCTCATTAGTCCATGTTTTGGGACAACCTTTTTACCTCCACCACCGAAGGTGAAGGAGGTTACGTTTTCACCCTTCTCGGTCTGTCTGTTTGTGTAGAGGATATCTCAAAAAGTTGTGGACGGATCCCAATGAAATTTGATGGACAGGTTCGGTGTGTGACGAGGACGAACTGATTAGATTTTGCTGAAGATCCGGATCCCAGAATTTTTAAAGTGATTCTTCACCATTGAGAGATAGGACCAAAATGATATATAGCACAGTATCTCAAAAAGTTGCAGACTGATTCGGACAAAACTTGGTGTACATGTTGGGTGTTTGATCATGATTAGTTGATTCAATTTTGGTGAAGATCTGAATCTGAATCTGAATCTAGATACGAGAGTTATTTAATTTTTTTAAGTGATTCTCCACCAGCGAGAGATGGGGCCAAAAACGATATAGTACTGTTTAGCATGATATTTCAAAAATGTGCATTGGGCCCGATATTTTCTTGTGGATCAGGTATTACATGGCAGAGGTATGCGCTCCACCGAGAGCCCTTCTAGTTCAAAATGTGATTTCCATCTATACACGTATATTGTTGTATTTGATTTGTCAATACCATTTCATGCGATGTTTTTTTTTTGACCAATCAAGTATGCCACGAAAAATACACGTTTTACATCTCAATTAATTGTTAAATTTTTTGATTATTTCTAAGAAGAAGTGCAACTTTTGACAAAAAGAACAAGTACATTTGACATTCTGATCTGGTAATACATCTTTTGATGCGAGATTTACATCATGCATCAGAAGTCGTGAACGAATTTTAAACAAAAATGAGGTCGTCCCACGGTCTAAAGATTTGTTACCAAAAATGGCTCACAAATCTAAAAAAAAAAAAAACATACTTCGAAACTACCCGAGAGAAAGCTGGGGTGTGCTTCAACAAAAGAGTTGGAGGAACACACCATATCTGGTTTGGGTGTTTCTGAATATCGACAGGCAAGTCAAATTTTTAAGATGATATTTCACTATACATCATGTTGGGAAGGCGGGTGGGGGGGGGGAGAGCTGTGAGGGCTGTTACATATATAATATCTTGTTTGTTTCGTTCTGGCACCACAAGATAAACTATATTTGATAATAGCATCTATTACTATTGCTATCTCCACATGTGGGTGGGTTTCAAGAGGTGAAACAAAGACCTACCACATCTCAAAGTATCCACCTCCATGTGTGTGCGTGCGTGCGTGTTGCGTTATCCTATCGCTTGCTTGCATATCAACAGGAAATTGTCACTTCACATTTAAAGATATTTCTGGAATTTATGGATACTTGTACACTAGAAACACCCGCTCCATACAGGAGTAGCCAGGGGAGTGGGAGGGGACTTTTAGAAGGATTGGGGTTGTGGGGGGGGGTCAGGTCAGATCAGATCTGTGACTTGCTCCAGGTACCGTGTAAACCTGTACTAACCTATTCCATGGTCATGTTGTCGGTGACTAAAGCATTTGCCCCACCAAGTTCCTTGGTGAGGAGGGTGGACAATAAGCACACCCAGTAGGATGAAGATCAAAACCTGTCAAAGGGCGGAGGAGATCCTTGTGAGCCAACGGCTCACAGATAACCTTCCAGGGTCAGATTGCAGTACTGTGTGTCAGGGTGGTGCCGAGGTGTTGTCCACCAGACGCTGGTCTCCTTTGGGTTAACCTGAGGCGGTCCCTTCGGGTGGGTGCCTGTAATGTCCTATCCCAAAGAGACGATGATCACCTGTCTCTGTTATCATCTGAACTCAAGCGTTTCGACATTGGTATTGCAGCTCTCTCTGAGATTCAGAGCCCAGATTGCGGTGAGATCATGGCGGGCAGTTAAGCCTACTACTGATCTGGTCATTGTGATGGTTACCATTCCCAAGAAGTTGCTGTAGCTGTGTCCAATAAGCTGACTCCAATAATCGTTGAGGAAACATCGGTCAACGAGCGTATGAGACAAAGGATTCGTCACTCCTTGGGTGTCATTTCCCTGGTCTCTGTATTTGCTCAGACTGAGGCGAGTGATCTCACCGTGAAGGACGCATTCTTTGCCAAGGTCGAATCTGTGATTGATCAATGTCCCAGGCGAGATATTCTTCGAGTCATGTATACTCTTCAATGTATAAAGATACTCTTAGATCTATATCAATGGATACAAAAAGATACTCTTCAATGCATCGATTGGAACTGATAGGGATGCTTATTAGACGTGTTTTGGTCCCCATGGGTCTGGAACTGTGAACCAGAATAGCACTAAGTTCCTTGACTTTGCAAGAAGTCATGGACTTAGGGTGGCTGGTTCATTGTTTTAACACCCATAAGCTCATCACTGGACTTGGTATTCCAATGCTGGCGGTGTGGCAAAGGCAATTGACAATGTGCTCGTTGATGGTCACTGGAGGATGATCCAGAACTGCAGGGTCTACCGGAGTGCTCAGTTCCTCAATACTGACCACAGGCTTGTTACAGCAACTCTAAAGTTTCAGCTTAAATCCAGGAGAATGGTACCATCCCAGCCTAGGTTGGATGTTGGCAAGCTCAAGGATGAGAGGGTAGCCGAGGAGTTTGCAAACAGGCTGAGTGGAGAATTGGGGGGTCTGAGTGATTTGGGGGAGCCTGAAGAGTTGTGGAGTGCCTTCAAGACCACTGTCCTAGACGTTGCCGGTGGATGTCTTGGAACTTATTTGGGCGAAGAAGAATTTTGAATCTCAAGGCACACTTAAATACCATTGACTCGAGTCACAGGGTCAGGCTGAGTGGCAGAGCTGAGCTATTCAGGGAGCTGAGGCGTAAAACTGTACGTGTGGTAAGGGTGGACAAGAAGGCCTATGTGTGAGGAATCTGAGCATCGGTAGAATCTGAGGTAGAGCATCGGCTGTGGTCAAGTGATTCTCGTCCTGCTTTCAGGGGAATTCACGCATTGAATTTGGCCAAGCCCATCCCTCGGTGTACTGCAGTTAGAGCAGAGGGTGGTGGGCACTTGACAGTGGAGTCCGAAGTGAAGGCCCACTGGGCCGGTTACTTTGAGTGGCTGCACCAGGCTGATCCACCAGCTGTCGAGTTGGATGTCAGGGGTGTTACAATCCCGATTGCTGACCCTCCAATAAACTGTGATCCACCTTCCTTTGTGGAAACACAGGCTGCGGTGAACCGGTTGAAATGGGGTAAAGCTCCAGGGATCTGTGGCATCCATGCTGAACTTCTCAACGCTGGTGGAAATGCTGGACTCATGTTGCTGCATGCAATTCTGTGCTCTGCCTGGAACACAGGCATCATCCCAACTGACTGCAAAAGGGGCCTTGTTGTCCCGCTCTGGAAAGGGAAGGGTGATCGCCAGGACTGCAACAACTACCAAGGGGTGACACTGCTCTCAGTGCAGGCAAGGTCTTTGCTCAGATAATTATTGATATGATTCGCCACCATCTGCTTGAGCACTAGCACCCAGAGCAGTCAGGCTTTACACCAAAGAGTTCAACAATTGACCGTATCCTTGCCCTTCGGGTCCTCACAGAACGGAGATGAAAGTTTCGGCAGGGACTGTTTGCAGCCGATGTTGATCTCTGCAAAGTGTTCGATTCAGTGAATCAGGACGCCCTCTAGAGAATTCTTGGTCTTTGTGGGGTGCCACCAAAATTGATCAATCTGATGTCTGAGCTATACTCTGGAACTGAGAGTGCTGTGAGATGTGCTGCCATCTTCGACTTATTTGGAGTTATTACTGGAGTTCGTCAGGGGTGTGCCCTGGCCCCCACACTTTTCAGCACTTGTGTGGACTGGATTCTGGGGAAGATGTCAGAGAGATCAAGCTGCAGTGCATTGTTTGGGAATGTCAAGATCTCTGACCTTGATTTCGCAGTCATCATTGAAGAGACTCTCAATATCCTTTTAGGGGCCCTCGAGGTGCTGAATGAGGAGTTGGAACCGCTGGGATTACGGGTTTCCTGGGTCAAAACTAAGATCCAGGCTTTCAATGACATCTTGGATGCTGCTGTCCTGTCTGTGCCTGTTTGTGTTGAGCATGTTGAGGTCGTGGAGAGATTCACTTACCTTGGCAGTGATATTGATGTCTGCTGGCTGTGGGCCAGAGGTCAATGGACATCTGGGTCAGGCCTGGGGAGTCATGGATTCACTGGATCATGGGATGTGGTGCTGCCGGTACCTGTGCGGGAGGACGAAAGTCCGAGTCTTCAGGTCCTTGGTTACCGTTGGTCGGACTTTGTGTCTAACGATCGTTTGCTGAGAGAGACTCAAATGAGATTTGCTACCTGCATAGTCCATGAGCAACAGCTATGGCTGTATGGACATGTGGCTCGTTTTCCTGATGCTGATCCTGCTCACCAGATTCTCTCAGCGAGGGAGCCTCGTGAGTGGAGGAGGTCAATGGGCAGACTACGTGCCTCGTGGTTGCAGCAGGTTGATCAGCATCTCAAGGAGATGGGGATGGGCCAGGCATCTGCCTGGGGGATGGCCAGATGGAGGCCCCTGGTGTACCGGCAGAAAGCGGAAGCAGTGACGCACTGCTCCGGCGCATGCTCCCATACCTGATGTGACCTGACCTGACCGGGGGGGGGGGGGGTGGGGATCATGTGTGTGCATCTCCACCAGCCATTAAAATGCAGATGGTGGTGGGTTAACATTCTTCTTTACAGAAACAATTATCCCCACGCTGTTGTTAGGTTTGCCAGGGGAAGCTTGGCACAAGTCTTTCACAAACCAGTTGGCCAGGCCTCACATTCGACTCAGGTTAGAGCAGGAATTTGGAATTTGTTTAGGGTGCTGGTGGTAGCTTACCGACTCGACACAGATGTTTAATGTCCACCAACTCACAGTCGTGGCCAAAAATATTGTCACCCCTGCACTTTTTTCAAACAATGTACCATTTCTTCCCGAAAATTGTTGAAATAAAAATATATTTTGGTATCCACATACACTGATGAGCCAAAACATTATGACCACTGGCAGGTGAAGTGAATAACATTGATTATCTTGTTACAATTGCACCTGTCAAGGGGTGGGATATATTAGGCAGCAAGTGAACAGTCAGTTGTTGAAGTTGATGTGTTGGATGCAGGAGAAATGGGCAGGAATAAAGACCTGAGCGACTTTGACAAGGACCAAATTGTTATGGCCAGACGACTGGGTCAGAGCATCTCTGAAACGTCAAGGCTTGTGGGGTACTCCCGGTCAGCAGTGGTGAGTACCTCCCGACAGTGGTCCGAGGAGAGACAAACCACAAACTGGCGACAGGGTGTTGGGCGCCCAAGGCTCATTGATGCGCGAGGGTAACGAAGGCTATCCTGTCTGGTCCGAACCGACAGAAGATCTACTGTGGCACAAGTCACAGAAAAATTTAATGGTGGTCATGGGAGGAATGTGTAACAATCCACAGTGCATCGCACCCTGCTGCGTATGGGGCTGCGAAGCCACAGACCAGTCAGAGTGCTCATGATGACCCCTGTCCACCATCGAAAGTGCCTGCAATGGGCACGCGAGTGTCAGAACTGGACCTTGGAGCAGTGGAAGAAGGTCGCCTGGTCCGATGAGTCCCATTTTCCTTTAGATCACGTGGATGGCCGTGTATGTGTGTGCCTTTACCTGGGGAAGTGATGGCACCAGGATGCACTGTGGGAAGAGGACAAGTCTGTGGAGGGAGTGTGATGCTCTGGCCAATGTTCTGCTGGGAAACCCTGGGTTCGGCCATTCATGTGGGCGTCAACTTGATATGCGTCACCTACCTATCCATCGTTGCAGACCAGGTACACCCCTTCATGGCAATGGTATTCCCTGATGGCTGGCAGTGGCCTCTTTCAGCAGGATAATCTGCTCTGCTACACTGCACACATTGTTCAGGAATGGTTTGAGGAACGTGACGAAGTGTTCACGGTGTTGCCCTGACCTCCAAATTCTCCAGATCCCAATCCGATTGAGCATCTGTGGGATGTGCTGGACCGACAAGTCCGATCCACGGCGGCTCCACCTCGCAACTTACAGGACTTGAAGGATCTTCTGCTTATGTTTTGGTGCCAGATACCACAGAACACCTTCAGGGGTCTTGGCGAGTCCATGCCTCGGTGGGTCGGCGCTGTTTTGGCGGCACACGGAGGACCAACTGCATATTAGGCAGATGGGCATAATGTTTTGGCTCATCAGTGTATGTATTTCTCTGTTTTGCAGTGGAACAAAACAAAAAAAAGCTGAAAAAAATTAATAAAGCGAAGCTTCTTCCACACAGAAATCCTAAAATGGCCTGGACAATATTATTGGCGCCTTTTAGAAGTTGTTAGAAATAACTGAATTTCAAGCAGGTGATTCTCCTTTACTTTGGAAATGAACTCACTTTTGGTGAGGTGCAGGTGCCTGTAATATAAAAATCACTCAATAAATCAGTTTGAATAGAGAAAAGGAGTCATTCTGTGTACTGCAATGAACATGGAGAAAAGAAATAAAATCAGAGAATTGTCTGAGGTCAGACACAATATTGTAGCCAAGCATGGACAATTGCAAGGCTACAAGTCCATCTCCAGAAGCCTTGATGTTCCTGTGTCCACCGTACGCAATGTTATCAGGAAGTTTAAGGCCCATGGCTCTGTCGTCAACCTCCCTGGACGTGGCCGCAAGAGAAAACTAGATCGAAGATTGCAGTGAAGGATTGTTCAAATGGTGGAGAAAGCACCTTGATCAACTGCCAAACAGATTTAAGCTGACCTTCAGACACCAGGTACGATAGTTTCAACTCGCACCATCCGTCGCCAACTCAATAAAAGGGGGTTCTATGGTAGGAGACCTCGGAGGACCCCACTGCTGAGAGAGAGTCATAAGAAAGACCAACTGGAGTTTGCCAAAACACACCTAAACAAGTTAAAATCATTCTGGGAGAATGTCCTGTGGACAGATGAGACCAAATTAGAGCTTTTTGGTGAAGCACATCATCTTTATGTTTCCAGAAAAAAAAAATGAAGCCTTCAAAGAAAAGAACACCTTCCCTTCAGTCAAACATGTAGGAGGTTCAGTGATGTTTTGAGGTTGCTGTGCTGCCTGTGGCACTGGGTGCCTTGAATGTGTGCATGGCATCATCAAATAAGGAGATTACCAAGGCATTTTGGAGCGCAATGTTCAACCCAGTGACAGAAAGCTGGGTCTCCGTCGAAGGTCATGGGTCTTGCAGCAGGACAATGACCCCAATTACACACTTCAAAAAGCAGCTAGGAATGGTTCAAGATAAAATGCTGGACTGTTCTGAAGTGGCCAGCAATGAGTCCACATCTAAATCAGATTGAACACCTGGGGGGAGATCTGAAAACAGCAATTGGGAGAAAGCATCCTTCAAATATGGGACAACTGGAGCACTTTGCACAAGAAGAGTGGGTCAAACTACCGGTAGAGAGGTGAAGGAAGCTCATTCATGGCTTGAGGGAGTGCTTGACTAGTTATTTTGTCCAAAGGCTGTGTGTACTACCAAATATTCATTCAAGGGTGTCAATAACTTTGTTAATGCCATTTATTTTTATTTTCTGATTTTAAAGGTGTTATTAAGTTCTGAGTCAAAAACAAAGGTTCTGTAATATTAACAGTGAAATAAAGAATTGTGGACAAAAAAGACTTTTGTCAATTTCGACTTATGTTTCGAGAAAATTGTGAGTTATTTGAAAAAAACTGCAAGGGTGCCAATATTTTTGGCCACGACTATGTCGGCAGATGGGATGCCCAGTTTAACATCCATCTGAGGGATGGCACACATTGGTGAATCACCCTGCCTGTGAAACACTGGGATGACAGTTTATAGCTGGGTCAAAATTCAAACCCAGGCTGGACAGTGCATGACAAATGGGATTATGCATCAAATGAAGATCACAATTGGGCAGTGAGGTCGTTAGAAGCAATATCGCACGTCAAACTTAAAGCTATGGCCGGGAGAAATGACATATGAGGGAGGCCCCAAGATACGAGTCATTAAACAATCCATGTACATTTCACAAAATCATATGGCTAGAAAAATTGGACAGGCAGTGCAATACCGCATTCATGCATCAAGACTCATTTGAGCACCTTACCTGGAGGTCTCGCAATTTCAGATGGCTGGGATCGTTAGGCTGTGGGGAATGTGATAATATTGCCATAAAATGTCTCAAGGATGTCGGGTTTCCTCCAAAAAATTTTCATGTTCAACAACAGTAGTGACTGTTAAAAAGAGGTATTCATAACGTTGGAAAGAATCGACAGATTAATATGTGCGTAGTTATAATAATTTTTACTTCGGGTAGGTGTGGCCCACAAAACACCATGCTGAGCTATTTATTCACCTGAACACAGAGTTTGTCCAAGGTGGAAATCCCCCTTGGGAAGGGGGCAAGTTGAGTCACTTTAACCTCTTTGGCGTGACCCTCAGTTCCCCTGGCAAGTTTGGTTGACATTGGATAAGTAATGACCGAATGTATCGTGGTCAGACAGACAGACAGACACCAAATTGCATATTTAAGTTTGATATTCGTGAATCCGATTTGCATCCAACAACACAACAATTATGGTTAATCTTTTTGAAATTGCCACTCTTTTGTTTAAATGCTGAAAATTATGTATAAAAGACAATTTGAATTCAAGATTTTACACGAGCAACAGCAGGTTAAAAGTGCCCCGTGATAGCAGAAGTGAGTCACTGAAAACGCACGCACAGCGCATGTGTGAAAGGCCTCGTTAGCCTTCATATGTCATTTTAAAAGTCCCGTATTATTGAGGTATATCGAAGGGAGAACCATCCTTTCCAACATAAGTCATTGTATTTATATTAGTTGGGCAGATAACCCGGTTCCACAGGGCTGATGGAAAGGAATTTGTTCCCAATAAAAAGGAGTTTGACAGGAATGTCTTTTGACAGCATAATGGCAGGGACCCGTGGAAATTCCCCGGAATGCAAAATGTGACTGTGTCCTCAACCCCCTTCTTCTTCAAGTCCACATCCCACCCCTGCCCAACTCCAATAAGCATCAATTTCTTCCTTCTCTCCTCTTTCAATATATAGGGAGGTATATACTCTATTGGACTTTGTACCGGGCGTAGAGGCGTGCGCCTGTAATCTGGCTACTCGGAGGCTTGGGTTGGAGGATCGCTTAAAGACGGGTGCTCTGCGCTGGGCTGCGCTATGAGAGGGTGTAGGGCAGCCCGGACTCATAGCGAAACCCAATCCTTATTCCCTGTGTCGTAAGAGGCGACCAGGGTTGCTTCAGGAAGGGCATCTGGCGTAAAACCTGTGCCAAATCAGTATGCGGATCATAACGGATGATCGGCTGTGGCGACCCCTAACGGGAGCAGCCAAAAGAAGAACAACATGCTCTATTGGACTTTGTAGTTTCCTTTTGATTACAAATAGTTTCCTTCTTTATCGTTTCCTTTTGATAAAATATTTATCACACTCATCACAGGGTATTGTGAGTGTTCGGAGGTTAAATTTCACTGGAGTTGAATTTATGTTTGTGAGTAGAAAGTACGATTCCTTAATGTCTTTGTTACAGTGTAAGGTTGCTAGAGGGTTGGATTTCTTCAGTGTTGATTTTGTGTTTGTAAGTGTATGTTGTGATTTTTTTAGTCCTTATCACAATCACAATAAGTTATATTCACCATATTTAGATTGAAAAGTATCGTTTAAAATGATTTTCTAAGGCGTCTCTTGGAAGGATGCTGCTTTGGATTTAATATGTTCATTTTCAGTTTTAATGAGTTGCTATAGTTATGGAGAGAAAGATTGTTTAACATGATTGTTGGTAAAAATGATCAAGTTTCCATGCTCCAGAATCCATCCAAAAAAATGGCAATTTTTTTATTTTTGATGGTAATTTGTTGTTAGTGAGTCATTAGAGCTTGCTGACTTCCCTTACCCACATTGTTCCATCGCACCAGAGGCTGTTCAACTTGTAGACGTGCTATAGATATGGGTATGGCCCAGGCACACACGTGCACCAGAGCGAGATTCAGTTTCTGACACCTGAACACGTGGCAACCTTAGGTCAGGGACGAGTCACAAAACTTTAAAAATTATTTTTACAGAGTAAAACAGTGAGTGAATTATTTTTCCCATCGACTTCAATGAACATTTTATGTAGCTTAGAACACCTATTTTCCTTCTTCTCAAGTAACCTTGCAAACTAGGAAAGATACTGTCTTTGTCCTGCTTGTAATTGATACCCAGCTTGAGTCCTTCGTAGTGAAGACCATCTCTCAAACCAAAACAATAGTCCAAACGTTTGTGGTCGTCGACAGCTAGTGACAACAATATGTATCAACACAGTGAAAAATATTTTTCTGCATTTATTCTTTCATTTCAACTCCAAGTCAAAAAAACTACTCCCCTGGTGATGCCGAGTTGCATTTTGATAAATGCTTTATAATATAACCACACAAGTGCACACGATTCATTTATTTAAAAAACAAACAAATTAATCAAGTTCACGACGAAATTCGCAACTTGATAAATTATCCTTGTATATGATGATGAAATCACGAGGCTCTGTTGCCAGTTCTTGTTATCTCTGGCTCCCCTCCAATAGCCCAATAGCTCTATCATTGTTTTCAAGAGGTATGCTTTCAGAAAAAGAAGGACGACGCTATTGATCGTTACGACATCAAACACGACAAGGAATGGGACAAAAATCAATGCAGTACTCAAAAATAGCCGATTTAATGATGCATGCCCGATTAATAAAGTTACCAACAAGGATGTAAAGTTAAAAAAGAAAAAAAAAAATCAACATTGATCAAAACCTACAAATCAAAACTTTTTGAACTTTGACTTTGCATTATCTCCAAATTACATCAGAATAAAATAAACTACCAATACTTAAAAATACATATATTCTGGACAGTTGCATTATATTTCATAATGGAATGAACCCAACTCCAATGATCCACCTCGACATGGTATGAGAGATATCTCCCTCCCCTTCACTTTACTTCTGGAAGGTGTTTTGTGGTGCTTTATAGGCAGGATTTGGTACCCATCCTATCCTAAGCTTTACCTTTTTTGATGGCAGACCTGATTGCCAATAGGGTGATTAATTTGGCAAAATATAAATCGGTGACCGACAAGTTTTGTGGATGGAGCGACCATCTCTTGTTGAGCTATCATAAATATACATATTTGATTGAATGATAGTCATTTTGAAGGATCGAGTTATAAAACATATTCTAAAATTGAGGCCAAAGTGACAAACATCACAAAATGGCCAAAGTGACAAACAAATCACAAACATCATGGAACATGTCTTTCAATCCTGACAAATCTCACACTCTCACCATGTCTCTCCGAAAGGACCGTTTAGACCACCCCACCCCTCCCCCATCTACTTTCTCAACAATAATCACGAAGAAGTCTTCATTCGAGCTTCTGCATCTCACCATCTGCCATGATCTTTCCTGGGAAAGCCACACTTCCAACCTGGCCTCAAAAGCCAGTCGCCGACTGGGAATCCTCCATTGTGCAAAGTCCTTCCTTGGCCCACCTGAACTCCTGACCGCATATAAAGCTTTTGTCCGCAGCCTGATGGAGTACTGCTCTCCCCTCTGGGCTGGTGCTCCTGCCTCATACCTTTCTCGTCTTCATGCTGTGGAAACCAAGGCATTTAGAATCATTGGTATCTCCCACGATGAGGCTGTCTTTGGGCCTCTCACTCTCATACCGCAGGCTGGTCGGTGGTCTTATTGTCTGCGATATGTCCCCACTATATTTTTGCAGGGCGCTCAAGGTCCGCAACTCAAGTATTCGCGCAACTCAAGTATTGAGTTAGTTCATGAAAACAGAAATTGTACATGATGAAAAAGAACTGTGAATACTTCATGGAGTCAAAGAACTTTATCATTTGCCGTTTACAATCCCATCTGCCCTTGTTTAGATATTTGGCTTGGAAGTGATGGAATGGATCCAGCTTTGGGCTTTTTCTTCCTTTAGTTTTGTTTTCTGGCATCCTTGCATCATAATTTGCCTTCTCTTCATTAGTGATAGCTGCACTATTTCCTCTTGATGTTAGGGTGATAAACTAGCAAGAAAAATGGCCCCCAAAAAAATAAAAAGTGGCAACCAAATTGGCATTACTTTCTCGGTGGGGCTTTGTAGCTACATTGCAGCACCTTAAACAAGTTTCTTTAGAAGCTTAAAAGGCAAGAACCCATCTGTCATACGTGCTTCAGCCCAAGAGTTGGAAACAATTCACAAAAGAGATAAAATTATTCTAAAAACAAGCTCGAATGAGCTAAGATCCTCGTCTTCTGAATGATGATGTCATAAAAACGAATATGACGTCATTGTGATGTATCAGGTTTGCGATAAATTATCTGTGCTAATGCCCGGATAGATTCCAGCAAACAAAATTCAAACAGCTTGCCTAGTTTCGGAGATATTGGTATAGGCGATTTCCATTAGCGGCGATATTATGACGTCAACTTTTTTCTAGGAAGAATTTCTAAAATCGGAGATGGTTACTGCCTGCGCGTGGGCTTTCTGCATATACATGGCAAGTTTCACGAAGATCCGATGAAAACTCTGGGTTGTGAAACAAAAAAATGTCCAAAAATAGGAATGACGTAATAAAAATTGATATGACGTCATAATGATGTATCATATGTGCGGTAATTCATCTCTGCTAATGCTCTGTTCAATTCCCAAAAACAGAATTCAAAAAGCTTGCCTAGTTTGAGATAATTTTTTAGGCGATTTCCATTAGCGGAGATATTTTGACGTCATAACTTTTTTTCTAGGAGGAATTTTCTAAATCGGAGATGGTTACTGTTTGCGCAGGGTATTTCTACATATATATGCCAAGTTTCAGGAAGTTTCGATGAAAACTGTAGGCTGTGAAACAACCAAACAAAAAATGTCAAAAAATAGGAATGATGTCATAAAAATTGATATGATGTTATAGTGATGTATCATATGTGCGGTAATTCATCTCTCCTAATGCCCCGTTCGATTCCCGCAAACAGAATTCAAAAAGCTTGCCTAGTTTCGGAGATATTTTTTTGGAATGGAAGAGTTTTGAGGAAAATTAAGGTTCAAGCCTCCCCCATATAGGATAGGAGAGGGTTGTACCTATTGCAGGGCTTACAATTAGTGCTCCCAATTTTTAATAGTTCCGCAGGGTTTCTGAGGCCCATAGGAATACTAAACCACCACGCAAGTTTATCTTTTCCTGCCAATTTCTCAGCTGTATCTTGGCGTTGGCTGGGACTTTCAAAATGAGATTTTGCATCAATACATTAATCCCCTGGTTTGCACAAAGCATAGATTCCTGAGAGATTCGCGCAATAGCAATTTCACAGAAGGGGGCTCAGAAAGCATCGTGTTAATGAGGACACACGGATCGGATGTGCTAATTCCAGGGTAGACGAGCTACCTTCGGGGACATAAGGATGAGGCATATTAACTGTAATAACATCAAAACATGAATGTACACTCGGCAATTAAACTAATAAATATTAGTAATTAAAAATATATATAGATTTTGTATATTTACCAATCGTCACCCAAGCCTTTTGGTTAGATTTCCAGATGACAGGTGGGTGATCTTTTGTATAACCAGGGGTTAACAAAAAAACTTTTTAAAATTCGGTTCTCCAATGAGTAGCAGCAGAAATGGTTTGGTACTCATGAAAAAAAATGTTGTCAGCTTCGAGCACACTCGTCTGCTTTCCCAATCACCACTCTGATTTTTAATGCACCTCTCAGCTTTGTATGCATCTTACTCCTCTGGTAAGCGGTCTCAGAACGTCCACTCCAGTCAAGACACTCACAAACCGCTGTAGTTTTTGTTCTGCATGCTCCTGAGCCTCCTCTTCTTCCTCTTCCCGCCGGTGTTCTCCTTAGATCTTTTTTTTTGTTGTTATCGTATAAGGTACAAGTTATAATACTGTTGCGAATCTGGAAGCCATGAGCACTCAACATACAGGTCCTATAGCTGTTATTTTGATAAGTAAATGTGGATAGATAGCTCCCCGTCCCGTGTCTAATGGGTAATTAAATGTTCATGTGCTGTGAAGTTATTTTAATAGTCAGGGTTTTCTTTTATTTTTATCCCACCATCAACTACAACAACACGCCTTCACCTCGCTTCCTCACACTGGCGCCATTGTTTGCGTGCGTGTCAGCACGTACGTGGACAGAGCACACGCAGAATACAGTTCCTCTGGCTGTTTGGTGGGCAGAGTCGGGGAGGAGCCTCGTGACGGTGGAGAAGGCGGTCCGCGTGACGTCACCATGCCCCCCCCCCGGGCCAATCGACGGACTTGCTGCTCGTTTTGGCCAGTGACAGGGCGCCGAAAGATTGTGCGCGCCAAAACCGTCCAGCGAGGGAGAGCGGAGGCATCCTCCCCGGAGACAGGGTGAATAAGGGTGCGGCGCGTTCAGACCGAAATCCTCTTCCTCCTCTTCCTCCTCCTCCTCCTCCTCCTCCTCCTCCTCCTCAAGATCAAGATCTCGAGCCTGAGAGACACGATCCCCCACCAGAGCCGCAAAGGTTGCGCGCCGTGTCTATGTAGATACTGAGGAGAGGTTTGGTGGCCAGGACGATGGGTGAGCGGAGCTGAGGAGGCCGCTCGCGGCTCGCTGGTGTCTGGATTCGGCTCGCCTCTCGCTGGTGCCAGGTTCGAATCAGCTCGAAGACCACAAGAGGTGGACAGGTCCGAGACAGGCCTCAATAAAGACCACTTTGGGTCCGTTTCGTGTGTGTGTGTGTGTGTGTGTGTGTGTGTGTGTGTGTGTGTGTGTGTGGTGCCAGTCAATTAAGTAGCAATTGTTTAAGTGCCTTGCTGTACATATGTGCATCTCTTTATTCGGATAGCTCTGCTTCTTGCGTGCTCCCCTGCCCCATTATAAATAAACCCATGTGTTAAATGTATCGGTTCATTTTGTGTTTCTTTTCTTGGTTTAACACGGTGCATGTTGGAGAATTAGCCAGGCTGTTGCCGCTGTAACGGGACATTTGGACCGACGGAAGCTCGGTGACCGTCTGCTCGGGTCGCACACGGTTCGAGCACACTCACGGCTCGTTCCGTACGGGCGCCGTCGAGGGTGAATTTCCCCGGTAGTTGGACGATGTGGGTCTTTCGGTAAATTGAAATTGGCAATTGACCCTAACCCACGTGGTCAACCTATTGGTGAACTTCGGTCCGATAAGGGACCTGTCGGCTCCGGAGTTATCCTGGGTGACGACCTATAAAGTCCGGGTGATCGGTGGAGCAGACTGCTGCTCCATCTAGCGGTCGTGCTTGCCGCTGACGCCCGGCCCCGCAACAATACAACTTTTAATCTTTTATTTATAATCTTAATTTTTGAAATCACAGTATATCAGAATTATCACGGAGGAATCTTATCTGCACTAGATGAGAAAACCTTCCATCAAAAGCCTCTGTTGTGCTGGTATGCTTCTGAGCTGAGCATCTTTGAAGTACGTATTTAGATTTTTTTTTACCATGCATGAGTACCTGAGTACCAGTTATGTGAACCCCTGTGTATAACCCTTCATAGCCCATGGTGTTTAAGAATGGAACACAAGAAGGGGCTTTAACTTCAAGTCTCGTGTAGCATGGCTGCCGAGGAGTGTCAGGCAGAGCCAGAGGCATGCCGCATTTCCTCAAGAAATCAACATACAGGACGGCAACCTCTTCCAAAAAAGACCGGTTCCATCCACATTAAAAACTAGCTTGCCTGGCATTAAAAACTAAAAAAAAAAAAAAAAACATTAAATGCCAAACTTCCACAAGGGCCTTCAACTTAGACGGCAATTCAGCTGCTGTCTGCTCTTCCACACCTTCGGTGGCAGAGTTAACTACACCAACTTACACCCTTTGCCCAATTCATCTTTCTTTTTCCTAGCAAAATTGGCATTCATGGAAGAGCAAGAACATGGAGGATATGTCCTAACGGTGAGGACACTTGGCAAGAGTTGGACACAAAAAGCAAGGAAAAAAAAGAGAGATAGAGATAGAGATAGAGATAGAGATAGAGAGAACGAACAATTAAAATTGCAAGTCACAGGATTGTATTAGGAAAGTTTAATAGGTAGGGGGAGGGGAGCAGTAAAGATGGTGGGAGATGATATTAGATGGTAGTATACCACCTGCTTGAAGCCCTGGAGGTAAGACAAGGATAGAATCTCTGGAAGGCTATTCTACAGAAGGGCGAAACAAGAGTTGAGGTGTGTAGTCAGCAGGATTTTCGAGGTTTCAGCAGGAGGGTTACTGGAAGAACACATGCATTGCTGAGTTGTTAGAGATGGTCAGGGGGCAGAGGGAGCTAGCTGGAACAGAGATGGTAAACCTGCCTGTGTTGTGACAGCAACAGGTCTTGTGTGTTGGTCTCATCATGGGAGATTCCAATAATGTTGAAAGTTATAAACTCCAAAGAGTCCAGGAGAGACAGATGTGATGCTGGCGTGCCAGCCTATACTGGAGAGCAGTACTCCATTGAGCTATAGACATAGGCTTTGGAGACTGAATAGCTCTGATTTTTCAAGAAAAGAATTAGGATGGAAGATGCCAGTCCGAGTCTGTCTTTGGAGATCTGCTTTGGTTTATGTTCAACGCAGGAAAGGTCATAGCTGATGATGAGGCCAAGATGTTCAAGAAACTGAACCTATTTCAGTGGCTGACCATGGAAATAGATAGGTGGGGTATTTTGATGATCCTTCTGGAGCGACAGCATGAGACTGAGATTTTCCAGGAATGAAGGATGTTCCATTTATTAGACCAAAATTAATCATTTTCAGATCAGCAGAGAGTGACATGAAGCTGCTTCTGCTCATCAGTAGGATGTGTTACCACACAACACAATGAGGAGACGTCTACTCAGAGGACGAGAGGATTTTCCAGTGTATCAAAATCTTGTCCGGTAATGTATAATAAAAATGTACTCCTTGTGGGCAATTAATTATCCTTAGCTATACCATCTTTATAGATTCCTGGTGTTGGCTTGATGGTTAGGGAGGTGGGCTTGGGATCCCAGGATCCTGAATTCAAATCCCACTTCAGCTGCTGAATTAATACGAGGTGGGGTTGACTCCGCCTGTCATCCTTCCAAGGTTGGCAAAATGAGTGCCTGCTTGCTGGTATCCTGGGTTGGAGTGGCGACCCGTCCAGGATTGTGCCCAATAGTCAAGGAGACTGCCGAGGCAGCACCAATGCTCTGCACAGAATATGGTCCCGATGGATGGATACCATCTTTATACTCTGCATTTGCTCCACCTCCTTTGCTCCAGCCATATTATCACTCTACCTCCTTTGGATACATCACTCCTGGCACTCAATGCCTGCACAGTCCTGGATGAAGACTATCAAGTCGTCAGAATGTTGGACCCCGAGCCTTGCCTGCTGAGAAACTACACCGTTTGGTGGTACCTTCAGTTTTGATGACGGATCTTTCCAACAACAACCAGTTTTTAGCGATCGTAATGCAAATGCTTCAATTAAACTACAGCTTATAAAGAAAACATTGTTTTTTTTTGAAGAACCCAAAACAAATATACCAGATACAAAGGGTTGCAAAGTATTCAAATAATGAGCATGGGAGAAATACCTGCTTAACATTGTATCCGGTCTTAGCACTTGTCTCAATAAACATGACGCTCAGCTCACGTGCACGCTGTTCACCCTCCTCCGTAGCAATCTGCCTGCAACGAAGGTCAAGGGTCAATAGGAAAGATTCAGCTTTTACTAAAACCAGCAGGTTAAGGAAAATGTGTGGCTGACATTGGGTGCTTACACTTGAAAACTACAAGGGCACTCGGTGGAGCGCATACCTCCACCACGTAATGCCTGATCCACGAGAACATATCGGGCCCAATACATTTTTGAAATATCGTGCTATATTTCGTTTTTGGCCCCATCTCTCAAAGGTGAAGAATCACTTTTAAAATTCTAGTAGTCGGATCTGGATCCGGATCTTCACCAAAATCTAATCAGTTCGTCCTTGTCCACACGCAACCTACCCACAAAATTTCATCCGGATCCGTCCACAACTTTTTGAGATATTCTGTACACAGACAGACAGACAGAGACAGACAGACAGACAGACAGACAGACAGACAAAAAGGGGTGAAAACATAAACTCCTTCACATTTGGTGGTGGAGGTAATGAGGCAACATATCTAATCCTGAAACAACAAAAAGATACCTCTTGTCAGCAAGATCTGTCTTATTCCCAACCAGCATGATTATGACGTCGCTGCCACGTTCGGTTCGCACATCGTCAATCCACTTGGCAGTTTGTTGAAATGAGTTTACATCTGCAGATGACAGTTTACGTAGCAGACAGACACAACGATTGGTACCTTCCACGCGTGAATGAGAAAATAAAGATGTGCAAATTCACGTAAGAGGTCACAGAAGGCATAAAGATGCCAAAACGCTTATCGTCTCACTGGTGATGTCATAGACGACCACAGCAACGGTGGAGTCACGTATATAGCTGGGAATGAGCGAGCGGAAGCGCTCCTGTCCCGCAGTGTCCCAAAGTTGCAACCGCACCTGCATGGGTCCCGGAAGATTCACAAGTGGAGGTAGATGATGGGAAGAGGAAAATAAACAAAATGATGCACAAAGGATATAGAACAGTTTTGTTTTGTTTTGTTTCGAAGGAAGAAGAAGAGGAAGAAAAACATAAAATAAAACCACGAGGTTTGATTCACTGTTCTTGCTATTGTGAGAACAAACCACCGATTATAATCTGCCAAACCATATTCAATACGATACTCACGGTGCGGTCCTCCAGGTACATGGTTTTGGAGAGGAAGTCAATGCCAATAGTGGCCTGCACGGAAGAGTATGAAGGAAAACAGTGATGACAAATGTCAAGATCGAAAAAGTCCGTCAAACTAAAAATGGACAATCTGGTCAAAAAGTCAGGTGCTTCAAAATGACGTCACGTTTGGCAGGAAAAGTGTTCGTATTTGTGCCACGTCAATAGTTCAAGGACATTTACTATACTTTCCCTTTCCCTTAAAATCATAAAGAGGTGAAATTTTTTTTATTTTTTTTTTTGCAACATTGCTCATTACAATTGAGACGTCAAGCAAATGATAATTGATATTTATCCCCAGCACAAGCTATGCCATTGAAAACATACAACTTCAGACTTGCATACCTGATAGGTATTGTCAAAGCTGTCGTACATGAATCTCGTGATGAGGGAGGTTTTACCAACTGAGAGAGAGAGAGAGAGAGAAGAGATGTTAGGGGATCTGAATTGAATTGGCAAAAAGAGGAAAGGAATATTTTCAGTGAATATTATGAACATGACACATCGAGTAACGTGAACCCCCATTGTATTGTATATAGTATAGCGAACGATGACGTCAAATGCTACATCGTCAGCAAGGAGAGAAAGTGTATTTAAGCTCGGAAGTTTGCTAGATCGTTTATGGAAACTTAATGCCCACAAGTTTTTGTTAAATGTGAAAGACACATTGTGGTTTCCCTCTGTTCTAAAGATTTGACTGCCGATGACGTCATCATCCGTTCAATGCAATTTTATGGTGACAATTGTTTTGTCATTCCTTTTGGATAACTTTTGAACTCTTGTATCCAAATATTACGTCATACCGTACAATCTTCGGTACGTGATATCTGGGGAGAAATGATGGTGGAGGGAAATGATGAACGAATATATCAATGGAAGGGGAAGGGGGGGGGGCAGAGGGTATAAAGATGGAGATTGGAAATCAAAGGGAGGGGACGTAGTGGGTGGAAACGAGCATTTCAATCCTACCTGGTGCTCTCGTCTACCTGCCAGGTTTAATGGGGAGGAGGGGGGGGATCAATTGTAGGGATTCTAAATCACCATCCGCGACCCACTTGCTATCTTAGCTTGAGGTAGGCGTTCAAGCAAGCATCCTTTTAAGTCACCATCGTTCCTACCTGATTTGCAGACTACCATGAGCCCCCTGAAATGATGCACCAGGTGCACAATGGACCATGCTTTAAAAAGGACTTCAAATGAATGATGGTGCAGAGAAAGTGTACATGAACGTTCCACCGACTCCATCATGCATCTTTAATCGAGACGGATGCAGAGGAGCCATGAGCAACCGGGAGACGCCCTTATAGCTGCGGGCATGCCGCCACGGATCTCCCCCGTCCAAAATCACCACCAAGACCATCACCGAGCCCCGTCAATCGCCGCGAATATATATATATATATATATATATATATATATATATATATATATATATATATATATATATATACATATACATATGATCACTATGACGTCAATGAAATAAAAAATAAATAAATCACCCGCTATGTCCACATTATAATTATGTACGTACACGTACGTACATACCGACGGTTATAATGCGTGTACATACATACCCACGTTATAATGTGTGTAGTACGTCCATACCCATGGTTATAATGCGTGTAGTACATACATACCCACGGTTATAATGCGTGTAGTACGTACATACCCACGGTTATAATGCGTGTACGTACATACCCATGGTTATAATGCGTGTAGTACGTACATACCCATGGTTATCATGCGTGTACGTACATACCCACGGTTATGAGTGTACGTACATACCCACAGTTATCATGCGTGTACGTACATACCCACAGTTATAATGCATGCACGTACATACCCACAGTTATAATGCATGCACGTACATACCCACGGTTATAATGTGTGCACGTATGTACATACCCACGGTTATAATGCGTGCACGTACATACATACCCACGGTTATAATGTGTGTACGGACATACATACCCACAGTTATAATGTGTGTACGGACATACCACGGTTATAATGTGTATGTACATACATACCCACGGTTATAATGCGTGTACGTACAGATGTACCCACGGTTATAATGCATGTACGTACGTACATACCCATAGTTATAATGCGTGTACGTATATACCCATGGTTATAATGCGTGTACGTACATACATACCCACGGTTATAATGCATGTACGTACGTATATATCCACGGTTATAATGCATGTACGTACATACATACGGTTATAATGCGTGTATGTATGTACATACCCACGGTTATAATGTGTGTACGTACGTATATATCCACGGTTATAATGCGTGTACGTACATACATACCCACGGTTATAATGCATGTACGTATGTACATACCCACGGTTATAATGTGTGTACGTACATACCCACGGTTATAATGTGTGTACGTACGTATATATCCACGGTTATAATGCGTGTACGTACATACATACCCACGGTTATAATGCATGTACGTATGTACATACCCACGGTTATAATGTGTGTACATACGTATATATCCACGGTTATAATGCATGTACGTACATACATACCCACGGTTATAATGCGTGTACGTACATACCCACGGTTATAATGCGTGTAGTATGTACATACCCACGGTTATAATGCGTGTAGTACGTACATACCCACGGTTATAATGCGTGTACGTACATACATACCCATGGTTATAATGCGTGTAGTACGTACATACCCATGGTTATCATGCGTGTACGTACATACCCACGGTTATGAGTGTACGTACATACCCACAGTTATCATGCGTGTACGTACATACCCACGGTTATAATGTGTGTACGTACGTATATATCCACGGTTATAATGCGTGTACGTACATACATACCCACGGTTATAATGCATGTACGTATGTACATACCCACGGTTATAATGTGTGTACATACGTATATATCCACGGTTATAATGCATGTACGTACATACATACCCACGGTTATAATGCGTGTACGTACATACCCACGGTTATAATGCGTGTACGTACGTACGTACCCACGGTTATAATACGTGTACGTAAGTACCCATGGTTATGTGTGTACGTACGTACATACCCACGGTTATGTGTGTACGTACGTACCCACGGTAATCGTGCGTGTACGTACGTACATACCCACGGTTATAATGTGTGTACATACGTACATACCCAGTTATCGTGTGTGTACGTACGTACGGTTATGTGTACGTACGTACCCACGATTATAATACGTGTACGTACGTACCCACGGTTATAATACGTGTACGTACGTACCCATGGTTATAATAGTGTACATATGGTTATAGTGCGTGTACGTACATACGGTTATAATGTGTGTACGTACATATCCACGGTTATAATGTGTGTACGTACGTACCCACGGTTATAATGTGTGTACGTACATACCCACGATTATAATGTGTGTATGTACATACCCACGATTATAATGTGTGTACGTACATACCCACGGTTATAATGCGTGTACGTACGTACCCACGGTTATCGTGTGTACGTACGTACCCACGATCATAATGTGTGTACGTACGTACCCACGATCATAATGTGTGTATGTACGTACCCACGTTATAATGTACGTACATACGTACCCACGGTTGTATTGCGTGTACGTACCCACGTTATAATGTACATACATACGTACCCACGGTTGTATTGCGTGTACGTACATACCCACGGTTATAATGTATGTACGTACATACCCACGGTTATAATGTGTGTACGTACGTACCCACGGTTGTGTGTGTACGTACCCATGGTTATGTGTGTACGTACGTACATACCCACGTTTATGTGTGTACGTACATACCCACGGTTATAATGTGTGTACGTACGTACCCACGGTTATGTGTGTACGTACGTACCCACGGTTATGTGTGTACGTACGTACCCACGGTTATTGTGCGTGTACGTACGTACCCACGGTTATTGTGCGTGTACGTACGTACCCACGGTTATTGTGCGTGTACGTACGTACCCACGGTTATTGTGCGTGTACGTACGTACCCACGGTTATAATGTGTGTACGTACGTACCCACAGTTATGTTTGTACGTACGTATGTACCCACGGTTATAATGTGCACGTACGGTTATAATGCGTGTACGTACGTACCCACGGTTATAAAGTGTGTACGTACGTACCCACGGTTATAATACGTGTACGTACGTACGGTTATAATGCGTGTACGTACGTACCCACGGTTATAATACGTGTACGTACGTACGGTTATCGTGCGTGTACGTACGTACGGTTATAATGCGTGTACGTACGTACCCACGGTTATAATGCGTGTACGTACGTACGGTTATCGTGCGTGTACGTACGTACCCACGGTTATAATGCGTGTACGTACGTACCCACGGTTATAATGCGTGTACGTACGTACCCACGGTTATATTGCGTGTACGTACGTACGGTTATCGTGCGTGTACGTACGTACGGTTATAATGCGTGTACGTACGTACCCACGGTTATAATACGTGTACGTACCCACGGTTATAATGCGTGTACGTACGTACCCACGGTTATAATGAGTGTACGTACGTACCCACGGTTATATTGCGTGTACGTACGTACGGTTATCGTGCGTGTACGTGCTCGTGCCGCCGACTCACCGCTCTGTTCGCCGAGAAACACCAATTTGAATTTCCGAAGCGGATTCCCAAAATCGTTGTTCGCAGTCATCCTCGTAACCTGGTGCACGATCGTTCTAACCTTCGGACGAGCAGGGACAACGAGCCGTCGGGTTCCAGACACAGCGGGATAACAGGGGATGACGTCGGGAAAAAATATCCACGGGTTGTGAATTGTATTATTTTATTATTATTATATTATATTATATCTCGCTCGCCGCTCCCTTTACTCTGCCGCAGCAGCACGGAGTGTGACGTCAGAGCCTCGCTCCCCCGTCTCGCCGGACCACGTGATCTCTCGTCGAATCAATCCAGCCCTTCGTTCTGTATTCCGTGGCTTTAATCATTCTCGTTTTTCCATTGCCCACAGAGTTTCCTTCATAACACGTTCCGCACGCATCGTTTTTTTTTAAATTCCTACTTGTACGTATTTAAATGAACGTACATATGATTATGATGTGAAAATTATTAATTTTTTTTAATATGATGTCGATCGGCATTCTCCGCTCCCCCAACACGATCATTATCAATCAGGACTAAACACACGTATCGAGGGGTTACGGTACCCATGATGCAGTGCGCGGGCGCCATATTGGTTGGCATTCTAAACAAGCGAAAAAAAACAAGGGTAAACAAGACGAAATAATTAACGTAACCTTCCATTTGCAGTGAGTATAACGAGCTAAACGTGGTGGACTGTAGAGCTGCTGATGCTGCCGTTGCCAGAGAAGTGAATACAACCAACATGGCGCCCGCGCACTGCATCATGGGTACTGAAACCCCTCTATTCGCTCGGGGCCTCCTCTTCAATCGTTAATAATACACGAATACCAGTACTCGTTGATTCCATTCGCTCGTAGTTTACCGTTTTGTTTACCCGTCGAAGTTGTCCGCAACTCAGAGAGAGAGAGAGAGAGCGTGTTCTCAAATGGCCGCTCTTTTCGGCACGGTGAGCTGTGTGCGCTTTGTCCGTGTTTTCCTAGACATTCATGGGAAGGCCTGACGTAGGCCTCCCGCCCGTGGCGCTAATCCAGGACTGTTCGCTCTTTCGGCCCGTCTTGGTAACACGGCCAAACGAACGAATGATTATTTGAACAAATCGATGATGGAACCTTCTGTGTAAAACATATTGTTGTGGACTTTTGGGTGCAGTGAAACTACCCGTAGTTGATGATACGTGTCACGTGTGCTTCAGCTTCCTGCGCTGGTCCTCCGCCGAGCTCAGGCCTTCACGAGCCCGGGCCGTTTTCACCGTTCACGGCCGACCCACGGCGTTGGCCGATACGACCACCTGATCGCGAAAGACCCGGTGAGGATCAAATACCTCCTCGCCTCTCCAACATGTCCCGAGTTTGGTGCATTTGATGGGTCATTTATTAATCCCCGAGCGGTTTCATTCCTCTTTTTTTTCCCGCCTTTGGAATAAACTCCCTCACTATTCAATCCTATTCTTCCCTCCAGGCCTTCAAAACAGCCGTTCACCACCAACTCTTATCATCCCCCATCCAAATCCTTGATCTTTTCTGCCCCCCCCGATAACCCACCGCAAACCCACCTCCTTCAAATTCCCTGCTTTCCTTTCTGAAATTCCCCGTTAAATGTCCACCTTGTATTCCCCGTGTTCCACGCCCCATCCCTCTCCCTTCCACAGATCTCCTAATGTCTCTGTTCCCCACTGTTTTGTCCTTCCCACTCCCACCCCTCTTGTCTCATGCCCCCCATTGTCTCATGCCCCCCTTGTCTCATTCGCCCATTGTCTCATTCCCCCATTGTCTCATTCCCCCATTGTCTCATGCCCCCCATTGTCTCATGCCCCCCATTGTCTCATGCCCCCCATTGTCTCATGCCCCCATTGTCTCATGCCCCCATTGTCTCATGCCCCCTTGTCTCATGCCCCCCCTTGTCTCAACCCTCCCCCCTTGTCTCATGCCCCCCCCCCTTGCTGGGCGTTCTGTGTTAGCTCTCACACGAGCCTCGACAAGATGTACAAACATTTTTTTTAAAAGGGAGGGACTACTAAAGGTCGTCCGTCGCACCTGTGGGTTTTTTCAGCCAGTTTCCACACAACCCCTTTAACATGTTCAACTGAAACACGGTGCACGGCTTCATGGTGATAGGTTACGCAACAAGTCTGAGTTTAAGAGCGTTTGGTCAATTTTTTACAGAGTTATGCAATTTTTTTTTGATCTCGAAAATATCACATCGGTCGGTGGAGGACTTCTTGCTCTTGTTTTATTCTGGTGGTGGTCGTATGGCAGCTTAGCTGCCGGGGTAGCTTTCATTTCTTGAAGTGCGACTGTGTCGCTGATGCAGTGCCCCTCTACCAGTACACATCCTGGAACTGGTACTCATTTCTCCAACCTCGGAAGGATGACAGGCTGAGTCAACCCCCTGGTGTATTAATTCAGCGGACGATGGGGCTTGAACCCAGGACCCGAGGATCCCAAGCCGCCACCCTAACCACTGAGCCAACACCAGGCTGTTTTATTCTAATTCCAGCGCTTTTCTGCATATTTACAGTTCGTGAAGTGAGTGGTGAACAATTAATTGAAGAACACGTGTGTGAATGCTGATAGACTCTCGCTTGACGTGTCTCGATGTCACAAAAAACAAAAAGCAGGATTCTGAAAAACATTTGATCCAATGAAGAAAAATATTGTCAAAATGATGGGTGCACAAAACTCAACACAAAACAAAGGATTACAATAAATACAAAGTTATGGATTACATCCGCTTTATTATTGGCAATAAATAATACAGTTACAGTCCAAGAAATGAGACTTTCTCTTGGGAGGGTTAGAGCATTTGTTAAAATTTGTTAAAACATTGCATATTGCAATAAGAGCATTGGAACTTTAGCATCCCTCCCAACAAGAGGATATGCAATCTTGAACACACCCCCCCACCACCAATAAGGTGGGACAGTGATAGTAAGCCCACCCCCCCCTCCCCCCAACCCAACAACAAGAGGGTAAGGGAATTTTTAGCATCCAGAGACACACACACACACACACACACACACACACACACACACACACACACACACACACACACACACACACACACACACACACACACACACACACACACACACACACACACACACACACACACACACTTTGAGGCCTGATAGGTCTCCGTTCCATCTCCTAAAACCCACCCACATGTGGAGATAGCAGCCAACGACATCCGCATTATTATTATTTCATATGCAGCTGTCTGCTGTTTGCATCATTGCTGGGAGCTCTTCTGTGCCACTGATTCAGTGCCCCCTGTTTACACGAAGCTGGTACTCATTTCGCTGACCTTTGAAGGTTGACGGGCTGAATCAACCCACCTGATGTTATATAACAGCGCAACTGTGGGGCTCGTACTCGAGCCCCAATAACGTAAGCCACCTTAACCGTGAAGCTAACACCAGACTTTCGTCACACACACATTATCTCAACAGACTCGATCTTTAAAACAACAACTACAACTGCAATAACAATAAAAATTGAGCAAATTGCTCATCGCTTTATTTCAATTACATGCATGACGGAACACCCCTCTATATTTTCATCCGATTCAGCATTAAAAAGTCAGGCTAAAACCGAAATTACGTTCAAAAGTGATTCTTCACCATGGAGAGATAGGGCCAAAAACGATATAGTAGATGTGCAAAATGGAAAGGGGGAAACAGCAGCAGAGTAGATGTGAGAGTGAGATGAGATCAAGGTTCGGGAGGAAAGACTTGTAGACTTGTCCACACGGTGGACAAGCTGCACACAAGGTCAATTTCCTGTTCTCTCATTTATCTCGATGCAAGAAGAGCAAGGGGAAAATCACAATAACATAGAAAAGGGGAGTGCTTGGGAATGTGCTAATTTGGGGTAGAAATCATGAGTATTATGGGGGGGGAGGGAGGGTGACCTGAGATAGTGGTGAACAGTTGTCTTGAGGGAAGAATGAGCCCTGGAGGGAAGAATGGGAATGAACAGACGAGGGAATTTCATTCCACAGGTGGATGATTAAAAAAGAGGAGAAAATGAGTGGTGGTGAGCTGTTAACCTGGACTTTGGGAGTGTAACACATAGAATGGAGTTTAACAATAGAACATAGAATGGAGCAGGACATAACAGAACAAGAGGAACGGTTGAAAGAAAGCAGGGAAATGGACAACAGCAGGGTTGAGGGTCAAAACGGAAGGAGATTCTGAAAAAAATAATGGATGTGGGGGAAGAATAAGGGGTATGGGAGGATGCATGGGCTGGACAACATTGATGCAGAAGCAAACTCTCATGAAGGAAAAACTGGAAATTTGGAAAGAGGTGGGCTTGGGGATGGTTAATGTTGGTGGAAAGGATCATGGTTTTGGATTGGGGATGATCTGAGATGGTGGAGAACAGCTATCTTGAAAACCTGGAGGAAACAATGGGATTGAAGAGAATGTGAAAGTTAGTTCCATAGATGGGGGGGGGGGGGAAACGAGGAACAAATGAGTGGAGGTGAGCAGTGAGCCTGGGTTTCGATTTTGGGAGTTTCACCAGAAGGTATCGCGATGTGGCAAAAATGGCATTTTTGTTATCCAGAGTACCCTGGGACATTGCGTCACTTCCCCCAGGGTCAATTATCTGATCTGTGTTTGGCTGAAATCAAGTTCAGTGTTGTCTCGTATATTTGTCTCCACTTAGTCCTTTTATTTAGTCCTTTAGTCCTTGCTCTCTTCAAGAGCCTGATCCAGCTGTGGACGCACAAATGTCACCAATCCACAAACCTTACACACAATACTCCTTCCCCAGCTGCCATTCATTGTACCTACACTTGCCATGGCCAACTGACACACTAAACAACAATCAAAATAATAGAGATAAAACAATAATCACAAGTGAAGGAATTATTTTATTCACACAAAACAACAATAACATTTTAATCCCTGCCACTCAGTTCATGTGCTGGCACTAATGGTCACCCTTGCCCGGCACCCATACCAATTGCCCGACTCACCTGCATACCCCAAATCAAAGCATTACGAGTAGTAACAATGGAAAAAAGTATATTTAATATCCAATTCATCACTGGGGAGGTTGGTCAATGGCAGCAGCATCTGTTACAGCCATTCTTCCCTTTCCCAATATTCCCAATTATTCCCAAGGTCCTCTTCCCAAACTGAAGGCCCATAATCGCAATGGACTGTCTGTGGAAGGTTATGCCACCCTCTCTTTACCTGATACCAATCATGCTTTAAATTTAGCGGATTAATGTTCCATAGATGCTTTGGTTGGTCGTCTGTGGGTGGTATTCAGATGCTGGTCCTCGCAAGGGGGACCCACAACTATCAAACAGCCCAGCATGTTGGGTCGCCACTTGCTGCGCTGTCCCAGAACCGCCGGGAGAGGCTATTGATCATATGCCTGGCAGCCACCTCCTGAGCCCCTGACTGGTCCTGAGGGATCATGCCACCAAGGCTTACCCTGGTAACACCTCTCCCAAGTGGTACTCTCCATCCATTGGGACCACACTCTCTGCAGAGCATTGGTGCTGCCAAAAGCAGTCTCCTTGGCAATTGGGCATAATCCCAGACGGGTCGCCACTCAGACACAGGATACCAGCAAGCTGGCACTTATTTTGCCGACCTCGGAAGGATGACAGGCAGAGTCAACCTCACCTGGTATTCATTCAATAGCCGAGCGGGATTTGAACTCAGGATCCTCGGATCCCAAGCCCACCACCCTAACAATTAAGCCAAAAACAGGTTGTGGTCCTCTCGTTGTACCATTAAAGATGCCCAAAAGGGACCACCTCAGTCCCCCAAAGATCTTAACCCCCTCTAAGGCCTGGAAACTCCATCGGCCTGAGACTATTGCTCGGGTGGCACCCTGATGGACGAGGGATGCATCGCGCCACCACCAGGCTCCCTGTGTAGCCCCAGCCATACGATACCCGTGGTCGGGCCCCATGTCCAAATCCTGCTGGGCCAGTACAGCCCCCAGAGTCCAAGTCTAACATCCATAGAGCAAGACCGGAAGTACCAAGGACCTGAAGACTCGCACTTTCATCGTCCTGCACAGGTACCGGCAGCACCACACCCCATTAACCAGTGAATCCATGACTCCGCAGGCCCGACCCAGACATCTATTGACCTCTGGCTCACAGCCAGCAGAGACATGAATATTACTGCCAAGGTAAGTGAATCTCTCCTTATCCTCAACATCCTCACCACAAACAGGTGCAGAGAGGACAGCAGCATCCAATATGTCATTGAAAGCCTGGATCGTAGTTTTGACCCAGGAAACCCATAATACCAGTGACTCCGACTCCTCATTCAGCACCTCGAGGGTCCCCAAAAGGATATCCAGAGTCTTCACAAAGATGACTGCATCATCTGCAAAATCAAGTTCAGAGATCCTGACATTCCCAAACGGTGCACCACAGCTTGATCTCTCTGACCTCCTCCCCAGAATCCAGCCAATATAAGTGCTGAAAAGTATGCGTGCCAGTACACACCCCTGACGAACTCCAGGAATAACTCAAAATAAATCGAAGATGGCAGCACATCTCACAGCACTCTCAGTTCCAGAGTATAGCTCAGACATCAGATTGATCAATTTTGGTGGCACCCCACAAAGACCAAGAATCCTCTGGAGGGCATCCTGATTCACTGAATCGAACACTTTGCAGAGATCAACATCGGCTGCAAACAGTCCCTGCCGAAACTTTCATCTCCGTTCTGTGAGGACCCGAAGGGCAAGGATATGGTCAATTGTTGAACTCTTTGGTGTAAAGCCTGACTGCTCTGGGCGCGAGTGCTCAAGCAGATGGTGGCGAATCATATCAATAATTATCTGAGCAAAGACCTTGCCTGCACTGAGAGCAGTGTCACCCCTCGGTAGTTGTTGCAGTCCTGGCGATCACCCTTCCCTTTCCAGAGCGGGACAACAAGGCCCCTTTTCCAGTCAGTTGGGATGATGCCTGTGTTCCAGGTAGAGCACAGAATTGCATGCAGCAACATGAGTCCAGCATTTCCACCAACCTTGAGAAGTTCAGCATGGATGCCACAGATCCCAGGAGCTTTACCCCATTTCAACCGGTTGACTGCAGCCTGTGTTTCCACAAAGGAAGGTGGATCACAGTTGATTGGAGGGTTAGAAATAGGGATAGTAACACCCCTGACATCCAACTCCACAACTGGTGGATCAGCGTGGTACAGCCACTCAAAGTGACTGAACCTGGGGCCCTTCACTTCTGACTTCTCTGTTAAGAGTCAAGTACCCTCCGCTCTCACTGCAGTACACAAAGGGACAGGCTTGGAGGAACGCAATGCGTGAATTCCTCCGCAAGCAGGACGAGAATCATTTGACCACAGGTGATGCTCTACCCCCCTCACAGATTCCTCACACATAGGCCTCCTTGTCCACCCTCAGTGCACGTACAGTTTGACGCCAGAACTCCCTGAAAGGCTCAGCTCTGCCATTAAGCCTGCCCTGTGACTGTAGTCAATGGTATCCAGTGTCCCTTGACAGACAAAGTACTTCTCCACCCTCTGGCGAGTTCCAAGACATCCACCGGCAACATCAACGATGGTTCTCTTGAAGGCACCCGAGAACACTTCATAAATCCCCAAAAGCACCCAGACCCCCCAAATCCCCATTCAGCCTGTTCGCAAACTCCTCAGGTACCCTCAGCTACAGCTTGCCAACATCCAGCCTAGGCTAGGGTGGTATCATTTTCCTGGATTTAAGCTGCAACTTCAGAGTTTCTACCACAGGCTCATTGTCGGTATTGAGGAACTGAGCACTCTGATGGACCCTGCAGTTCTGGATCATCTTCCAGCGACCATCAACGAGCAAAAGGTTAATCTCCTTTGTCACATCACCGGCGTTGGAATACCTAGTCCAGTGATGAGCCTGTGGGTGCTGAAACCATGAACCAGCCACCCACCCTAAGTCCATGACTTCTTGCAAAATCAAGGAACTTAGTGCTGTTCTTGTTCATAGTTCCAGACCCATGGGGACCAAGACATGTCTCATAACCATCCCTATCAGTTCCAGCCGATGCAGTGAAATCCCCCAAGATGAGAGGATAATCTCGCCTGGGGCACTGATCAACCAGAGACTCGAGCGTGGCGTAGAATGCGACCTTCACAGTGAGATCACTCGCCTCAGTCGGAGCATAAACAGAGACCATGGAAACGACACCAAAGGAGTGACAAATCCCTCCAAGGCTGTCTCATAAACAATATTTAGCGGCCTTGGGTGTCCAATTTCTGCTGCGGGCAATGGCCCCATTTCTCGTGGGCCTTTTGTTGCCCCTTCCTGCAGCTGGTGCTGACATTGAGTATCCCGTCCTTGAGTGCCTTTTCCAATGTGGGACTTTTCTAAATGATGTATGAATGCTTTTGAGACCTTTCACACGTGCGCTGTGTGTGCATTGTCAGTGACTCACTTCTGCGGGGCAGGGCTCTTTTCACCCGCCGTTGCTGGGGCAAAACCTGTCAGTGAAATTCTCTTTTTAACATAATTTTCAGCATTTAAATGAAAGAGTGGCAATCTCATAATTGTTAAGCATAAATGTTGTGTTCCTGGATGCAAATCGGATTCATGAAAATATTGGCAATTCCACAAATGTCTGTAGATGAGAGGTTCAGTTACCATTTCCTGTTATTGGAAGTAAACAGCGGCACACACACACACACACACACACACACACACACACACACACACACACACACACACACACACACACACACACACACACACGCTTCTCCTTTTAGCAATGAATGCAAAATTTCTCTTGTTGCCCCAGAACCAAACAATGTTGTTGTTGTGGTTTTTTTTTGGGGGGGGGGATACTTACCCTGTGCATTCACAAGCTTCAAATATTTCCTTCCAATCGGTGTTCAGAAACACCCAAACCAGATGCAGTGTCTCCTTCCAACTCTTTTGTTGTGTCGAGGCATACTGCAGCTTTCTCTCGGGTACTTTTCCAAGTATTTTTGGCTTCTGTTGGAAGCTTTGTGAGCCATTTTCGGTAACAATCATTATAAAATACACATGTGAGAAGTTCATATGCCCCGAAGATCATTGATTCGAGGGGTTTGTGTGCATGATCGCCAAACATTGTGGGGCAGATGATGTCATTTTGAAAGTCCTGTACGGGCATGAGCGGCCAGCTGCTAGTGACTCAGCACCAGCATAACAATAACACGAGCCGTTAAAAAACAAATGGGGCTCAAGCCGACACTGTCCCACAATGATCTGTCCTTTTCTATTGGTGATGCACTTCTTTTTTTTTCACTCCTGCACCACGAGTGTAGATGCACAGCCCGTGTGTGAGGAATCGACGACTCCGAGTGCCAAGCCGTCCCCCATGGTGTCCGACTCCAACAACCCGGATCCCCTTGGGACCCTCACCAGCATCAGCTCGCACACCTTGGCAGACGCAGCTCTGTACACTGTTGCGATGAGAAGCAGTCTCATCCTCCGATTTGCACACCAAACCGGGTGCCAGATCGCACATCAAAAGGCCTGAGAATGCCAAATCGACTCTTGCAGTGTCTAACCACGCCTTCACGAATGGCATCTCGCACACCACAGGGATTTCGCCATACTTCGCAAGGACCGCTTGCCTTGTTTCCTCGAAACCTTCAAATTTCCTCGCCTCTTGGACGGTCTGTTCCTGTTGGGGATGTATGACGTCCACACCTGTGTGATGGTGATCTGGACCATTATTCT
This sequence comes from Eptatretus burgeri, assembly GCF_056783735.1. NCBI lineage: Eukaryota > Metazoa > Chordata > Myxini > Myxiniformes > Myxinidae > Eptatretus > Eptatretus burgeri. Next base: position 4,166,027 of record NC_140978.1, read on the forward strand.
TTTTAATTTTAGTTGCCTCACTTCCAACACACTGAAGCAAATAATAATTTTCTTCCAATTTATCTTCCACATTTGTCATTTTACTTTCCATATTTTCCAATTTGCAAACCAATGCATTAATTTGTAACCTTGAGCATCCATTTTTGTTCTGCAACTTCTTAAATTGTGCCCCCAATTTCTTATTACTTCTACTCATTTATGTCCTCATGGCCTGGAACAAAGTTGTGCCAGCCTCCTGGCTGGAAATGTGGAAGTCTTGGGGTTCCTACCTTCCTACGAAACCACGTCCAAGGGTCGCCTTCTTCCCCCTGTCCGTCAAGTCCCACCGTTATGTTTTTGTTTTTTCTTTGTTTCCATCTTTTTTTTTTCTTTCCCGTGTGTGCCAGAATCTGGGAAAAGCTCTTTTGAATTTCTTTTTTTAATGCGGTTTATGCGCAAAATTTCGTTTAATTTCTTCCTTGAGTAGTCAGGGCCGAATACCTCTCTCCTGAACACAAATGTCAGACTGTGATTCAAACCCAGGTCCAATGTCCCACTCTCTTGATCACCAAATGTCTCGTGGATGATCCTGGCTAACTACAAACCACCAAGCCAAGATTTAATTTCGAGGATGGGCCAATTTGAGTCAAGGCCGGCACGAGCGGATTCCCGGCTCCTTATCACCACTTACTTATCTGCAAAGAGATGAGCTTTACCCGATTTGGGCCTCCTCCAGGATGCCAATTAATATGCCGAAACGGTTTACCGTATGTGGGACATGGAACGAGATGGCGAACATGTCCTTCAAAATAAAACGATTTGTTAAAAGAAATACTCCATGGGGAGTTGAAACAACAAAACTCGGACAGATGTGGCGCACAAATGACAACGTGTAAAGAGGGGAGAGGAATGACACAAAAAAGCTATACCCCTTGTGATGCCAACTTGTGATTTCACTCCCAACCGCAAATATTAACTTTTTTTGTTTTGTTTTCTCAAACAGATTATCTTATTTTCGTGAAATGTTTGAAACTTTTCAAATCCTGCATCAGTTGATGGGGTGTCCATTTGAGCAACCAGAATTGCCATTTCAGCTTGAGTGGCAAAGTTTATTAAATTGAACATTGTTGCTTCCTCTCCCTGAAGAAGCATTCATTGCAATGAAGAACAGGAACGCTCCGTGTCTGTTTCGGCCTGACACAGCATTGCACAGTCTTGTTGTTTTATTTCGTAAGAATGTAACATTACCATCACTGCATGACCAAGAACCCATGACCACTCCGACAGAACTGCAGAGTTCCTTGGCTGAGATTGGAGAACCTGCTGGAAGGACAACAATCTCTGCAGCCCTTTACAAATCCAGGCTTTATGGAAGAGTGCCGAGACGGAAGCCCCTCCTGAGAAAAAAGGCACATGACAGCACGCCTAGAGTTTGCAAAAACGCACGTGAAAGACTCTGAGAGCATGAGACAAAAGATTCTGTGGTCTGATGAGATGAAAATTGAACTCTTTGGCCTGAATGCAAAGGGCTACGTCTGGCAGAAACCAAGCGCAGCTCATCACCCATCTAACACCATCCCTACCATGAAGCATGGTGGTGACAGCATCGTGTTATGTGGATGCTTTTCAGTGGCAGAGATCGGGAGACTTGTAAGGATAGAGGGAACAATGAATGGAGCCAAATACAGGCAAATCATTGAGAACCTGCTTCAGACCTCAGACTGTGGTGAAGATTTACGTTCCAACAGGACAACGATCCCAAACATACAGACAAAGCGACACTGGAATGGCTTCAGAACAAGAACATGAAAATCCTTGAGTGGTCCAGCCAAAGCCCAGACTTGAATCCCATTGAGAATCTGCGGAAAGACGTGAAGATTGCTGTTCACCGACATGCCCCATCCAACTTGACAGAGCTTGAGCAAATCTGCAAGGAAGAATGGGAGAAAATCCTCAAATCCAGACATGCAAAGATGACACAGACATACACAAAGAAGACTCGAAGCTCTAATCGCTGCCAAAGGCGATTCTACGAAGTATTCACTCAGAGGGTTCAATACTTATTGACGCAAGACATTTCAACTTTTCCTTTTTTATTGATTTATAAAATTTTATACTAACATGTTTTCACTTTCTCATTTTGGGGTATTTTGTGCAAATCAGTGACAAAATATATAAATTTAATCCATTTTAAATTCAGGCTGTAACACAATAAAATGTGACAATAGTCAAAAGGGGTGTGATTACTTTCTGAAGGCGCTGCAATGTAAAACTACAGCTCTTTTTTGTTGTTTGTTTTAATCAAAGGATCTGTCATCATTTAATGAAAATGCCATTTTTTTTGTTTTCCCCGTCGAGATTGACGTGACGAACCTATATAAGCATCTGTAAACTATATACTGTATGTAGGATCGAAAAACATGGCCAAGCCTCAGTCGACCAACAATCACTTGATGGTGTGATTAAGTGCATTGAGTTGCATTATGGTTATTAGAAGTTATTACGATTACAGGTGGAGTTGACGTTATTGGAGAAGTCGAGGAAGTAGACTAGAGGTTGTTAATCCATACTATTGCAGCACGAGTATGTCTATTAACCACATGCTCTTGGAAAGTCACTGTAAGATCTCTTTCAGACCTTTGTACTTTCACATCATTCATTTGCAATCGATGGTCTTTCACTTATTTGTAAATTTTATTCCGTGATCTATCCCAGAACATCACGCAAACCTCAGCCAGACCAGGTTATTACCTCCACCACCGAAGGTGAAGGAGGTTATGTTTTCACCCCCTTTCTGTTTGTTTTTTTTTGTTGTTGTTTTTTGTCTGTTTGTGGTGCAGGATATCTCAAAAAGTTGTGGACAGGTTCGGTGTGTGACAAGGACGAACTGATTAGATTTTGGTGAAGATCCGGATCTCGATACGAGAATTACTTAATTTTTAAAGTGATTATTCACCGTTGTGAGATCGGGCCAAAAACGATATACAGCATGATATTTCAAAAATGTATTGAGCCTGATATGTTCGCGTGGATCAGGCATTACGTGGCGGGGGTATGCGCTCTACCGAGTGCCCTTCGAGTTTAAATATGTCAATGTTAGATTTGAAAAGTCACACATTGTACTAATTAACATAACAAAGTGAGTTTACATTTTTTTTTAATGGGGAATCTTCTTGATTTGCAGAGATCTAACGACACAACTATCAAAGTGGCTGTTAAAATGTGATTTTCCTGCAGTGCTTTGGCGCTTAATCTGAGATCTTGCCATATATTGATGCCAAGATGCACACCACACAAGCATTTATGAGTCTAATTGCAATATATGCAGAATATCCTTTTTTTCAGCAAAGAATGCGCAAACTCCACCCAAACAGAGGGTGGGTACACTACTTGTGTCATATATCAACCTCCATACATTCCTACATTGTTGGACCCGACTTTTCTTTATGAAATGCAATTATATTTACATGTTTAGTTCAGTTCAGTTCATTTACACTCTTGAATCAAACCCAAAATACAAGAAACATACATCATATTATGAGAACAGTGGAGGAACCTTAATAAAAGCATGGCTTATGAAATTTCATGTTTCAACTACTTGCTGTGTACGTACATGGTGTCTGTGTACTTGTTACCTCTGCCACCAAATGTTTTAACTCCTGTCTGTCTGCCGGTCTGTGAGCAGGATATCTCAAAAAGTGGTGGACGGATTTGCACGGAATTTGTTGGACATGTTCGGTGTGTGACAAGGACAAATTGATTAGATTTTGGTGAAGATCCAGATCTGGAAGCAAGAATTAAAAAAAAAAAATTTATGTGATTTTTTTTTGATAGATGTGGCCAAAATTTATACCATTGATAGATGTGGCCAAAAACCATATATAGCAGAAATTTTTAAATGAGAAATGTTTAGTATACTGAACAAAAGGACCCAATGAGGTTAACACGGGTCTCATTACACGCTTGTTGACGGTAACCTTCACATTCCTATTTTGCTTTCCTAATGTTCGATTCTCTAAAATCAAACAAATTTGTGAAGAATTGACATGAGTGGTGAATTTCAGGTTCAAGTTGAAAATATACCTACATTGAAATGCAAACATTGGTTATTGTGGTCACATGTCCTGTCAGCAAGAAAATGTCAGCAAGAGGAAGAGGCGGATCTTGGACACTGGTCTGCTACCTCCGGTGGGAGACAAAGAATATGGTACATTGAACATATTGACAAAAGGCCACGATGTCACCCTGGTGGAACATTTTTCCTCCTATGTGCACTACCTCTGCAAACGTCTGGGAATGATCATCTGCAGCACGTAAGTTTTACATCAACCTTCCGAGGTTATTTAGTTTTGCATGCAGGGCATGTTGATGTACAAATATCGAAAAACAGTCTGTTAACAAAGTACATTGCAATTAAATATCTTTGTTTTTGTTCGTTTGGTTCAAATGGAAGTTATATCATCAATATCCTTGTGCATTTCATCTGTTTGCTGAATTAACTGCCCTATGCTTGTTGTCAAATTGAAGAATGTTAACTTTCATGCACTATACAAAGAGCAAAATACGTTTCAGCATCACCCATTCCACGGGAGAGAATAGATGGGTACGTGCGTGCGTGCGTGCGTGCGTGTCTGAGTCCGCACGAGAACCATGCGACCCTGTCCTTGGGCATATTTTGACAAAATTTTTTGTATCTTGAATTTGGATTATTTCACAGTTACCATGCCCATCTCTGAGTGTGTGTCTGGCCGCACAATCTGTAGTTTGAGGTATGCTGCAAGGCTTACAGGCCCAGCTAGTGCACCCAATCACCCTTTTGAGGCGATTGGACAAAGTTGTCTAATTTAACCAGAACACTCGTATGTCTAATTGAACCATCAGTTGATTTTATATCTGAAGGTGCATTATGTCCAAGCTAGAACCAATGATTCCTTTGTTTTCTAATTTGTGAGGTTTCTTCACCCTGCTTGTCTATGCGCTTACGTTTTTCTTTTCTTTTTTAATCAACGTCCGTACTTTATTATTATTATTATTATTATTATTATTATTATTATTATTATTATTTTTGTCTCTACTTTAAGGCCCAGTCACACCTTGACGTTTTAGCCAGCTTATGCCGATTTTTGCAAAAAATTGTGTAAAACGCTGTTACACGTCGAATACGTTATGGGTACATTTTGTATATGTTAAGACCACGCTGAAAAACACTGCCATACGTCGTAGTACGCTGGCTTTAAACGTTGAGCTTTTGGGTTTTCCTCAAATTTTTTTCATGCTTGAAATTTTACGACGTATGCCGGCGTATGACTCGCACATTCCGCTACGCTGGCCATAAGTTGTAGGCACGTTATGCGATCGTTGACACACGTTGAAACACGTTACTTGTAAGTTACTCATAAGTCGAAACACGTGGAGGTAATGTTTAGCGTACCCGAAACTTATTTCTAACCTATGAGTAACGTTTTGTAAGCACGCTACACGAACGTTGTTCATACTTTGCAACACGTTACTTGAAAGTACTACTACTACTACTACTACTACTACCAACATCGACATCACTAAGTTCTTTTGAACTACTACTACCACCACTACTAATAACATCGACATCATTAAATTCTCTCGAACTACTACTACTACTACTACTACTACTACGACTACTACTACCAACATCGACATGACTAAATTCTCTCGAACTGCTACTACTACTACTACCATCGACATCAGTAAATTCTCTCGAACTACTACTACTACTACTACTAATAACATCGACATCACTAAAATCTCTCGAACTACAACTACTATTACTACTACTACTACTGCAACTACTACTACTGTCACTGCCAGAGACATTGACATCTTCTCAACATGGAGTCAGGAACACTGAAGGGTTCCTTTTGTGAAGCCCATTTGTATATACCAATTCCCCTAAACGCTGCCAATACACCATTATACGGTAGATGTAAGTTAGAAACACGTTCAGTAAGTTCTGTGGTCGTCCGGAAGACGTCAATCAAATTCGTCTGCATACGACAATGTGCGTTTGAGATACGTTACACATAGGTTCAAAGCACGCTACTCATAGGTTCAAATCACGCTACTAATATGTTCAAAGCACGTTACTCGTAGGTTAAAAATTAAGTTTCGGGTATGCTAAACATTACCTCGACGTGTTTCTACTTATGAGTAACTTACAAGTAACGTGTGGCCGACGTGTGCAAACGATTGCGGAGCGTGCCGAGAACTTACGCCAGCGTATGCAGAACTTGTGAGCCATACGTCGAGTACGTCGTAAAATTTTCAGCATGCTTGAAATTTCACGACGTACTAGTCGCACCACGTAATATGCCAGTGTACTTCATTGTTTTTCATCGTGCTGCTAACGTATACACAACTTACCCATACCGTATTCGACGTGTCCCAGCGTTTTAGACACATTTTCATAGGTCGGCATATGCTAGCTAAATCGTCAAGGTGTGACTGCGATGTTGACACTTCCGATTTTCAGGCGGTTATGATTTAAATCGGCGAGCGGCAGGTTTTTAACAGAGAACGCCACGAGTTCGTCGGCGATACGTGCAGCGCACTATGACTAAGTTAAACTATGGTTGGGCATAGTTTGTGAACGCCGACAACAGGCTAAGCATTCGTTGGTATGTTATCTTGAACACAACAAAACGTTCTGTGCCCGTTACTAATACGTTATGCATTCGACCAACACGTTATGAATACGACCAGAACTATGAAAAAAAAAAACCTCAAAACTTCAGCGTACGCCAACGTTTTACGTGCGTTTTTATACGTTGCCATTCCTGGCTAAAACGTCAAGGTGTGACTGGGCCTTTAGAGGTTTGTCTGTGTGTCACAGGTATCCTGTTATTTCATACATAGATGAGCTTGTACAAATGATTAGCCAGGTTAATTATACTATGTATAAGCCCTGACATATTTTTCACGATATGTATTGGAGTGGTAACCCCCCACCCCCCTTGTATATTTGTATTGTACATGCCGCTACCTCTGTGTTTGCACTTTAGTATTTAGTGAATGGGCATTCATGGACCAAATGTAACGACGATAGCATAGCCTGGCACGTGCCCCATGGATGGATCTGGTTTCTGCTTTTCCCCACCTCCTGTTTATTGTCTTTTATTAGTACTCGTGTGGGCTCGTACGTGCGTGCCCATACGTGTGTGCCCGTACGTGCTTGGCTGTACGTGCAAAAAATAAAAAATAAAATACAAAGAAGAAGAATTGTGTCATCATAGCACCGTGTCCTGTCATTGGTTTGCTAAATAAATGGCCATAACTTGGGAACCACTTGTCCGATTAATATCAAACCTTGAAAAGGCACATCCACAGGTCCCCAGCAATACACCTGGCAAGTTTCAATTAGATCGGACCAGTGGTTGTCAAGAAACAGCGGTCACAGACAGACAGACAGACAGACACGCAGAGATTGCTGGAATTGTAGATAGATTCTCCACGGTACTATGACACTCTGTTGGCGAACTCACCGCCCCAGGAGACGTGGAGAACTCCAACCGCGGCAGAACGTTTGCTTGGGTGAGATATACTACATTCCATGGTTTTGAAGAGGTAGGTGGGGTGAGACGGACGAGAAGCGTCGGGGCCTTTGTTGGCGAGGGTATCTCCCCCATGAGACTGTCAGAAACATTGGATCCTCATGGAGTGCATGGTTAGCCGCATTGTGGGTGTCAAGAACATTCCTCAAGATGTCTCCTGTTTTACCTCCATGCAACCCTGGGTGGGCAAAATGTGGCAGATGCTTCCTGCTGGGATGGGTTTTATTTTATTTTATTTATTTATTTATCCTCTCCTGCAATGATGTTTTCTTCCCTGCCAATCCTCAAACATCTGCTTGTACAGATTTGTGGTCATAACTGGAAATAGGTTTTCTATAATTCATGAAGTACACGTTGCGTGTGTGTTATCTTGGAGGCCTGTTGGATTTGTACCTCGTGTGAATTGTGTTGCTTGTATTTATTTGTGCAAAACGGTGTCCCCTGACCTGTCGTAAATTGATCAATGCCACCATTAAATGGCTTAAAGTTGCGTGAGGTTGCCATCGTGTTTCATCAGCGGTGGTGTCACCTTAGAAAACCCGTTAGATTTTAGGCAGAAAAACCATCTTCCCGTCAACAGCTTTTAATTGGGCCGATCAGATAACCCGGTTCATCATGACGCAGTTGCGTCAAGCACGACAATGACCCACCACGACCCGTTCACGTTGCACTGTTGTAAATTTTTAGTTGATTCATTATTTATCTTGTCTGCCATCAGAAAGTAGTATTCCATTTTATTTTCCGTATAAGCACAAGTTTATAACCATGATCTATAAGCTTAAGTCAAGTTTCCCAAAATGTGCAAAGCAAATCCCATCTCGCAACACTTCACTGGGGAAGGGATATTCGTCTCTACCAAAGTTGTAAAAAAAAAAAAAAAGTTGTAAAATTAGCGGCTTTGCATTCGCAGTTTCATGATGCTTTTTTTTCGATTGAAGTTGTGAAATAAAAACATTTGAGTTAATAATAAATTGGGTTTTTTGAGGTTTTTTTTTAATTACTTTTTTTTTTTTTAAATCTTAACAAATGCTATTTTCCTGTTGTAGAGGATCACTTCAATTTAGTGAGAGTGGTGTTTGTTGAGCTTATCGACTTCCCTGAACCACAGTTATGCACTACCGACACAGCATGTGGAGGTTTACTTGGACCAGCTCAGCAGGAAGCAGGTGTACGATGCCACCATCAACACACATGGACGTCTTGTTCAGGTGAGCCGAGAGCTTTTAAAATCGAATTATCCTAACCCAGTTTGCACCGAGGGGGGCTTCCTGCCAGACACCAAGTTACGCTGTTTTATCCTTCCCTGGCTAACCCAAGCCTCGTCTTGTTAGGACCCGGGTATCAGGAATTCCGGCTCTCCCAGGAACGGGCACTGAGCCAGGTGGAGGTTCCAGGGTATTCCTCTCAAATGTCACCAAAGTGCTTCCTGATTATTTACTGACAGCATGAAATGTTGGACTTGGAAACGACAACAGCTTGGAAGGGCAAGTCGGTTGAGTAATTTCTGACATTTTCCGTATAATTTTATTTTGTATGCAAAACCAATAAATTAATTAGTTTGGGCTGACTAGAATATGCAGGCGGAGCTGGAGTCTTTTTTTTTGTATACGGAGTTGAGGCTCATGGTGGAGCTGAGAACACAGAACAAATCAGGACATAACAGCAGAAAGAGAGGGGGGACACAACAGCAGCAGGTGTGAGGGACGTTTTTTTTTTTTTTTTTGTATACCTTGGTCGAGGCTCGTATGACAGCTAACACACAACTCACAGCAAGGTCAGCTCAGGTATGGGAGCATGTGCCAGAACAGCACGTCGCTGCGTCCACTTTCCGCCGGTACTCCAGGGGCCTCCGTCTGGCCATCCCCCAGGCAGATGCCAGGCCCATCCCCATCTCCTTGAGATGATGGTCAACCTGTTGCAACCATGAGGCACGTGGTCGACCCACTGGCCTCCTCCACTCATGAGACTCTCTCGCTGAGAGAATCTGGTGAGCAGGATCAGAGTCAGGAAAACGAGCCACATGTCCATACAGCCGCAACTGACGCTCACGGACTATGCAGGTAACAAATCTCATCCGAGTCTCTCTCAGCAACCGCTCGTTGGACACAAAATCCGACCAGCGATAGCCAAGGATTCTCCGAAGAGACCTGGTACCAAAGGAATTAAGTCTCCGTCTCAGATCCTTGGTCAGAGTCCAAGTCTCGCACCCATACAGCAAGACTGGAAGTACCAAGGACCTGAAGACTCGGACTTTCGTCCTCCCGCACTGGTACCGGCAGCGCCACACCCCATGATCCAGTGAATCCATGACTCCCCAGGCCCGACCCAGACGTCTATTGACCTGTGACTCGCAGCCAGCAGAGACATGAATATCACTGCCAAGGTAAGTGAATCTCTCCACGACCTCAACATCCTCACCACAAACAGACACAGACAGGACAGCAGCATCCAAGATCTCACCGAAAGCCTGGATCTTAATTTTGACCCAAAAAACCCGTAATCCCAACGGCTCCGACTCCTCATTCAGCACCTCGAGGGCCCCCAAGAGGATGACTAAAGTGTCCGCAAAGATGACTGCATCATCTGCAAAGTCAAGGTCCGAGATCTTGACATTCCCAAATGACGCACCGCAACTTGATCTCTCCGACATCCTCCCTAAAATCCAGTCCATACAAGTGCTGAAAAGTGTGGGGGCAAGTACACATCCCTGACAAACTCCAGTAACAACTGGAAATAAGTCAGAGATGGTACCACCACACTTCACAGCACTCTCAGTACCAGAGTAGAGTTCAGACATCAGATCGATCAGTTTTGGTGGCACCCCACGAAGACCAAGAATCCTCCAGAGGACATCCTGATTCACTGAATCGAACGCTTTACAGAGATCAACATAGGCTGCAAGCAGCCCCTGCCGAAACTCTCGTCTGCGTTCGGTGAGGACACGAAGTGCAAGGATACGGTCAATCGTTGACCTCTTTGGTGTAAAGCCTGACTGCTCTGGACGCTGGTGCTCAAGCAGATGGTGGCGAACCCTATCAATAATTATCCGAGCAAAGACCTTGCCCGGCACTGAGAGCAGCGTCACCCCTCGGTAGTTGTTGCAGTCTTGGCGATCACCCTTCCCTTTCCAGAGAGGGACAACAAGGCCCCTCTTCCAGTCAGTTGGGATGATGCCTGTGTTCCAGGCAGAGCACAAAACTGCATGCAACGACACGAGTGCAGCATTTCCACCAGCCTTGAGAAGTTCGGCATGGATGCCACAGATCCCTGGAGCTTTGCCCCGTTTCAACTGGTTCACCGCAGCCCGTGTTTCCACAAGCGTAGGTGGACCACAGTTGATTCGAGGGTCAGCAACAGGGATTGTAACACCCTTGACGTCCAACTCGACAGTTGGGGGATCAGCCTGGTACAACCGCTCAAAGTAACCGGCCCAGCGGGCCTTCACTTCAGACTCCTCTGTCAAGAGCCTACCACTCTCTGCTCGAACTGCAGTGCTCCGAGGGATGGGCTTGGATGAACGTAATGCGCAAATTCCCCTGTAAGTGGGACGAGAATCACCTGTCCACAGGTGATGCTCTACCCCCTCACAGAAACCTCACGCATAGGCCTCCTTGTCCACCCTCAGTGCACGTACAGTTTTACGCCTCAGCTCCCTGAACAGCTCAGCTCTGCCATTCAGCCTGGCCCTGCGACTCTGGTCAATGGTATCCAGTGTCCCTTGAGAGACAAAATTCTTCTTTGCCCTGCGGTGAGCTCCAAGGCATCCACCAGCAACATCGAGGACGGTGGTCTTGAAGGCGCTCCACAACTCTTCAGGACCCCCCAAAGCACCCAGACCCCCCAAGTGTCCACTCAGCCTGTTCGCAAACTCCTCAGCTACTCTCTCATCCCTGAGCTTGGCAACATCCAGCCTCGGCTGGGATGGTACCATTCTCCAGGATTTAAGGTGCAGCTTTAGAGTTGCTACAACAAGCCTGTGGTCAGTATTGAGGAACTGAGCACTCCGGTAGACCCTGCAGTTCTGGATCATCCTCCAACGACTGTCAATGAGGACATGGTCAATCTCCTTTGCCACACCGCCAGCGTTGGAATACCAAGTCCAGCGATGAGCTTGTGGGTGCTGAAACCATGAACCAGCCACCCTAAGTCCATGACTTCTTGCAAAGTCAAGGAACTTAGTGCTATTCTGGTTCAATAGTTCCTGACCCATGGGGACCAACACACACCTCATAACCATCCCTATCAGTTCCAGTCGATGCACTGAAATCCCCCAAGACTAGAAGTGTATCTCGTCTTGGGCACTGATCAACCACAGACTCGAGTGTGGCGTAGAATGCTTCCTTCACGGTGAGATCACTCGCCTCAGTCGGAGCATAAACAGAGACCAGGGAAATGACACCTAAGGAGTGACGAATCCTTAATCTCATAATACGCTCGTTGACCGGTGTTACCTCAATTATCATCGGGGTCAGCTTATTTGACACAGCTACAGCAACTCCTTGGGTATGGTAACCATCAGAGCGACCAGACCAATAGTAGGTGTAACCACCCACCATTATCTCGCCGCAATCCGGTCTCCGAACCTCAGAGAGAGCTGCAATCCTGATGTCCAAACGCTTGAGCTCAGATGATAACAGAGACAGGTGATCATCCTCTCTTAGGGATAGGACATTCCAGGCACCCACCCGAAGGGACCGCCTCAGGTTAACCCAAGGAGACCGCCGTCTGGTTCCCGACACCTCAGCACCACTCCGACACACTCTCCCGCAATCTGACCCAGGGATGTTACCCCGTGGTTTCCCTCCTATCAAAGATTGGGGGTCCCGAAGGCTTTGCCCCAATCCCGTCATCCGGTGAGCTGCCCTGCGAAGGGAAGCTGCACAGGAGGTACTCCCACGGAGTGGGTTTTCAGATTTTTTTGCGTTTTTTGCGTTTTGCGGAATGAAGGGTTTTACGGTGGCCGGAGTGCAAATCCTGCCACCAACCTCCTAATAAGAAGTGACCCAACTGCAGGAGGACGTCCGCAGACACAGGTGGGCACTAGATATGGATGGCCGTTGGCTCACAAGGAGCTCTCCGCCCTTTGACAGGTTTTGTTTTTAATCCTGCTGGGTGTCTATATCCAAACACCCTCCTTACCAGAAAACCTGGTGGGGGAGACGGTTTAGTCGCCGACAACCCGACCATGGAACAGGTTAGTACAGGTTTACATGGTACCTGTAGCAGGTCACAGATCGAACCTGACCTGACACTGAATCCTCCTCAGCAAGGAGGCATGAGACAAGAGGGGCGGGAGTGGAAGGGACAAAACAGTGGGGAACAGACACATTAGGTGAACTGTGGAAGGGAGAGGGATGGGGATGGGACGGGGAACATGGCGAAGAGAAGATGGACATTTCAGGGACTTTCAGGAAGGAAAGCAGGAGAAATGAAGGAAGTGGGCTTGGGTGGATTATCGGGGGTAGAAAAGATCGAGGATTTGGATGGGGGAAGATAAGAGGTGGTGGTGAACAGCTGTTTTGAAAGCCTGGAGGGAAGAATGGGAAAGAATAGAGTGAGGAAGTTTATTCCAAAGGCGGGAAAAAAGAGGAATGAAAGAGTGAAGATGAGCAGTGATTCGTGATTTTGGTAGTTTTACCAGAAGGGGGTTGTTGGCGGACCTTGAGCGCCCTGTGGAAATGTGGTGGGGACAAATCGCAGAGAGAGCAGGGGGGGCAAGGCTGGAGAGGAGTCGGTAGAAGACAGAAAGACCACCGACCAACCTGCGGTGATTGAGTGAGAGGCCCAAAGACTCAGAGATGCCGATGATCTTAAATGCCCTGGTTTCGACAGCGTGAAGCCGAGAAAGGTGGGAGGCAGGAGCACCATCGCAGAGGGGAGAGCAGTACTCCATCAGGCTACGGACAAAAGCTTTGTAAGTGGTCAGGAGCTCAAGAGGGCCGAGGAAGGACTTAGCACGACGGAGGATTCCCAGTCGGCGACTGGCTTTTGAGGCGAGGTTGGAAATGTGACTTTCCCAGGAAAGGTCATGGCAGATAGTGAGACCTAGAAGCTTGAAAGAAAAGACTTCTTCCAGAGGATTGTTGAGAAAGTGGATGGGGGGGTTGTAAACGGTCCTTTCAAAGAGACATAGTGAGAGTGTGAGATTTGTCTGGATTGAAAGACATGTTCCACGTGTTGGACCAGTTTGTGATTTTATCCAGATCTGCAGTGAGTGAAGAAGCTGCTGCTTGCCGGTCTGAGCGATGACAGATGGTACGGCAGAGGGTGGAGTCGTCGGCAAAGAGAAATAGAGGATTTTCCAGAGAGTCCGAGAGATCATTGATGAAAACCAGAAAAAGAACAGGGCCCAGAACGCTACCTTGAGGAACTCCAGCCTGCACAGGAAGAGGGGATGAAAGAACTCCATTGAGGGCCACACGTTGACTGCGACAGGAGAGGAAGTCTGCGAGCCATGAGTGGAGATGGCCTTGAATACCATGGGAAGAGAGTTTGGTGAGTAGGGCAGGGTGCCAGACTGTGTCAAAAGCACGTGATATATCCAGGGATACGGCTCGGATTTCCTGTCTGGCATTGAGGACCTCCATCCATTGATGGGAGAGCAGAAGCAGCATATCCAGGGTAGAGTGACCTGGTCTGAAACCAAATTGATTATTGGAAATCAAGCCATTGGAGAAGAGGAAGGATTTCATATCTGAGGCGATGATGGATTCCATCACCTTGCTGATGATTGGGAGAAGGCTGATTGGTCTGTAGTTATAGGGATCTGTTTTTGCACCTTTTTTATGCAGGGCAGTGATGTTAGCAGATTTCCAAGCAGATGGCAGATGACCTTGGGCAAATGAGAGGGTGAATAGAACAGAGAGAGGGTGAGCAAGAGCAGAAGAGCAGGCTTTGAGGACACGTGGGCTGATGCCGTCTGGACCGGTTGCAGAATCTGACTCGAGGTTTGAAAGCAAGCTCTCCACCTTGTCAGAAGAAAAGGATACAGAGTCCAGGGACAGTTGGGTGCGACTGGGTAAAGTGGGTAGAGATAGAGATGGGTTTAGGACACAAGATTTATCTGCAAACACCGAGTTTAGACATTCAGCTTTATCACGTGTGGAATCAGCAGTGCGGCCATTTGAGGTAAGGGAGGGGATGGAGGGGGAACATACACCAGAAACAGATTTGATTAGATGCCACCAGGATTTTGAGGAGGGAGAGAGGTTTGAGAGTTCAGACTTGAGATGAGAAAGATGTTGTTTTCTGGCTCTCCTGAGGGTAGATACACACTTGTTCCGAGCTTTGTGGAAAGAACTGAGATTGCCCTCAGTTGGGTTTGCTTTCCATGAGGCAAAGGCAAGTTGTTTCAGGACAACTGCCTCGCCACAAGCTTCAGTAAACCAAGGGCGGGAGGAAGGGTAAGACAACTAAACACGAGAGGGGATAAATCTGTGCATGAGGGAGAGCAAGTTTCTTTGAAAGAATTCCCAGGATGAGTTGATGTTTGAGAAAGTAGTGATAGGAGACCAGTCTGTAAGTTTGATGGCTGCTCGGAGACCCTGCCAGTCGGCTTGAGTGAAATGCCAGACTCGACGGCGGTGAGGTGGTTCTCTGATAACAGCCAGAGAGATGTCCACTTTGACAAGGACGTGGTCAGAAGAACCAATTGGAGCGTGTAACCAATTGGAGTGTGTAAGAACAGAAAGAAAGCGGTATAGGAGTTGAGTTTTCTCTAAACATCCTTGATGAAGTCACAGCATTCGGATTGCCAGTCACGGGATTGTTGTTGTTACATGGTCCTCTCGTCCTATCAAATCCCAGACTGTCACACCGGACATACTCTCCCTGAACTTGGAGATGACCACCCTGACATTACAGCATGGCATTTTGGGTTGCTTCAGTCTACATTCTTGAGCGTAGGCCACTGATTCTTCATTCTCCTGCCTGGTGAAGCCTTCACCACTTTCAATCTCATCATTTTTCCCTTTCTTTGGCTGTGTAATGGGAAGTTCATTATCCCCAAGGTGTCAACTTAAGCTGGATTTCCTGGATTTGCGAGTCCCACAATCCTTGCTTTTCCTGCGGCTGTCAGCCGTTTACACCGCAGCCGAGGACCCGTCTATCAGGATACAACTACATAGTCGATGTCGACAGACAACCGTCATGGGATAGTCACCAGGTTGTTCGCTCGGTCGCTGTCAGCTGTAACCCGGAAAAAAAAAAAAGAAGAGCAAATCGATGGTAAAACTGCATTCACGAAAAATGAACAATGTTTGGTGAAACTGCAGAACTTCTGAGGAGTCGTTAATGTGAATAGCTAGGCAGTACCAGTCGGTGCAAGGAACGAAGGTTTGGAAATGAAATCTGTGCTAAAGGTGAAGCAGCTCCCAAAATGAACAAACACGCGGTGTGCTGACTTCCTCCTGTTTCGACTCGAGCCAGTTGAAACGTCGAAAATGCTAATTGTATCATTCAGCCTCTACACTCAGTGTAGGAGTTATAATAATCTCTTCCTCCACTCCTTCACCTCAAACGGCGCACGTTTTATGTAAAAATTCCGGGCACCCGCAGCATGCCCCTTGCTTTGGGAGCAAGCATAAGAAATCCTATTTTCCCATTAGTTTTTACCCATCATTTTGCCCCACTATGTATTTCCATCGCTTTCACTGGCATACACTTTGGTATTTGCATCCTTCTATCAATTCTTTCTTCCCAGTTATATTCTTTGCACAATCGTTTTTCCTCCTCCGCTTGCTCCATTTTTTTTGATCCATGTAACTGTGCCTGTCTTCCACCCTCGCAGATTGGACGTATGCCCTCCTCCCTGGCACCCTTGCTGCTGCAACAGCTGTTGCTTAACCTTCCTGAGGGTGTTGATCTCGTGATAAAACCGGTACTGTCACAGCACGTTGCACTTCAACAATGTACTGCACCACAACGCATTGCGCAACATCACTGTGCTACACAGGAATCCAAAGTAGCCCTCAACAGAGCAGGTTTTTTTTTATTTATTTATCAAGGACGCACTAGCCTCCTCTTTTCATAAGGTGTGGGATCTCTTACCACCACCTTCACCTTGCCTAACCTGCTTGGTTCTACCTCCACACCAAAGGACGGCGCACACACACACACACACACATTGATGTAACACCCTGCAGGCGAAGTACCAGGATGACAGTCAGGCAGGAAATTAAACCCAGACGAGATGTCTTAAGGGAGGGTAACCTATCCCTGAGTTTACCTGACTGCCTTCCTGTCCAAGCGATGAGTCTCAAATATTATATTAATGTTCCTCTGTCCAAATATTTCAAAATCTAGGTTGTTTGAAGACCACATTTGAACCTTAAACCCTCCGGAATATAGTCGAGCGGCCACCTACGATAAACATTCTCAGAATGATCATTTTGATAAAAAGTCATCTTGTACAATGTATTGTCATGCAATGCACAAAGCATTGTGATGCGATCTCTTTACGAGTTCATTGTGAATGCACGTTCGGTGGAGCGATGTTCATCATGCGTGGAGTGAGTTGCATCAAGACGTCTGTGAGAAAGTATCAAATTTGGTTTTGAACTTGGCTACTGAGATACAAGATTGCAAATAATTATGTAAACATGAACAACTGAGTATGACGTGCAAATAACGCATGATGGAATCGCATCTCGGATGTAAAAGTGAAATGATCCACAGTGCAGTCATGTGTTTTTTTTATCGGATACTGTGGTTGGTTGTCATGCATGAAATCAAAAAAGTGACACACCGGCAGATGGACGATAAAAGCATAGGCGGTAATGTCATTGTCGTGTGGTGAATGCTATGGCTATGAGATTGCAAGCTTAAAGAAATCAAAGTTTTAGCCACTGAAAGATACTCCATGCAGAAGATGGCAACTAAACTTCATGGATCAGCAGAAGCTGTTGGTAAGTCTTTCGGAAACGTGCACACAAGTTAGTACTGTTGACAGCAGCAGCGTTCAAGGAAGAAATGCCGAACTGTCCAAAAGTGATGTTTCGTACCTCAGGGTATGTTCTCTACATGATGGATGGCGATCCAGTGGAGATGTAGCTGAACTCACCACACCTTGCTCTGATGGATTTTAATGGACCACAAATGTATTTGAGCTGTATAAAAAAAGGCATTTTGAACATATGCTGACAGTTATTCAGCATGCAGTGGTGTGTGTACGGTCCAGCAAAAGGGTCGTCTAAAAGGACTCCAAAAATTAAAGGAGTCCTTGAATAAGTCTTTTCTTTGAAGGAAAGTACTACTACTACTACTACTACTACTACTACTACTACTACTACTACTACTACTACTACTACTACGACTACTACTACGACTACTACTTGTTTCTAAGCTTCTATTGCTCATATTTTTTGAAATGCTTTAAATCGAGTCCAAAGCATGGGACATTGTCAATATGGCCTCGTGGAAGTTGTGCAAACTTTTTCAGACCGAGTTAAGACCTTATGCATACAGTATGTTATTCATCCCATGGAAAATAGAGCAAATGTTCAGAGAAACTGCTTCTGTAGCTTAATAGTGGATTCAGAAATCAGGCAGTAGGTGCCAAAGTAATGTGATGTGGATGGGGAAGGGTGGGGTGCCCCCTGTGGTGCATGAATGGCAAGTGGGATGTCCCGCAGTTTCTTTCTGTGTTGTTCCCAGCTTTGTTGTAGAGCTCCAAATCAAGTAGGGGGATGGAGTGCAATTGTAGTCATGTAAGCATGTCTAAACTCCCCCCTCCCCCACCCCACCCCTTTCCTTTATGATTATAACACCGCCCCCGACTCAAACCCCACTCTTCGTCTACAATTTTTTTTTGTGACTGGTTTGCCCAGAATGGGATTGATGGGGGTTTCTTGTATATGCTCAAGGACTTGCTGTTGCATGCAGTGTGAGACAGCGGATCATGAAAGGAGAGAAAACACACACACACACACACACACACACACACACACACACACACACACACACACACACACACACACACACACACACACACACTCACACACACACAGATGGATGCTTTAAGACCTGGTAGGGTTCCGTTACACTTTCTGAAGCCCACATATGGAGATACCAACCAAACACGCATGAGGAGGACAACAAAGAGCTGGGGTCACAACCTTCTCTTTGGATATATGTAATGAAACGGAAGACCAAGAAGAGACCCCAAGAAGTAAAGAGCAAAGATGGAGTCATCAGGAGGAACTTGGATAGGATTTGGGTTTTGGCCGCTACTCCACGGCCCTCAAATCCATCCAGGTGCAGCCAAGTGAGCCTTACAGAAAGCTTTCTTCAATAATTCACTTCTCACTTAACTTAATAATTCACTTCAGGCATTTGACAGTCTGGCATCTGACTACTTATTTGGCTTGCTGAATATGACATAAAGGCTGCCTTAATACCTATCTGACTTCCTCCACCTCTTCAGGCAATGCATCGTGATCAATAGAACCCTCTGCTCTACTTTGCCAGTGGGAGTTGTACTTCCTCAAGGCAGCATATTTTGCACGATCTTGTTCCTCATCTATATAAAACACATCTCCGATGCTCTGGAAAACGCTCTTCCTTTTTTGCGAATGACACCACGTTATCGTACAGTATCTGTTTCAACTTAGAGGAAGACGGGCAGCTGCATCACTCTCTACTGATCTGGAATTGATTTTAAATGCTGGTCTGCAAATGAAACATACATTTCAACCCTGAAAAATCGGTCTCACCCTGTTTTTCTGGAATGATTGTTGCAGTTAATACACCCATGCATGTTGTTAGCCACTGGAAGAGGTTTAGTCTCTTGCAATTCAACATCAGTCATCACATATTCTGGGCTGACCATCTTGTAAAGCTGGCTTCCAAAGCAAGTGCAGATTAGACATCCTCTATCTTTCCAAGTCATTCCTTGAAAAATTAGGCTTACTTGCAGCATACAAGGTTCAATGGAGTACCACTCTCCACTATGCTCTGACACATCAGCATCCTCTCTCTCTCTCTCTCTCTCTCTCTCTCTCTCTCTCTCTCTCTCTCTCTCTCTCTCTCTCTCTCTCTCTCTCTCTCTCTCTCTGTCTCTCTCTCTGTCTCTCTCTGTCTCTCTCTCTCTCTCTCTCTCTCTCTCTCTCTCTCTCTCTCTCTCTCTCTCTCTCTCTCTCTCTCTCTCTCTCTCTCTCTCTCTCTCTCTCTCTCTCTCTCTCTTTTTTTTCCTTTTCCTGGAATCTTAGGAGTCTAAAGCTCTCAATATCTTTGACATTTTGAACGTTGTAGCCAAAAGTTGAAATGGTGTACTTTTCTTCTTTTTTTAATTTTTTGATTTTTTTTTAACTATTTCTATTCCATTCTAGTTCCTTCTTCTCTCTCTCTCTCTCTCTCTCTCTCTCTCTCTCTCTCTCTCTCTCTCTCTCTCTCTCTCTCTCTCTCTCTCTCTCTCTCTCTCTCTCTCTCTCTCTCTCTCTCTGTCTCTGTCTCTGTCTCTGTCTCTGTCTCTGTCTCTGTCTCTGTCTCTCTCTCTCTCTCTCTCTCTCTCTCTCTCTCTCTCTCTCTCTCTCTCTCTCTCTCTCTCTCTCTCTCTGTCTCTGTCTCTGTCTCTGTCTCTGTCTCTCTCTCTCTCTCTCTCTCTCTCTCTCTCTCTCTCTCTCTGTCTCTCTCTCTCTCTCTCTCTCTCTCTCTCTCTCTCTCTCTCTCTCTCTCTCTCTCTCTCTCTCTCTGTCTCTGTCTCTGTCTCTGTCTCTCTCTCTCTCTCTCTCTCTCTCTCTCTCTCTCTCTCTCTCTCTCTCTCTCTCTCTCTCTCTCTCTCTCTCTCTCTCTCTCTCTCTCTCTCTCTCTCTCTCTCTCTCTCTCTCTCTCTCTCAGCCCTCTGATCATACCCAAGCCTTCCAGGATGCACACTTTCTTCCATTTAACCTAACCTGATGATACTCCAAAATCCAGCATTATTGCACACCTCCGCCCTGTCTTATTCCCTGTTACTCAATCTGGAATCCCCCGTTACACCGCGTGTACATGACAGTAGGTTTTTCTGAGGTGGTATTCATAGTACTTTTTGAATGGAATTCAAGGAGTACTTTTATTGTTTGGTATAGAGTGGCGTTTTGTTTATTTCTTTATTTGGTTTTTATTTTGCAGCACACTGATGAAGATTTCCAGCTTCGATTCAAGTCTCGGCCTGAGATGTCACGACTGCAGGATGAGCTCAAACGATGAAGAACATCCATTCGTCCGCTGTAGCCGAGGATTTGTACATCTTGCTCTGGCAAAAACTCGTTCAGTTGAAAAATCTTTTTAAGGGGCCAGAGCATTGTGATATAACCCATGCTTTTGGCGGAATGTTGCAGAAAAGCATAATTTTGCTCCCTGTGATAAGTAAAATTGGTGTCTCATTTGAAACTACCACTACGACAACATTGTTTCGGCCCCAATTATTTCCACCTTCCTATGGGGTTGGTTAGCCGGTGATACCTTTTTAAAAAAATTATTACGAGAATGTAAGCTCTGTCACATCGATGGGAATACCAATCTGCATAATTGCTAAAAAAAAAAGTTTGTTATTAATGGGGAAAAAAATAAGGCGGTGTATAGATACCGGCCTTGCTATACACTCAGGGAGCGAGGAGGAGTGTTAATGGGATATTCATCACAGCCTTTTTAGATGCTGAATTCCAAATAATATACAACATCACACGAAGTGGAAGATCAAAATAAATAAATAATTCCCACCCTCCCCCTCTCTTCCTTCTTTTGATCAAACTATCTGCGGTACGTATTGGGTACGGGCCATGCCAGGAAACAAATTCTCCTCGTGCATGTATGTGCAGCACATTATATGCTGCATGTACGTATGTGTGTGGATCCGTACATTGCTATGCTGCGCTGCCGATTGTGTCGGGGGTCCCGCTATTGCCTGATTAGTGGTATTCCAGATAGGAAAATTGTTGACAGACGGACGGATGCATGCAGGCATGCTGAGACCGAGCTTCTTTAATGTATTTGATTATTTTTAGTACAAGTCTTTCACGTACCAGCTGGCTAGGCCCGGTAATTTACTCCTGGAGTTGATCTGGGCAGGATTTTGTAATTTGTGCAAGATGCCGGTATTAACCCAACTACTCTTTGCTAAAGCAACCACGGGGATCTTTGACATCCACCAACTAATGCTAACGGACTCGTATCCAGTTTAACGTTCATCTGAGGGATGGTGCACTTTGTGACACAACCTGTTGAGAAGCACTGATCTGACAGTCTAGAGTCAGGTCAGGAATCAAACCCAGACACCAAGCTGTTAGGGCTCCAAGGTAAGTCTGTTATTGCTGCACCAACCTGTTGAAAAACATCTGGTTGAAAAATAAACACATAGTTTTATAATCTTTGCCTTTAAACAACATCTTTGCAAACTTTAAATTTCAAATATATCAATACAATATTTGCATGGGTTGTTACATGATTGCACAAGATGTTTTGTTGTTTTTTTTGACAGGGTAATTAATGAAAGAATTACGGACGAGAAACATGAGACGCTGAAACCAAAAATCTGGAAAAAAAAAAGGAATGAAATGGGTTTTTTGTTTTTTTTACTGTCACTAACGATTTGTTCACCGACTTTTGGAGAGTGAAATATGGAACATGATGTTCACCATGGAATGGTTAGATGGGTTTGATTGTTTATCTTCTCCAGCTCTTTCATGAGCCTCGACCTACGAAAATAAAATTTTTAACAATGGTTGCTGGAGGTCCTCAATCTCAAGAGGTTAGGATAATCTTCCTGAACATAAAATAGGCATTTGGCACAGTCTGTAATCCTACTCTGATTGTAAAGCCTGCTGCTCACAGCATACAAGAGTGCCTGCATTCATGGATTGCTGACGTTCACACAGTTAATACATTGTTATCAGTGGAACTTTCTCCTCTCCCAGTAGAGACAGTATAGTAGTGCCCCAAGGCAGTCTTAGGATCAAGTCTGGCCCCTCATGTATGTAAATGACCAACTGTATATGATGCTCTGGAAAACCCTCTTTCCCCCTGTGTAGACGACTCCACATTGTACCGTACAGTATCCTCATCCCACAGAGAGGCAAGCAGCAACTGCATTGCTGTCTGTTGATCTGAAAATTATTAGATGCTTGTCTGCAAAATAGAACATATCCTTCAGTCCTGGAAGTTCCTCAAATGACCCCACCTATTGATTCCATAATCAACCACTTGAGCTTCAGTTTCTTGGCTACCTGGACCTCGCCATCAGTCGAGATCTTTCCTGGGGTGACTATTTAGCAAAGCTGGCCTTCAAAGCCAGCTGTAGACCGGGCATACTCCATCATTCCAAGTTTTTCCTTCAAAAGTCAGGGCTACTCACAGTCTACCAGGCCTTGGGTCTCCAGCGAAATAGAGTATTGCTCTCTCTCCAATGGGTTGGAGCCCCAGCCTCACATCTGTCTCCTCTCCAGGAATCTAAAGCACTCGATATTATTTGAATCTCTCACATTGAGGCCAAAGCACAGTGTTTCATGTTCACACATTGCCGCATTACAGGCAACTTGGTGGCCTCTGTTTTTTTGTTGTTGTTTTTTTTGTCTGTTTTTTAATTACCACTCCTCCAATCTAGCTCCCTCCACTTTCTCAGTCCTCCAACTCTCCCCAGCAACTCCCGAATGTGCATGTTGTGCTGGTAACCTCCTCCTGGTTAAACTTCAAAATCCAGACTGACTGTGCTCCTCAACTCTTATTCCTCACTTCTCCCATCGATCGAACTTCCTTCACCATTCTTTCCCACTTTCCCCTCCAGGGCATTCCTCAAGCAGGCTGTACACGGTCACCTAATATCACCCTCACCCCCACCCTAACCCACATTTTATTTTTACCACTTTCGCCCTTCCTAACCCAGCCATCTTGCTTGCAGAATGTAGTGTTTGCTCTCCTTCCATCCTCTCTTCTTTTCCTATTCACTCATTCCTTTGCTTTTTGTGTCCAACTCTTGCCTCACTGTCCGTTCAAACCCTGCGTCGCCTCACTTTTCCATAAGGCTCACTCTTCCATGAGCATGTATTTTATGATTATATGTACAAAGATGCTTCATCTTTTAGTAGTCTGGTCCTTGTACTATTTTTAATGGCCATCACATTATTAATAATTTTCAAAGGCCATCACATCTTCCTGTTTTTCTGGCGACAAAAAAAAAAAAACATATTGACTTCTATAACTTGTATCCCGTTCTCTCCAGTGTCTTGTCGGGAAGGTGCAGAGGTAGTGCACCTAACTTTGAGCTGTTTAATATGTTATATGCTTGGTCCGACTTTAAAGAAATAATTGGCGCTTCACAAACTTATGAGTGGCACTAGAAATCCATTATCGGGAAATTTTCTCTGACGGAAAAAAATAATTATTTTGAAAAATAAATCTCACCCATTATGTGCCTGGTTCATTTAAGTCTTTAAAACTGAAAACGATGTAAAAATCGACAAAGTTGGAGAAGTTTGCTGCATTCTTTTTACCAGGTGAGTATCATAATTGGTTTTCCATATGGTAAAGTTTAACCGATTTGAAGGTTTTCTCAGAGCCAACGTTTATAGCAATCATGACTACCTTTGCCACGGAAGGTGGACAAAGGTTATGTTTTCACCCCTGTCTGTCTGTTTATTTGTCTGTGAACAGGATATCTCAAAACGTTGTGGACAGATTCGGATGAAATTTGGTGAACAGGTTGTGACAAGGATGAATTGATTCGATTTTGGTGAAGATCCGAACCTGGATACCAGAATTTTAAAAGTGACTCTTCATCACTGAGCGATCAGGCTGAAAACAATATGCAGCACGATATCTGAAAAGGTTATGGATGGATTCTGAGGTATGGATGAGTTATGTCAAAACTTTGTGAATTTGTTAATTAGGTGACAAGAACAAGCCGATTTGACTAGATATGGATCAAAATCTATCAGTGGGATACAAAATGTAAACTGTTCAGCCTGGCAGAGGTATGTGCTCTACCGAGTGCTGTTCTAGTTGACTAAGCTTTTGTTCCATTGCTACGGATACTCAAAAGAACGTCCTCGTTCGACCGAAAAGCATTCAAATTACCACTAGCCTGGGGAACACGACAGAGTCTGTCAATATTTCTGTTTATTTCTCTTGACATAAACACTCGGAAAACTTACAAGTGCAATTAGAGCATTTTATTGTTGCGGTGAATCAAGACATCGATTCTGACAAGTTGCGTGACTGCGTATTTGTTTTCTGGGACAGTGTGGATGACTGAAAGGTGCACATGCCAGGACACACAGCTTCCATCGTGGCTGTGTGTGGAAGAAAATATGTCACCAGAACATACCGGTGCCCACTATGTTTCACTGTAAAAGCTACAATGTGGCCATGGCAAAATATGACGAGGGTAAAAGGAAACAGGAAGTGAACAACAGAATGAGGAGGAACATCCTCATTGTTCACTCTACATACTCGAGTTTATTAACTGAAAATAATCAGTTTGCAAAAGAAAAGTAGAGAAAAGGTTGCAGCGATGCCAGGAAACACCTGGAAGAAGCACTTCAACCCCCCCCCCCCCATCCTCACAAAGAAAAAGGACTGCGCTGTGGACCGGACGACAATGGCGTAGAAGGCTCTTCCAAAGAAAGCCAGGCCTTTTCAGACAGCGATGGAGTTGTACCAAAATAAGAAAGCTCTACAACTGTGATCTTTTCTTCCCCCATTGACTCTCTTCAAGCCCATCTCTTTCTGGATTTCCAGTTTTCCTTTCCATTTCTGTGATTGGGAGTTTGCTGCTGTATCCATTTTGTTCACCCAATGTCTTTCCCTTGCTCTCATTCTTCCCCACATCCATTATTTCTCCAAGTCTCCCTCTATTTTGTCCTTCAACCCTGCTGTTGGTGGAGTTTGAGTATTTTCCCATCCTCTTTCTACTATTCTTTTTGTTCTGTTAAGTCCTTCATCCATTCAGTGTTCTAGCTCCTCCACGAGCCTCGACACCGCATACAAAAAACGCCTTTCCTTCAAACAGCTGCTCGGCCTTCTTGGATGGTGCAGAATGAACCCAACAAGGAAGAACATATTGTCTGTTTTTATCTTGCACTTGTTTCATAAACCTTGCTTTATGGATAATCAATTTTCCTTGGACTCGTTTTCAATTTCATTTTCCTGCTGTGATGCAAGGTGAATGGAAGACTATAACATTGAAAAGTAAATCCAAATGTGAAATTGGCTTGGTGCAGATCAAATTTTGTAGTAACAGCTTATTTTCAAAGGCCTTTGAAAAAGGCATTTGCAAAAGATAACCAAACCCTCCAGTTGATGGAAGTCCTAGTTTGCAAGGCAGTTCCTCGTTAACAAGATTTATGCAGATTAATTTATTAGTCTTATGTCTGTAACTGACTTAACCTCAAGCAGGTGTACCACAGTATTTCTCGGAAACCAATTTGAAGGTTTTAGTTATTAGATGATGATGATTATTATTTTTAATGAAGAACTTGTTTTGTAGAATATTCGTATAATGAAGGGAAAGAAGCTACAAACACATTTAGACCTGAAAAGCCACAGCATTCAGTGTGAGTTCTATATGCTGTTATGTGTTCCGAGTTACTCCAAAACATTTTAGATAACAATGGCACTAAAATCGCCTCAATTTTTCGAAAATGTCATATTTTCCACCTTTGTGGCCCCTCGTCCCCCAGTGCCACCTTTCGGTCCCAAGAAACTTTTGGGCTCCGCCCATGCAATGTGTGCCGTCTCTCGGATAGACCTTACATGTCCTGACATGTCCCGTCTGCCAGCATTAGTCTTGGGATGTTCAAGATTCTACGGAGCCTTCCAATGAAGAGTAGATGAGTTATCACCAGTATCCTGGCCTACTTCCAAAAATCCCAACTCCAGCCAATAGTGGGCACTGCATCCATCGGTGGCACCGCATCGGTCAACAGCTTTTGTTCACGAGTTTCTAGATTGTAACACAGAAGTCTTCCTTGACTGCCTCAAACCTTATCAGGTTACCTCGAGTGTTTTTCACGTTGGAGAATAGATACAGCTTTCCACTTAAATCTTCTCAATAACATGGGTAAGTTAAAGCCTCCAGTTTCCAACACTCCAGTATGTCACAAGCTTTGTGTTTTGCATTGTGAAGGAGCATGGTCCTTGGAAGAGTTTGTTGCTTCTTGTGTAGAACACTTATAATATCATGTAGTACTAATGTGGAAATGCATGATCAAGCAAAATTCCAATATCATCATAAAAAATGATTGGTTGTGGAGTATATGGTTTATTAAATCTCCGTGAATGCGATTTCTGGTTTTGGTTTTGACATATTTTACCAATAGCAATTATTATTGGCTCCTCTGTGTTTACTTCTCGATTAAAACTCAGGCCTTCAAGATCATTGGAATCTCCCACGTTGAACCTGAGTCTATGGGCCTGTCACTTTCCCATCGCAGACAGGTCGGTGGTCTCTATCTTTTACTGCCTCCTTTCTGGTCTTGCACTCTCTGCTCTTTCCGTGCTTTGTCCCACCCAGGTTTCCACAGGGCACATGCGGTTCACTATCAACCCCCTTCTGCTAAAACTCTCAAAATCCAGAATCACTGCTCACGTCCACTCATTTGTTCCTCTCTTTGTTTTATTTCTTTTTTTCCCCACCTGTGGAACCAACTTCCACATTCTCTTCAATCTCACTCTTCCCTCTAGTTCTTCAATCAAGACAGCTGTTCACCACCATCTCAGATCATCCCCATGCAAAATGTTTTCTACCCTCGTAAAACCCTCATGCACACCTTCTTCCAAATTTCCAGTTTTTCCTTCCTGAGAGTTTCCCTCTGTATCCATCGTGTCCACTCCATGCATCCTTTCCTACCCCTTACTCCTCCCCACACCCATTATTTGTCCAAGTCTCTCTCTGTTTTGCCCTTCGACCCTACTGTTCCTTTTGTTTTGTTGTGTTCTGATCCATTCATTGTTCTCACTCTTCCATGAGACTTGACTCCTTTATACAAAAAAAAAATACACCAAAGATATTTGGTAAATGCCCTGTCACACCTTGACGTTTTAGCGAGCGTATGCCGACGTATGAAAAATTTGCTGAATACACTGGCACACGTCGAATACGTAATGGATAAGTTTTGTATACGTTAAGAGCACGCTGGCATATGTCGTAGTACCCCGAGCTCGTAGTACCCCGAGCTCGTAGTACCCCGAGCTCGTCGACAAATTTTAAGCATGCTCAAAATTTTTCGACGTATGCCTCACACGTTCCGCATAATGCTGGCCATAAGTTGTAGGCACGTTGCGCGATCGTTGACACACGTCGACACACGTTACTTGTAAGTTACTCATAAGTCGAAATACGTCGAGGTAATGTTTAGCGTACCCGAAACTTATTTCTAACCTATGAGTAACGTGCTTTGAACCTATGTGTAACGTATCTCCAACGCATATTTACGTATGTAGACGTATTTGACGTCTTCCGGACGACCACACAACTTACTGAACGTGTTTCTAACTTACAGCTACCGTATAATGGCATATTGGCAGTGTTTCGGGGAATTGGTATATAAAAATGGGCTTCACAGGAGGAACCCATCAGTGTTCCAGACTCCATGGTTTTTTTTTTTTTCTTCGGCATGTTGTTGACACTTCAATGTCTAGTGCGGTTATGATTTGAATCGTCGAGCGGCAGCCTTTTAATAGGCTACGCCACGTGATCGTCGGCGATACTCTGCCGTGCGCTATGCATAAGTTAGACTATCGTTGGGCATAAGTTGTGAACGCCAACAACACGCTAAGCATTCGTTGGTATAAGTTATCTATAAATTATCGAAACGTTCTGTGTACGTTACTAATACATTATGCATACGTCCAACTCGTTAATATACGCCCAAAACTGAAAAAAAAACATCAATAGTTCAGCGTACACCAGCGTTTTAGATCAATTTTGATACGTTGCCATACGCTGGCTAAAACGTCAAGGTGTGACAGGGCCCAAAACAGTGAGAATTTCTGTTTCGTATAAGTTGATCATTGAGGATTGGAGATACCACTCTCTTTAAGGCATCAAATCCCAGCTGTGCCCAAATAACACCAGGTGGGTTGACTCAGCCCATCATCCTTCCAAGGTCGCCAAAATGAGCACCAACTTGCTGGGGAAAATGATCCAGTCACGTGTCCTGTGTCGGAGTGGTGACCCGTCCAGGATTTTGTCCACCTCGCCAATTAAACTGCTTCGGAGCCTTATGCGCCCGACAGCATAAAGGGGGACCATCCTTCCATCCACTCTAGCATCGATCATCCTGCTTTGCTCCAAATTATCACTTGTCAGCTTTTGACAAGTGTTTGTGAGAGATGTACATATGTGCATCCTGTTCATTATTCCTCCTGAAAATAAAATATGAAAGACACACACAAAATTGCACCTGTTTGGATGTCTCCTTTACTTATTTAGTCAAAAGCACATAATCAATCATTGAGGTTATTTAATTAAGCAAGGGAACGTGTTAGTTGGCAAACTTTTCCGTAACATGTATGGCAACACTAATTTGGTGGTAGCCTATACTCATGGTAGAGTATTGGGTATTCAGGACAAGTGAGGAATGTTTCCTTAGCTACGAAGCAATCCTAAACAGGTTGCCACTCTGTCTCTGGGTGTGGAGATTTGCACTGAGCAGCCATGAAAAGGAAACCCACACTACCGGCAGTGAGGGCAATGAACAAGACTTTATCTACTTCACCAACTCCACCACGAAGCCATGACTTTTCAATGGCAAACAACTTTAATCGATAATTGACAGAAGAGGAGGTCGATAACATAACTTGTGTGACAGTCTGCCATATTTTTTCAGTTCATGTATGACTGTACATCCGTCTGCCCCTCTCTAATGGAGGGGCAGACTCTTCCACGAGCTTCCATGACTCTTCCAAAGTCAAGGCTCTTCCACGAGCCTTGACTTTGTATAGAATGAAAAGGATAGTTGTGCAAGGCACCTTCATAAGATTACCTTTCATCCACATCAACTTGATTTGCTAATCGCCATCAATACGCTTGAAGCCACAGGGAAAGTATTCTCTGTTGTCAAGCCAGTTGTGTCAAACAATGGGATGTAATGCACAGTTGTACACGTTTTTGGTTGCCATATAATTGATACAATGATGTGTACTCCATAAATGTGACATATCCCATTGTTCAAGTGCAAGCTGAAGTGAAAATGTGGAAAATACATCCAGGCACAGGATCACATCAGCAGCAATGTAGAAAATAAACCATTTCGTCGACTTGTTGCAGCAGCGAAGAAAAAGGAAAAAAAAAACACCTTTTGTGTTTATATTAATAACAGTACCAACAATCATAACGTTAATAAATAAAAAACGCTATCTGCCATCTCCGTTCCGAGGATGCTGAATCCGGTGGCGTGCCAGTCAATCCCGTTAACCCATCGTCTTGGTACCACTGGACTCGTGCTCACCAATAGGGTGCTATGATTTTCACACACCAGCTATATTAGACATTCACCACAACATCGTGATCGACACTTGTTTTTTTTTTTACAAGACACAGCACTGACAACCACGGTTTGATTTCGTACAATGAAATAAGGGGATGGCGTGGACATTGCAGCACAAACCCCAAATTTCGACAAACCCCTCTGGGAAAGTTATGGTTGGCCACGAGTTTGGTAAAGCAGACAAAGGGAGTGCATTTTCAGGGTGGCTTCTTGTCTGTGCTGACTTGGCAGTCCTTGATTTCCATCTTGAGGTTCTGGTCTAGATCTCAGTAGCCGTCTCGGTTGCATTTAGCTCCACGAAACACTGGAGCCTTTGCCGAGCAAAGTCTTCAAACACGATGTCATCATCCGGTTGGTCACTGCAAGAGGTTTGCAGCACAATGTTAATCGTGTTAAAATTTTTGATTTGCTCATGTCATTTCTTCAGCAGTGCAAAATTATAAGGTGCTAAGCTAGGCTGGACACTTAATCAGCCTTGACTTCAACTTTGAGTTACACGGTGGGATTTTTGTCCGCTGAGCTGCTCCAGCATCGTAGCTTATGGGGATGGAGCAAATATTATTGACAGTACCAATCCTAATGTTCTGGCATGATGCCTCCTTTGGAGCATTTCCAATGATACGAATTTGCTTTGCACAGCTAATTACTCCATTACAGGTGCTGCCAATTCAAGAATTTAGACAGGGTGCCAGCATAGCATGACCTACACTTCTTGAAAAGTACAATGGAAATTTTAACACCCACATCCCACAAGCAAAGCTAGCAACCTGGACAGACCACTTATTATCTCCTCTGAAGGGGGAGCACACTAATTTCTGCCACACATACTGCCTGTGAAACACCAGTATAAATCAGGATGGGAATCCAACTCAGACTAGCCAGCTCAAAGATGAGTTCACAGCCATCCTGCCAACCAACCCCTTGTGTCTGGTTGTTTTAAAATCTGAAGAGAGCTGACAAACCCAGCCAGTTGTATAAATGACTTATTCCACACAAATATAGACTTATTCTACCAGAAATATGCAATTACTTTGATTGAAAGTTTGTTCAGCCACAAAGTGCATTTCAGAATGGCGAATACACAATCGGACACTGAATCAGCATTTGATCACTTTGCTTTAGTCTAAAATGTGACTCGATGGTATCTGTAATGTGACTTGAGGTAACTGCAACAGACATACCGCAGGTTGCATGTGACCATGAGTAGATCAAAAAGAAAACATATGGCTGGTGATGGCTTAATGGCTAGGGTGGCTGGCTTGGGATCTTAGGATCCTGAGTTTGAGCTCCATTTGTTGCTGAATTATAACACCAGGTGGGGTTTACTCAGCCTGTCATTCGTCTGAGGTCAGTGAAATGAGTACCAGTGAACTGGTATCGGGGCACAGCATCAGCGGAATAGTCGTGCCCAAGCAAAATGATAGCTACCCGACAGCCAAGCTGCCACACAAGAAGAATAAGAAAACATGTAAAGTGCCGTTGAGCTTTGTATGTCATGCTCTTTTCAATGTATATATATATATATATATATATATATATATATATATATATATATATATATATATATATATATATATATATATATATATACATATATATATATATATATATTGCCAAAGCTCATATAAGAGCAAAGAGTATTTTTAATACAATTGAAATTTTAATGATATTGTAATGAAAATGAGTACTAAGGGTTAAGAGGTCAATTAGATGATGAGTTATCTCATAATTTGCATGTTTAGAGTAAATAAATTGTAAACATTGATTTAAGCTTGCCAAGATGGTGTTTAGTATAACCTGCGTGTCCATTCCATCCCAATGGAATTTTGACTTCCGCTTCTGGGTTTGTAGCAACGGCAGCTTCTCTCAGGGGTCTCTGCCAACTTTCTCAAAGTTAAGTTTCCGGTTGTTATTTGTCGCATTTTAACTGTTTATTTTCTCACCTACATGTTCACTCTGTGTTCGTAGTTCGGTTTTGTTTCAAAAATCGTGCTATTTTGTGAGTTTTCGTCGACCTTGTCTTATCAGTCTCCACGAGGCCTACGCACCCTTCCTGTCTAGGTGTATGATCGCTTTATTTTTTGTATTCTTTCCTTTTTCCATTAATTCCCATTTTCCCCACTTTTCCCAACACCCCGTCCCCCTGTCTACTATACCTCCTAAATACACACTCTGTTTCTTGTCTTAAATTTTTTTTTTAAAATAACAAAAAAACAACCCTTTCTCCCTGCATACCCATAAATACTGATTCTTATTCTTCTTCGTCCTCCGATCGGCACACCATCTTTGTTCTATTTGAGCTGACCCACTCTCACCATTACCTTCACGATTTCTTTCTACAACCTCCCATTCTCCAATCTTATCTAATTCTTCAAAAATCCATCAAAAAAACCAATAATTTCCCTTGTATCCCTCCTAACTATACACCTCCTGAAACTACTTGTCTCTCTCTACCCTCCTCCTGGTACTTTCCATTGATTAATCAGCTTCACCCTGCATTTACCGTTACAAATTCACCATACACCTCCACGATTTTACTTCAACCTTCCTTTTCCGAATCTTACACAATCCTTATTTAAAATAATAATAATAACAATAAATAAATTCACTTTTATCGATACACCTCCAGAAACCACGTGATCTGTTTCCACCCTCTGCAATTACTGATCCAAATTCACCATTCACCTCGTGATCTTTTCTTCAACCTTTCCGTCACCTAATCTTATGCAATCTTTATCAAAAAAAACAACAACAATAATAATAATGATAATAAAAACGATCTCTTATAATGCTTCATCTTCCTCTTTCACTCGTGAGGTTCTCATTCCTGTATCATAATTCACTACTCCTTTTCCTTTTCTATTTCAACAGACTGCTCTCAATTCAACCTTTCACTGTTACCTTGTCTAAAAAATCCAACTGTTACAGCGTTTCTTCTCTCCATTCTCTTAAGTCACCTTTATTGCATCCCTCAATAATGTCCTTAGTCACATTTCTGAACTAAAAAAAACAAAAAAAAAACATTTTTTTCCAACTTCAGTGCCAATTCACCCATCTTACCCCTCCCTCTCAAAGCAACCATCACACTCTTCTCCCTCCAAGCTTTCCTCTCACTTTTTTTAAAAAACTCCCCCCGCACCTTTCTCCCTCAACTCTCCCCACTTACCCTTCTCCCACCATTCACCCCCCTCACTCACCCTTCTTAAAGTTGCCCCTCCTCACATCCACAAAGCTGCCTCCTTCCTCTGCCCTCTTTCCTCCATCTCATCACTCTACCTCCTCAAATCCTCAACTGCCTTCTGCCTCCTCTCTTATTACTCCCCACTGTACCTCAATCCAGCACCACAGAGCCTTTCTCCTCCTCATCCGGCTCCCTCCCCAAGCTCCTCTGCAATCCACCACACTCTTTCAACAAATCTCCTTACCCCCCCCCCTCCTCCCTTGTCCTACCCTCCCCCTCCCTCCCCTGCACCCAAAGCCTCCTTCCCTACCTCTTCATTAACAGTGTGGACCTCAAATATCCGGGGCCTTCACACAAACTTGACAGATCCTTTCCACACAGGTTGCTACTGACAAACCAGACATAATCTGCTGAACAGAAACTTTCCTCCCTCAAGATGTCTCTGACTCCCAAGTATCTCCCTGGTTACTCCCTCCTCCGGTATGACAGACCTAAGCCTCATCCTGGTGGAGGAGTTGCTCTCTTCATCAGAGACTCTATTCCTCACTCTCGATGCACTGCCCTCACTCCCCCACACCCCCAGGAATACCTCTGGCTACGGCTTCCCCTCCACTCCCACCTCATGTTTATATGTGTATTGTACCATCCACCAAACAATGATGACTCCATTTACACCTCACTATCCGAAAACATGGACCAACTTATATCTTCTCATCCAAACTCTCTGTTCCTCTTATGTGGTGACTTCAATTGTCATCACGCCAGTTGGCTATGTGTGGGTACCTCTCTCTCCTGTCATTGCACTTCAGCAAAAGCTTTCTGTGACTCATTGGGACTGACTCAATCGGTCAACTTCCTGACTCAGATCTCAACCAATGGTACTCCATCTCCTCTGGATCTGATTTTGACAAATTTTCCTGAAAATATCTGCTGTTCTCCCAACGCTCCAATCGGTTCTTCTGACCACGTCCTTGTCAAAGTGGACATCTCTCTGGCTGTTATCAGAGAACCACCTCACTGCCGTCGAGTCTGGCATTTCACTCAGGCTGACTGGTAGGGTCTCCGAGCAGCCATCAGACTTCAAGACTGGTCTCCCATCGCTACTTTCTCCAACATCAACATCCTGGGAATTCTTTCAAAGAAACTTGCTCTGCCTCCTGCACAGATCTATCCCTCTTGTATTCAGTTTTCCTACCCTTCCTCCTGCCCATGGTTCACTGAAGCTTGTGGCGAGGCAGTTGTCCTGAAACATCTTGCTTTTGCCTCATGGAAAGCAAACCCAACTGAGGGCAATCTCAGTTCCTTCCACAAAGATCGGAACAAGTGTGTATCTACCTTCAGGAGAGCCAGAAAACAACATCTTTCTAATCTCAAGTCTGAACTCTCAAACCTCTCTCCCTCCTCAAAATCCTGGTGGCGTCAAACCGAATCCGGGTTTGGAGCGACGAGAGGTCTCCTTCGGAGCTCTCTGTTGATGTTCTCAAAGTTGTTTCCGGTCGTTATTTGTCCCATTTTAATTGTTTAATTTTCTCACCAACATGTTACTGTGTTAAATAAGAACAGAGTTCAATTTGTTCAACCACTTTATTAGCGTGGAACGACAATAAAAAACAAGTATTGAACAGGTTGAAACGCCCACAACATCCCTGGCTCCGGCTCAGGCTGCGCATGCGCACTGGCACAGGGGACCGTCAATATGTAGAAGTACCGTAAAGTACAATGTTCTCTATCTCCCTCCGAGTCTTTATTATGTTAATAGATAAAGGCTGAGAAAATATTAAGTTTAATGAATGAACAAAAGTTTATATTGCCCATCGTGTGACTATTCCATGGAGTAGTCCTTGTGCCAGGCAGGCACGCTGGTCGCTCTGGTGGATCGGCGTTGACCTATTGCTGGTGCTGGTGGTGTCACATCGGGCCCCAGTGGGGATTAGGCTCTCGGGGTTTCAGGGGCCGATGGTGGCGTCTGAAGGATCGCGCGCCTCGGTGTGCCTCGTCCTGGTGCTGCTGGCGTGTCTGAAACGGGTGTCGTATTGCGCCGGGGTGTGCATACTGACGTCAGTGCCGGCGTGGGCCCCGTTGGCATCGCAGATGTCACGGGTTCGCTGTCGAGGTCAGGCAGTTGCGGTGTTACAACGGGTACAGGTACAGTGATGCAGGTTGCTAGATCATCATAGATAGACCGGGGTGGCAGCTGGTCATTGCGAACTGGGCTAAACTTGCGCAGGAATTTCCTGTTCCGAAGTGTGACTCTGCCCGAGCCGTCGATCTTGATCACGTATTGGTCGTGTTGGCGTACCTCCACGATACTGCCTGTCTTGTCCCATTTTTTGGGTGGAATCCTGTCTGGTTCTGTACGCGGACTAGGTCCCCTACAGCAAGTGGCGCAAGGCGTTTGGTGTGTTCTGCCCAGGTGTCGGCTGTGCGGATATGACGTTTGCGGAGGGCCTCCTCCCTCGCTTTCAGGGTCTCATGCCAAGTGTCGTTGCGTCTGTACTTCCCGGGGATAATTGGGATGAAATCGCGTATCGGGCGGCCGAAGACACACATTGCCGGGGAGATCTTCGTGTCAGGGTCAGGCGTGTTACGATATTGTAGTATCGCTCTCTGCACAGTGTCAGTGTCAAGTTCTCCCTGCGGGCTGGTGTTGTCTGTGATAAGTCGTTTCATTGTCTTAACTCCAATCTCTGCGCGACAGTTGCTGTGAGGGAAGGCCACCGATGACAAGCGGTGGTGTACGCCCCATCTGTGCAGGAATGACCTGGTCTCGGTGGAGGTGAACTCCGGTCCCCCATCCGACGCGAGCTCTTCTGGTGTCCCGTACATCACGAAGACGCAACGTAAGTGGTTTATGAGTCCGGCGGCGCCACCCGTCGACTTTGAGATGATCGGCCAGTTCGAGTATCTGTCCACCGTCACAAGGTAGTGTGCACCCCTGTGTACAAAGAAGTCCGAGCACACTGCCTGAAAGGGGTAAACGACCAGGATAGGTGGAGTTGGTGGCGCTCCAGGCTGTGATGGTGCCATCCGGTGGCAGTGTTCGCAGTTTTTCCGAGTGGTGCTGATGTCGGCCGACATGCCTGGCCAGAATACAGAGGATTCTGCGCGGGCGGTCATCATTGATACGCCCTGGTGGGCAGCGTGTAGGGCGCTCAGCACATCGCCGCGGAGTGAGGGTGGTATGACTACTCGGTCCTTGTATAGGATCACTCCATCTGTCGATGTAATGTTCTCGCGGTACTGGTGATAGTCGCGAATTGTCTCTGGTATCTCGATTTTTGAGTCGGGGATGGCGTTCATTGTCATTCCCTCCAATATGTGCATATCGCCATCGCTGCTGGTGGCTTCCCTGACGCGATCCCATGTTACTGATCGCAATGATTCGAGGCCCGCGGCACACCATGCCAGGTTGTCCTCCTAGACGTCGTCGTCATACTCCGGCTCAGTTTGGCATAGGAGAGACAGGACGTCGGTGTGCGTGCTTGGTTGGAGGTGGGTCGCTATGGTGGCATTGCCATCTGGAAGGTTCATGAGTGGAGGTCGCGTGGTGCCAACCGGCCTGCGCGACATGGCATTTGCCGCCTTGTTCTTCATGCCCGGGATATGTATGATGCGGAAGCGATAACGCAGGGTCTTCTCCTTGAGGTTCCTGAGGCGGGGGTTGGGTATGTCGTCAAGTGCTCTGTCCGAAAGGAGTTTCAGCAGTGGTTTGTGGTCTACCGCAACGATCAGGTTCTCGCAGCCCAGTACGAAGTAGCGCGCCTTGTCCAAGGCGTCTGCGACTGCGAGAGCCTCGCCCTCTATGGGCGCGTATCTGGATTCTGCCGCGTGTGTAAATCTGCTGCCGACCAGGGTTATTTTCCATCCATCAGTGCAGCAGAATGGTCTAACTGGCACGCATCGGCAGTGCTTTTGAAGCAACCAGAATCCGATTCCCTCCTTCGACCAGTCCATGGCGATGCATGTTGGCTTAGTTTTGTCAAATATGCGGACACCATGTTCGATTTCTTGTACGATCACGTCTTTCGACTCGCGGAATATGTCCTCTAACTCCATGGACCACTGGAAGCGTTCTCCACTTTTCAGGAGCTTCCGGAATGGCTGCATTCGTTCGGCCATACTAAAGACGTATGCCACCTGGTTGACAAGCCCGAACCACGATCTGACGTCGGTGATGTTACGCGGTTGTGGGAAATCGTGGATTGCTTCCAGGTAGCGGCTGCACGGTCGCACGTCGGTCATGGTGATGGTGAAGCCCGCGATGTCCACCGTGGGTGCGTTGAAGACAAACTTCTCCGGGTTGAGGACGATTCCATTCCGGCCGCATATATCCAGCCATTGGACCGCCAGAAAGTAGCTCCCCTCAATCGTGTCTGACCATAGCGT
Organism: Eptatretus burgeri; assembly: GCF_056783735.1. Lineage (NCBI taxonomy): Eukaryota > Metazoa > Chordata > Myxini > Myxiniformes > Myxinidae > Eptatretus > Eptatretus burgeri. Next base: position 4,203,616 of record NC_140978.1, read on the forward strand.
GTCATCTACGCACTTGGTCTTGTTACCAATGTCCACGACGATCTCATCGTATCGTCGTGAGTAACCGTCCCCCGATGCCATATACCCTTGTGGGGCAGATAGGTACCGGTAGCACCCCCATGGAGTGATGAAGGTCGTCTTGTGGCGGTCGTCCTCATGTAGGCGGACGCTATGGTAACCGTTCCATGCGTCAAATACTGTCTTGCGCTTCCCGTTAGGTATGCGTCTCACCTGGTGGAACGGGGATTGGGTGTGGTGGGTCTCGCGGAACGCATGCTTGTTCAAGGCCTGAAAGTCGATGGTGCGTCGCGGCTTGCCATTCTTTTTCGCGCAAATTACCATGCGGTGACACCATGTCACTGGCGTGCCGACGGGTACTTCCTCCAACACGCCGAGCCGAACGTCCTTGTCAAGGCCTGCTTTTACCTCATCTTGCCAATGTATGGCCACGGAGATGGGAGTGTGGTGGGCAACCGGTGTCGCGTTCTCACTGAGCATAAGACGTAGTGGCGGGCCGGTCATTCTCGGTAGTGGCTGGTGTGGGCACGTGTTGAATGTGCTCTGAGCATACATCCTGAGTAAATGTGACTGTAGTGCCTCTCTGTTGGCCTCGGTTGCTGGCATGGGGAGTGCGGTCGGCTTGGTCGGCGGCTCCGCGCGTCGCGGGCAGTCGCACAATTCCGAGGTCGTCAGATTCACCTCTCCGAGTGTCGGGAATCTGTCCGAGATCATTCCCAGGTCCATGCAGGCCACGCGGGAGAGGAATATGCGGTCTGAAGAGTCCGTCACATACGTGATTTGGCGCGTCTCCAATCTCCGAGCATCGTCACTGTTACCGGCGAATCTGACTACCACGGCTCCGAGGATACGAATTCCTTTGTTGTTTGCGGCCTTCATGGTCATGGATACAGGTATGAGGTCCTCGGTACTCAGGCCCATTTGTTGGACGACTTTAATGCCGATCAGGCAGCTCTGGCACCCCATGTCTGCCATAGCGGGTAGGGTTACCGCGCGGGTGTGTTTCAGGAGGTTAAAACCCAGCACTTTGTAATCCTCGCGCTTGTTGGTGAGAGTGAGGTTGACGTATGGCTGCGGGTCGGATATGCGTTTCATCCACTTATCGCACATATCATCGTACAGGTGGTGAGCGAGGGGAAGCGCGCGCATTTCGTCCTCTGTGCTGGCCATGGTGACCGTGCATAGCTCGACGAAGGCTGCCGCCTGCTCGTCGTACATCCAGTCGGTCTCCTTAGATGGGGGTCTTGCCGATCGGCCGCCCAGGCACGCCTTGTCGAGGTGATTCTGGCGGTCACGCTTCCGGCACTTTTTACCGTATCCGGGGCACTCGGCGCGTCTGGCGTGCCATTGAGGCGTTTTGCCGTGGCCCACCTCGCCGCAGTAGATGCATACTCCTTCGGGCTTGGCCTTCCGTTTTTCCGGCCTGGCTCCTACTCTGGCGCGGACGTCCTGTTGCCTTCCCCGCCGATACGAAATACTGATCGCGTCTGTGCTCTGAGTGTCAAGCAGGCGCGATGCCGAGCGTTTTCCAGACTCTTTGGCCTCGATATACTCTATCATGTCCTTTAATGGCATGTCCTGGTTCTTCTCACCGAGTAGGTCAAGTTGTATTGCTTGGTCCGCGATGCCACGGGCAACTACGTTGAGCAATATCTCTTCTGTGAAGTCATTGACCTGATCGCACCCCACCTTGGTGCACTTCATTTCATACTTGCACGTGTCCGCCTGCCCCTTGATGCGGGCGTGGAACGACCGGACGTGCTCCTCGTGTCCCTGCCGCATGTTAGACAGGGCCACTCGAGCTACCATCGTGTTCTCCGTCCGGACGGCGAGCGCCTTCATGGCGGCGAGGACGTCTTCTTCATCGCTGCCCACGAGGCTCCTACCCGCCGCGCGAGTGAGGTCCTTTCTCAGCTCCTCCTCACAGCACTCCAGTAGCTGCGCGACTATGTCGGGTCCGACAAGCTTAGTACCTGTTTTGTATTCGCCCCAGCGGGTTATGAAGTACGACCAGGCCTCGCCCGTTCCGGCCAGTGCTATGGAGGGACGCTTGAGTTTCTCCATCTTGGCATTCGAGCTCGCCGCCCTGGGGGCGGCGACGTGCACAGTGGCGTGTATACTCAACATGGCGGCCACCACTGCCGCCTCTGCGTGTGTAGCCATAGAGTCACAACCCTCGATCGGGCACTCTGCTTCCACCGGCGCCATAGGAACAGTTATTCTGGAGTAAACGTTCTATTTTCGGTGATGCACACGTGTGTACAGTGTCCTGGGGGCGAAGATTGGGTACAGTACCCGAGAAATCCAAACTCACTGTCGACGTTCTCATGGTCCGTTTTCACCCAGACGTGTCCTCCTCAGCACCGACGATCTTTACTCGACTGCATCAAGTTGTTTGATTATAAATAAGAACAGAGTTCAATTTGTTCCACCACTTTATTAGCGTGGAACGACAATAATCAAACAAGTATTGAACAGGTTGAAACGCCCACAACATCCCTGGCTCCGGCTCAGGCTGCGCATGCGCACTGGCACAGGGGACCATCGATATGTAGAAGTACCGTAAAGTACAATGTTCTCTATGTGTGTTCCAAGTTCGGTTTTGTTTCAAAAATCGTGCTATTTTGTGAGTATTTTTGTCGACGTTCTTACCGGGTGTTTGAGGCCTCGGCCTTGGCCTTGGCTTGAGGCCTACCGGTTCCACTCGATGTTCGATCGTTTTTTTTTTTTTTTTTTTTTTTTTTTTTCTCCCCATTACCTTCAATTTTCATCCTCCCCACTTTCCTAACATCCCCCATTCTCCCAACTAATCTCTTTCTTATCTCAAAAAAAAAAATACCCAACAACAACAACAACAACAACACGCTGACCTCCCGATTCTGCTTTTTCTTCTTCTTCCTCTTATCTTCCTCCTCGTCTTCTTCCTCGATTTTTTTCTACACTTCCATAACCTAATCTGTTGAAAACTCTCTCAAACATTAATAATAATAATAACAAAAATGATATCTTATAATGCTTCATCTTCCTCTCTCACACATGTGGTACTCATTACTGTTTCATAATGCACTACTCTTCTGCTATTTTAACAGACTGCTCTCATTTCGAGCTCTCCTTCATTCCTTGCCGAAAAAATACAACTGTGACAGCGTTTCTTCTCTCCATTCTCTGAATTCGCCTTCATTGCATCCATCAAGAATTGTGTTAAATCGCATCTCTGACCTAAAACTTTTAAAAACCACAGTTTGGCATGGATGTTCGCTTTCCATCAACCATTCTTTTTTTCCAACTTCAGTGTCAACTCACCCCCCTCACCCCTCACTCTCACTCTCAAAGCAACCATCCCACTCTTCTCCCTCCAAACCTCCCTCTCACCTCAATCAAAAATTCCCCCCTCACCATTCTCCCACCTTTCATCCCCTCACTCATCCTTCTCAAAGTTGCCAAGCTGCCTCCCTCCACTGCCCTCTCACCTCCATCTTTTCACTCCACCTCCTCAAATCCTCAACTTCCTTCTTCCTTGTCTCTTGTCCCCCTCTCCCCCAGCACCACAGAGCCTTTTCTCCTCCTCATTCGGCCCCCTCCCCTAGCTATTCTGCAATACCCCACACTCTTTCAACAACCCTCCTTACCTCCCCCCCTCGTCGCTTGTCCCACCCTCCCCCTCCACCTCCACCCCCTGCACCCAAAGCCTCCTCCCCTACCTCTTCATTAAAAGTGTGGACCTCAAATATCCGGGGCCTTCGCTCAAGCCTTTCAGATCTTTCCATACAGGTTGCCACTGACAAACTAGACATAATCTGCCGAACAGAAACTTTCCTCTCCCAAGACGTGTCTAACTCCCAAGTATCTCTCCCCGGTTACTCCCTCTTACGGTATGACAGACCTGATCCTCGTCCTGGTGGAGGTGTTGCTCTCCTCATCGAAGACTCTATTCCTCACTCTCCATGCACTGCTCTCACTCCCCCACACCCCCAGGAATACCTCTGGCTACGGCTTCCCCTCCACTCCTACCTCATGTTTATATGTGTACTGTACCGTCCACCTAACAGTGATGACTCCATCTACACCTCACTATCCGAAAACATGGACCATCTTCTATCTTCTCATGCAAACTCTCTGTTCCTCTTATGTGGTGACTTCAATTGTCATCACGCCAGTTGGCTCGGTGTGGGTACCTCTCTCACCTGTCATGGCACCTCAACAAAAGCTTTCTGCTACTCATTAGGACTGACTCAATCGGTCAACTTCCCGACCCGGATCTCAACCAATGGTACTCCATCTCTTCTGGATCTGATTTTGACAAATTTCCCTGACAATATCTGCTGCTCTTCCTTCGCTCCAATTGGTTCTTCTGACCACGTCCTTGTCAAAGTGGACATCTCTCTGGCTGTTATCAGAGAACCACCTCACCGCCGTCGAGTCTGGCATTTCACTCAAGCCGACTGGCAGGGTCTCCGAGCATCCATCAAACTTACAGACTGGTCTCCCATCACTACTTTCTCAAACATCAACTCATCCTGGGAATTCTTTCAAAGAAACTTGCTCTCCCTCATGCACAGATTTATCCCCTCTCGTGTTCAGTTGTCTTACCCTTCCTCCCGCCCTTGGTTCACTGAAGCTTGTGGCGAGGCAGTTCTCCTGAAACAACTTGCCTTTGCCTCATGGAAAGCAAACCCAACTGACGGCAATCTCAGTTCCTTCCATAAAGCTCGGAACAAGTGTGTATCTACCCTCAGGAGAGCCAGAAAACAATGTCTTTCTCATCTCAAGTCTGAACTCTCAAACCTCTCTCCCTCCTCAAAATCCTGGTGGCGTTTAATCAAATCTGTTTCTGGTGTATGTTCCCCTCCATCCCCTCCCTTACCTCAAATGGCCGCACTGCTGATTCCACACGTGATAAAGCTGAATGTCTAAACTCGGTGTTTGCAGCTAAATCTTGTGTCCTAAACCCATCACTTTCTCTGCTCACCTTACGCAGTCGCATCCAACTGTCCCTGGACTCTGTATCCTTTTCTCCTGACAAGGTGGAGAGCTTGCTTTCAAACCTCGATTCAGATTCTGCAACCGGTCCAGACGGCATCAGCCCACGTGTCCTCAAAGCCTGCTCTTCTGCTCTTGCTCACCCTCTCTCTGTTCTATTCACCCTCTCATTTGCCCAAGGTCATTTGCCCATTTGCAACTTTGCCCATTTGCCCATTTGCAACTTCCTCACTCTATTCTTTCCCATTCTTCCCTCCAGGCTTTCAAAACAGCTGTTCACCACCACCTCTTATCTTCCCCCATCCAAATCCTCGAACTTTTCTACCCCCGATAATCCACCCAAGCCCACTTCCTTCAATTCTCCTGCTTTCCTTCCTGAAAGTCCCTTTAATGTCCATCTTCCCCTCGCCATGTTCCCCGTCCCATCCCCATCCCTCTCCCTTCCACAGTTCACCTGTGTCTGTTCCCCAATGTTTTGTCCCTTCCACTCCCGCCCCTCTTGTCTCATGCCTCCTTGCTGTGAGTTGTGTGTTAGCTCTCATACGAGCCTCGACCAAGGTATACAAAAAAAAAAAAAAAAAAAAAAAAAAAAAAAAAAAGGTCATCTGCCATCTGCTTGGAAATCTGCTAACATCACTGCCCTGCATAAAAAAGGTGCAAAAACAGATCCCTGTAACCACAGACCAATCAGCCTTCTCCCAATCATCAGCAAGGTTATGGAATCCATCATCGCTTCAGACTGTAAATCCTTCCTCTTCTCCAATGGTTTGATTTCCGATCATCAATTTGGTTTCGGACCTGGTCACTCCACCCTGGATATGCTGCTTCTGCTCTCCCATCAATGGATGGAGGTCCTCAATGCCAGACAGGAAATCCGAGCCGTATCCCTGGACATATCACGTGCTTTTGACACAGTCTGGCACCCTGCACTACTCACCAAACTCTCTTCCCATGGTATCCAAAGGCCATCTCCACTCATGGCTCGCAGACTTCCTCTCCTGTCGCAGTCAACGTGTGGCCCTAAATGGAGTTCTTTCATCCCCTCTTCCTGTGCAGGCTGGAGTTCCTCAAGGTAGCGTTCTGGGCCCAGTTTTTTTTCTGGTTTTCATCAATGATTTCTCCGACTCTCTGGAAAATCCTCTATTTCTCTTTGCCGACGACTCCACCCTCTGCTGTACCATCTGTCATCCCTCAGACCAGCAAGCAACAACTTCTTCGCTCACTGCAGATCTGGATAAAATCACAAACTGGTCCAACACGTGGAACATGTCTTTCAATCCGGACAAATCTCACTCTCACTATGTCTCTTCGAAAGGACAGTTTCGAACCCCCCCCCCATCCACTTTCTCAACAATCCTCTGGAAGAAGTCTTTTCTTTCAAGCTTCTGGGTCTCACTATCTGCCATGACCTTTCCTGGGAAAGTCACATTTCCAACCTCGCCTCAAAAGCCAGTCGCCGACTGGGAATCCTCCGTCGTGCAAAGTCCTTCCTCGGTCCACCTGAGCTCGAGACCACATACAAAGCTTTCTTCCACAGCATGATCTCTGCTCTGGGCTGGTGCTCCTGCCTCTCACCTTTCTCGGCTTCACTCTGTGCAAACCAAGGCATTTCAGATCATTGGTATATCCCGCGATGAGGCTGAGTCTTTGGGCCTCTCACTCTCTCTCTCACCGCAGGCAGGTCGGTGGTCTTTCTGTCTTCTACCATCTCCTGTCCGGTCTCGCCCCCCCCCCCCCGCTCTGTCTGCGATAAGTCTCCACCATATTTCAGCATGGCACTCAAGGTCCGCTAGCAACCACCTTCTGGTAAAACTACCAAAATCACGAATCACTGCTCACATTCACTCTTTCATTCCTCTTATTTCCCGCCTTTGCAATAAACTCCCACATTCTGTTCAATCCCATTCTTCCCTCCAGGCCTTCAAGACAGTTGTTCACCTCCACCTCTTGTCTTCCCCCATCCAAAACCTCGATCTTTTCCTCCCCCGTTAATCCACCCCAAACCCACCTCCTTCAATTCCCTGCCTTCCTTCCTGAAAGTCCCTGTGGTGTCCATCTTATATACCCCGTGTTCCCCGCCCCATCCCTCTCCCTTCCACAGATCTCCGAATGTCTCTGTTCCCTACTGTGTTGTCCTTCCCACTCCGGCCCCTCTTGTCTCATGCCCCCCCCCCCTTGCTGTGCGTTGTGTGTTCGCTCTCATACGAGCCTCATAGTGCATCCAAAATAAATAAATAAATCACATTTTCACTGTTAAATATGCTTCTTTCTCATTGTACACCGCTCCTTCCCAATTCCACATCCAGTTGATGCATGACTTCATCGCCAGGCACTGAAGGAAGGGAGTAAGCACTCAGTTTTTACTCCGTTTTCTTTCTTTCTTTCTTTCTTTCTTTCTTGTTTTTCCGGGCGATATCTCAGCCATCCTTTGAGTTAGGAATCTGAAATTTGGGGACAAAAGTGAAGATGTGCTTTGGCAAAAACAATATCTTTTTATTTTTGATTAATCAATTAGTTCATCAATTACTTAATTATTATCCATTTATTACTTATTTATTTTATTTCTCATCCGGAAAATATCTCAGGCACCTTTTGAATGAGGAAAATGATATTCGAACATGACATTGAACAAATGATTTGGCTATAAAAAAGGGTATTTTTGATTTATTGATTAATCAATTAATCGATTATTTATACATTTTTCGATAAATTACTTAATTTTCAAAAAATTACAGAGTTGGATGAAAAGGTGGTAGTTTGGGTATGCAATTAGCCAATTGATTAAGAAATCCATTATTTTACGATAATTATTTATTTATTTTTAATTATGCATTTTAACGTATTTATCTATCAATTATTATTGTACACTGCTCCCTCCCAATTCCATCTCTCGCCATGTGCTGAAGGCGCTCCGGCAATGTCACGTACTGGAGGATTTGTTCATCTATTTGGAATGGGGGTGGTGTACTTTGAACGTATCTCGACTTGTTTATTGATTTGATCAATACCGTGTTCCTCCTTATACTCACTGGCCTCGCTACTAACACCTCCAACCGAATGGAGCGCATGTTCTTTTGAATCAGTCCAATCAACGGTGTGCTTGAGCCAAGCGAGCGTGCCTGAGGATATTTGGCGAGCGATGACTTAACTGAGTTTTGGGTGAGAATCGGCAGTTGAGCTGGGAATCCAATTGGTGAGGTCTGCATCAGAGCAGTTGAATCAAGACCCCAGGGTGAGGAGCATATGTGAGTTCTCTCAGCCTCTCCAAAGAATTCCTCAGCAGGACTCCTTCCCGGAGCATTACTGGGGGGTTATCGGGACGACTCCGGCGAAAGGAGGAACCGGGCCCATGATCCTGGGGATGCCAGTGGAAAGTTCACCCAGACCAGCTGGAGACCCACCTCAATGCACGAAGTGTGTGAAGAAATAGTTCTCTGCTCCTACCACCGAATACTGTGTAGGCCAAGGTGCTTCGCTCGGCTTGACCAGGCCTGAACCAGCCCATTATTATTTAAAAAATTTTTTTATTCCTCCAGTCTCTTCGAACCCTTTTCTCCTTCTGTGTGTCCAACTAACTCTCGAGTGAGTCCATGTTGATAAGGATTGAGTATAATGTACGCGACACCAACATCTTCATTGTTATTTCTGCTATTATTGTTGTTATTCCATTTGCTTCCTGGGTTGACAGGATGGCCTAGACTTATTAGGTATGCTCACTCACCTCTAAGCTGTCCAACCTGGTTTTGATTACCGACCCAGCTATAAACTGTCAGCCCAGTGTTTCACAGGCGGAGTGATTCATCAATGTCCCTCGGATGAATGTTAAACGGGAATCTTGTCTGCCAGAATTTGTTGGTGGACTTTAAAGATCCCATGATGTCCTTCAGGATGAGTAGGTGAGCTATCGCTGGCACCATCTGCAAATTCAAAATTCCTGCCATAAGCAGCAGAGGGTATTGCATCAATGGCACAGCCCTCAGCCAATGAATTATCCTCCCCTGCATCCTTGTACTACATATATGAATGATGAAGAAGAAAAGAAGACTTGCTTCCTGCCCTGATTTATTGTCCTCATTTCATTACACTCTGTTTGACTCTTTATCCCAGTGACTGTGGGGTCGACTGTTTCTCCATGCACGAATGAATTGCCAATGCGCTCATGTGAGTTGCGTTCTCGGAAGTTGCAACCAAATGGAGAATTCTAACGTTCCCCAACCTACCAGTTTAAATTCAAATCTCCACGATCAGGCCATCATGCAGTGTTAATTCTGGCATCAACAGGTTTGAGTCCGGTTGGGCTCAGCGTAGTGTACGTTAAAATATTCATGTCGCTGTCTTGACAAAATGCCCACCTTATGTCAAAGTTGATCAGGTCCACGTCGGCCGGGGTATCGCAGGTAGGTGTAACTGTAACAGACATACTTTGAGTTCGTCAACAGCAAAATGTATTCCAGGGATAGGAATGGCTTGGGCTTTGATCCCAATCCATCTGCAAATCGTTTTAGCAGCATGCTGGCACGATATAGCAAATGCCAACTATTACTCCAGCTGTCCATACTTATCTTATGTTCAGTGTATTTTGAGTAATCCTGACAAGTTGTAAAATAAAAAAGTTCCTTTTTTTTTTTTTTTCTTTTCAAAAATGAACGTTGTAGCTCGTCGTTGAATGTGTTGCATGTGGTGAGCAACCCCTACCATCAGACTGACCTGCAGCGATCTGCAGTGGCTGTTCCTCAATGGGTTTGGGATGCATGAGCGTGAAGGGGAGTTCCACTGCCACGTCACTGCAAACATTACAGCCAAAACAACAGGGTCAAAATCCCAAGGTCCCAACAGCACTTGTACATCTCATGAACTTCAACCACAGTTAAGTGTAACAAGAGGAACCTGTAAGCACAGCGATTTGCACACTGGCCACCTGGGAGAGAATGTCGCTGAAAAGGGTCTCGTGACATTTATGATGCACACTAATTTACGACTTATGTCATTCACATGATCCATTTATGAGTTATTTTATTAACCTCCACCTCTGTTTAAATAATAATAATAATAATAATAATAATAATAATAATAATAATCCGACTGTCCAATAGTTCTGGAAATGCAGCAATACATTGTTGCTTTAAGTGAGCCGTTTGATGCATGGCTTGCAGGATGGGCTGAAGTTGGCCCCTTGAGTATTGAACTTGACGTGCGTGCTTGCATGTTTGTTTGTTCGTTCGTTCGTTCATAAGGAAAGATATCAATTATGGTCTCTTCTCGTTTATTACGTCTCTATAATCTGGCATTTTCATTGTGTGTTTAAGCCTGGTGTTGGCTTAAGGGTAAAGGTAGCTGCCTTTAGATCTTAGGGTCTTGAGTTCAAGCCCCTGTTTTTTTTTTTCACCGTTGAATTACCACCAGGTGAGTTGACTCAGCCTTGTCACTCTTCTGAGGTCGGCAAAAATGAGTACCAGCCTGCTGGTAACGGGCGTTGCATCAGCGGCACAGCCATGCCCCATGAAAATGATGCAACCAAGCAGTCGTAGGCTGCATACAAATAAATAAATTGTTTGTGCGTTTCATATCATTCATTGACAAACTAGCCAAGTAGCCCAATTAAAATTGAGCGTAACAGCAGTGTCTCTGGTTTATCTCGCAAATGTACTGTGTGCTCCTTACATTTAAAGAGAGCCATGCACACTCTTTACAGAGCTCCAGGGTGTATCACGACGAGTTGAGAAACGTTTCTAGATGGGTCGCCACTCCGACACAGGATACTCAACTGAAAGTGCATGGATTTGTAATTATTTTTCACTATGCTCGTGATAATTCGCATACTCTTCACGAAAGACACCTTTGGATCTCCAACATCCACCAACAAGAGTTGTCAGCAGCCGGGTCATCCGGCTTAACATCAACTTGCCTCGACCTGCCTGTGAAACGCCAGGATGAGGGTTTATAGCTGGGATCAACTTGACGTGAAAATATGAAATAACTGTGTTTTGGGTGATTGAGCATCAATCTCTCGACACGGAGAGGGCTGCGAGGTTGGCTTGCGCTTTGGCATCTCTGCATTAGAAGGTGGATTCGGTCGGGAATCAAAGCAAGTGCATTCAAATATTTATATTGCGTATGCAGAATGGAAACGAATATACCAAGGGGCCACAGTCTTCGTGGGACTACGCTGAGTGTAATGAGAGGTCCCACAATCATGTACGACCTTAAACAAGGAAATGAGGAGGCCATTTGGCCCATAATTGCTGTGTTGCACTCTAATTTTATTTTTGCTACAACTGTAAACCACAATATTCTTGATGTTTTACTCACGCCTAAATAAGCCGATCTTGATTTGGTGACTCAATTTGTGTATCTATATAGCCCAGGTGTATATGTAATCCAGTAAAACAGCTATTTTAAGAGGGCAAAAGTAATGCATCACCACCTTGCCTCTGATGAATGCACTCTCTGAGAGTGAATTTACATCGATGGCATGAAACTTGGAAAGTTATGATTAATTATTATTAACTCGAGCTGATTTCCAAGTACAGTTTGCAGTTGGATCAATGATCAACCGACAAAGAGGTATTATGTTTTCAGGTTGTCCGTGATAGCTTTTCGGTCACGTGATAACTTAATAACGGCTGAAGGCACCCAAGTCAAACTTGATACAAGTATGTATAATGTTGTATACATAAACAGATTGGATTATGCGGGCAAGAGGTCAAGGTGAAGGTCAGAGGTCATGTCAGCTAAAAATGTGATGTTTGAGAATAGCTGGAGGGATTAAAATCAAAGTTTGTACAATTATGTATAATGATGTAATAATGTGGACAGACGCATATCTGTCGATGTCGCAATGTCGAAGAGTGCCATTCTAGTTTTCTGTTTATATTTTCCCACAGCTCCTTGTCAGCCTGATAAGTGGTTGTGTATTTCCTGTGGCAGTTCAATGTGGACAATCATGGGTGTTTTTAAAAGTGACATTTTAAAAACACACCTGCTTGTGATGTCTCCGAGCAATCTGAAAAAAATAAAAATAAAAATAACCTATTAATCCAAATAATAAAGCACAGCATTTGATTGTCTTTCAACAATATCATTGATCAATAGTGGCAATACCACACCCATGACATTATCTGCTCGGGTTGGCCTGTTTGGCATTAAAAAAACAAAAAACAACAGGGGATGTTGTAATCTGCTCCGTCTGTCTGTCCCTTCATCACACTGTCTCCTCCTAAACCGTTGTGCAGAAAATCACCAAACTTGCTGGTTATGTTCACGACATGGCAAGAAGGTGCGAGAGCAGCATCACGTTTGGCCCCACGCCCTGGGGTCTCGGGGCATAGTCATCAGGTCAAATACCAAAAAATGCAATTTCGGGCACATTTTAAAACATTTTTTTAATGAAATTTTGTATATGCAATCAACATTGGGCGACGCATGAAATACGTAACTATTTATTGCATTTGACCCCAGTTCATGCCCCAGGGGTCAAAGTTCATGACCATGGAGTCACAGGGGTCAAAAAGGAAAAAAATAATTGAATCAAAATTTGATCATGGGTTATTCCCGGTGGAACGTTTTGCCATCTTTCAAGTTTGCTTTCAGTGGGAAACGTGGACATTTGCGATGATGTACCATCGACTAACAGCCTGTTTAATTCCCTTTGTGCCCTTTTCGGTGAAAAGCTCAAATTAACTTGACAAAACAATAATTTCCACTGGTGGCTCGAGTCAAAATGTTCTTTGACGAGCATTGGTTCATAAGTAATTATTTTTAATGAAACAAGTCCCAGTCGGGAAATGGCAGTAAAGCAACGTTGCGAAATCATGTATTGTGTCTATTTCGGAGGAAATTTCAAATCGCATGTGAAAATTGCTAAATGCCTGCCTGCCATTTGTAATCACTTGATGTATTTGTATTTCACTTAGGACATCTAATTATGTGCTTTGATTTGTTATGGTAGTTTATGTCTGCTAAATGTGGTTGATAAAAGGCATCATTAGTGTAAACTGAGTACTGTTCACGAAACCTTTCTTTTTCCATAACAATCTGGTGACACAGCAGAATATATTGAACAATGGCAGCTTTATATCAGCATATTGATTGCAAAGTAAGATAATTGTTTGTTCAATAAGTAATCACAAGTTAATGACGCAAGATTCATTTTCTTTCTTCCTTTTTTTTTTTTGGAAGTTAACAAGAACAATAATCCCGAAGAGGACATGTTCAAGCCAGAATTTTCAAGCTTCAATGTTGGACCTTTTTGTTTTCCTCTCTCTTTACAAGAGTGACGCTCATAGAAGAGCGATATTGAACTGACAGTTGGGTCACGGGGCAATAATTGGGCACAATCAGCATGGGAATGAATGAACAAGAAAGGAAAAGAGAGAGAAAGAGAGGAAACTGAAATCAGAAGTAAGAGGGTTGGGGCCATAAGTTTTGGAGGAAAACTCTGCAACTGGACCAGCCTGCATCAGCTCAAGTGTCCTAAAAACCTGCTCTGCTGCTCTTGCACATCCTATCTTTACCCTTTTCATCCTATCATTTACCCTAGATCATCTTCCATCTCCAAGGAAATGAGCCAACAGCACAGCATTACATAAAAAGATGCAAAAATGGATCCCCTCAACATCGATACAAACCAACTAGCTTACTTCCATTTATCAGCAAGATCATGGAATCCAACACCACAGCTGACATAAAATCATTCCTTTTCTCCACCAGCCTCATCTCAGGTCATCAATCCAGATTCAGACTTGGTCACTCTGCATTGGACAGGCTGCTTCCATTTTCCCAACAATGGTGGAGCCTCTCAATATCAGACATGAGATCGTGGCTGTCTCTCTCGACATATCTTGAGTTTTCGATATAGTTTGGCATCCTGCCCTGTGCTCTCAACTGTGTGCCGATGGAATCCAATGCCAACTCAATTCTTGGATTACTGACTTCCACCACTCTCTTTGCCAACATGTGGCACTCAACGGTATCCTTTTATCTCCTCTCCCTGACAAGGCTGGAATTCCCCAAGGCAGGATTCTAGGCCCCATATTATTCCTAAACTTCAACAATGATCTTGCCGACTCTCTGGGAAATCCTTTTTTTCTCTTTAATGATGACTCCACTCTCTGCCGTGACATCCCTCATCCCTCTGACAGACAGGCCTCTTACCTCTGTTCAGACCTGGACAAAATCACAAACTGGTCAAACAGTTGGAATATGTCTTTAAACCCTGAAAAATCTCACTCACACACTCACACTCACTCTCTCTCTCTCTCTCTCTCTCTCTCTCTCTCTCTCTCTCTCTCTCTCTCTCTCTCTCTCTCTCTCTCTCTCTCTCTCTCTCTCTCTCTCTCTCTCTCTCTCTCTCTCTCTCTCTCTCTCTCGTAGAGGTTCAGTCACTCAAACTCTTGGATCTCACTCTCAGCCATGATCTCTCTTGGGCAAGCCACATTTCAAAGTTGGCCTCCAAAGTCAAATGCTGAATGGGTATCCTCCATCATGCAAAGACCTTCGTTGGCTCATCTGCGCTCCTATCCACCTAGCAGGCTTTAATCTGCAAAAAAACATCCCATCAACTTCCTTACCAACCCTCTTGAAAAAGTTCAGTCACTCAAACTTTTGAGACTCACGACAGCCATGATCTTTCTGGGACAAACATTTCTATGTTGGCACACCTGAACTCATATGCACCTATTAGACTTTCATCCACAGCTTTATAAAGTACTGCTCTCCAGTCTGGACTGGCTCCCCTGCCTCACTTCTTGCTCAACTTTGTGCTATGGAAACCAAGGCTTTCAAGATCATCGGAATCTCTCGCGATGAAGCTGATTCTACCGGCTAATCACTTCGCCATTGCTAACAGGTCACTGGTTTCTTTGTCTTCTTCCACCACTTTTCTGGTCTCGCACCCTGTGTGAGACCGATATCTAAACAAAGGACGGAGAAGCTTCTTGTGAGCCAGTGGCCATCCGTGTCTAGTGCCCAACTGTGTCTATGGATGTCCTCCTGCAATTGAGTTACTTTTAATTAGGAGGTTGGTGGCAGGATTTTCACTCCGGCCACAGTAAAACCCTTCATTCCGCAAAAACATTCTAAAAGCAAACAAAAATCTGAAAACCCACTCCATGGGAGAACCTCCTGTGCAGCTGCCCTTCACCGGGCAGCTCACCGGATGACGGGATTGGGGCAAAGCCTTTAGGACCCCCAATCTTTGATGATAGGAGCAAAACCACAGGGTAACCTTCCCAGGTCAGATTGTGGAAGTGTGTGTCGGGGTGTTGCTGAGGTGTCATCCACCAGATGGCGGTGTCCTTGGGTTAACCAGAGGCGGTCCCTTCTGGTGGGTGCCTGGAATGTCCGATCCTGAAGAGAGGATGGTCAACTGTCTCTGTTATTATCTGAGCTCAAGCGAACGGACATCGGTATTGCAGCACTCTCTGAGGTTCGAAGAAAGGATTGCGTTGAGATCATGGTGAGTTGTTACACCTACTATTAGTCTAGTCACCCTGATGGTTACCATGCCCAAAGAGGTGCTGCAGCTGTGTCCAATAAGCTGACTCCAATGATAATTGAGGTAACACTGGTCAAGGAGCATATTATGAGACTAAGGATTCGTCACTCCTTGGGTGTCATTTCCCTGATCTCTGCATTTGCTCGGACTGAGGCGAGTGATCTCACCGTGAAGGATGCATTCTATGCCACGCTCGAGTCTGTGGTTGATCAGTGCCCCAGACGAGATACACTTCTCATCTTGGGGGATGTCAATGCATCGACTGGAGCTGAAGTGGATGGTTATGAGACGTGTGTTGGTCCCTATGGGTCTGTAACTGTGAACCAGAATAGCACTAAGTTCCTTGACTTTGCAAGAAGTCATGGACCAAGGGTGGCTGCTTCATGGTTTCAGCACCCACAGGCTGATCGCTGGACTTAGTATTTCAACGCTGGCGGTGTGGCAAAGGAGATTGACTATGTGCTCATTGTTTGTTACTGGAGGATGATCCAGAACTGCAGGGTCTACCAGAGTGCTCATTTCCACAACACTGACCACAGGCTTGTTGTGGCAACTCTGAAGTTGCAGATTAAATCCAGGAGAATGGAACGATGCCAGCCTAGGCGGGATGTTGGCAACTTCAAGGATGAGTGGGCAGCTAGGAAGTTTGCAAACAGGCTGAGTGGAGATTTGGGGGGTCTGGGTGCTTTGGATGATCCTGAAGAGTTGTGGAGTGTCTTCATCACCACCATCCTTGATGTTGCAGGTGGATGTCTTGGAACGCCCCGTTGGGCGAAGAAGAATTTTGTCTCTCAAGGGACACTGGAAACCATTGACCAGAGTCACAGGGCCAGTATTAATGGCAGAGCTGAGCTGTTCAGGGAGCTGAGGCGTAAAACTGTTCGTGCGGTAAGGGTGGACACGGAGGCATATGTGGGAGGAATCTGTGAGGGGGTAGAGCATCACCTGTGATCAAGTGATTCTCGTTCTGCTTACAGGGGAATTTGCACATTGTGTTCCTCCAAGCCCATCCCTCGGTGTACTGCAGTTAGAGCAGAGAGCGGTGGGCTCTTGACAGACGAATCTGACATGAAGGCCCGCTGGGCCAGTTATTTTGAGCGATTGTACCAGGCTGATCCACCAGCTGTTGAGTTGGACATCAGGGGTGTTACGATCCCTATTGCTGACATTCAAATCAACTGTGGTCAACCTTCATTTGTGCAAACACAGGCTGCAGTGAACCAGGTGAAATGGGTTAAAGCTCCAGGGATCTGTGGCATCCATGCTGAATTTCTCAAGGCGGGTGGAAATGCTGCACTTGTGTCGTTGCATGCAGTTCTGTGCTCTGCTTGGAACACAGGCATCATCCCAACTGACTGGAAGAGCGGCCTTGTTGACCCTCCTGGAAAGGGAAGGGTGATCGTCAAAACTGCATCAACTACCAAGGGGTGGCGTGTCGTTCAGTGCTGGGCAAGGTCTTTGCTGGGATAATTCTTGATAGAGTTCGCCACCATCTGCTTGAGCACCAGTGTCCAGAGTTGTCGGTCTTTACACCAAATGGGTCAAAGCTTGACCATATCCTTGCTGTTCGCGTCCTCACCAAACGCAGATGACAGTTTCGGCAAGGGCTGCTTGCAGCCTATGTTGATCTCTGTAACACGTTCGATTCAGTGAATTGGGATGTCCTCTGGAGGATTCTTGGTCTTTGTGGGGTGCCACCAAAACTGATCGATCTGATGTATGAACTCTACTCTGGTACTGAAAGTGCTGTGAAATGTGGTGGTACCATCTCTGACTTATTTCCAGTTGTTACTGGAGTTCATCAGGGGTGTGTACTGGCCCCCACACTTTTCAGCACTTGTATGGACAGGATTCATGGGAGGGTATCAGAGAGATCAAGCTGCTGTGCATCGTTTGGGAATGTCAAGATCTCTGATCTTGATTTCACAGATGATGCAGTTATCTTTGCAGAGACTCTAGATATCCTTTTGGGGGCCCTCGAGGTGCTGAATGAGGAGTTGGAGCCACTAGGATTATGCGTTTCCTGGGTCAAAACTAAGATCCAGGCTTTCAATGACATCTTGGGTGCTGCTCTCCCATCTGCACCTGTTTGTGGTGAGGATGTTGAGGTCATGGAGAGATTCACTTACCTTGGCAGTGATATTCATGTCTTTGCTGGCTGTGAGTCAGAGGTCAACAGACGTCTGGGTCAGGCCTGGGGAGTCATGGATTTACTTGATCATGGGCTGTGGTGCTGCCATTACCTGTGTGGGAGGATGAAAGTCTAAGTCTTCAGGTCCTTGGTGCTTCCAGTTTTGCTCCCCGGATGTGAGACTTGGACTGTGACCAGCGATCTGAGACAGAGAATTAATTCCTTTGGCACCAGTCTCTTCAGAGAATCCTTGGCTCTCGCTGGTCAGACTTTGTGTCCAATGAGCAGTTGTTGAGAGAGACTCGAATGAGATTTGTTACCTGCATAGTCCGTGAGCACCAGCTGTGGCTGTATGGACATGTGGCTCGTTTTCCTGATGCTGATCCTGCTCACCAGATTCTCTCAGCGAGGGAGTCTCATGAGTGGAGGAGGCCAGTGGGCCGACCACGTGCCTCGTGGTTGCAGCAGGTTGACCATCCTCTCAAGGAGATGGGGATGGGCCTGGCATCTGCCTGGGGGATGGCCAGACGGAGGCCCCTGGAGTACCGGCGGAAAGTGGACGGAGCGACACGCTTCTCTGGCTTATGCTCCCATACCTGACCTGACCTGACCCTGTGCCCTCTCCATGCTTTGTATAATCACTAATAATCCACTCCTCGTGAAACTGCAGAAATCCCAAACCACTGCTCACATCCACTTATTTGTTCCTCGTTTTTTCCTGCCTGTGGACCCAATTTCCATCTTCTCTTCAAGCTCATTCTTCCCTCCATCTCTTTAAGATTCTGTTTACCACCATCTAAAATCATCCCCAATCCAAAACCATGATCTTTCATTCACTGGTTAAACCACCCCCACCCCTCCCAAAGTTTTGCTTCTGTGTTCATCTTGTCCACCCCTTGTGTTCTTCCCTACTCATCATTACCTGCATCCCTCGTTTGTCCATATCAATCTATTTTCTCCCTCTGCCCTGCTTTTGGCATTTCCCCCTTCTCCTGCTGTTCCTTTTGTTATCTTGCAGCCTGATCAGTTCTGTGTTCTGGCTCTTCCACGAGCTTTGATTACGTAAACAACAACAAATAAACAGTTTATTAACCTCCGCCATCGAAGATGGATGGAGGTAACTGTTTTCACCCCTTTCTGTTTGTTTGTTTGTTTGTTTGTGAACAGTATTACGGAAAAACTCCTGGACGGATTTCGACGAAACTTGGTGGGGGGGGGGGGGATTAGGTATGGTCCAAGGATCATGCCATTAGATTTTGGACTTGGTCCAAAGTCCAATATGGCTGCTATGGCGGCCATTTTGAAAAAATATTTGAATTTTTGCTTTTGCATTTCTACATGTTTTAAGTGATTTCCAACCAAAAACAAATAAATTTGTTAGAGAAAAAAGCAAAATTTTGCAACTTTTTTTCAAAAAAATTTCGATTTTATTTGAAAGTATTTGAATTTTTTTTTGCATTTCTACATGTTTTAAGTGATTTCCACCCCCCCCTCCAAAAAAAAAATTTGTCAGAGGAAAAAAAAAAAATTTGCAACTTTTTTTCCAAAAAAAATCGATTTTATTTGAAAGTATTTGAATTTTTTTTTGCATTTCTACATGTTTTAAGTGATTTCCACCCCCCCCCAAAAAAAGAATTTGTTAGAGGAAAAAAAAAAATTTTGCAACTTTTTTTTCCAAAAAAAATCGATTTTTTTTGGCATTTCTAAATGCGCGTCGATCTCGTTTAGTTTATTCAATCGTGGTTCAGTATAGTCTGATCCGTTTTGACCTACAATGAATAGGATATCAGGTTCACTTAAGTGACCCAGCAGTATTGGCGGCGGAGGTTTTGCACTCTACCGAGTGCTCCCCCTCTAGTTCACTCTGTTTGATCTCTGACATTTCTCAAAGGAGGATTGCCTTTTTGCATTAAAAAAAAAGGAGAGCATAAAAGGTTAAACAAAACTTTTTTTAACATTCTGATAAAACTGAACACAAACATCACCTGCGTCTCATATTACATGGACACGAATGTCATGAAAAGTTTGTCATAATACCCAATACTCATGCACACCAGTCCTAATAACAAATGCACGGGCTTACAACGTGCCCTTGCTGTCATTACATTGAGAAATACCTTTATATATAAACGTTTATCCTTTTAAATCAAAAGCTTTAAAGCAATACCCCTGCGCCTTGGCCCGAAATCCAAAATGGTCATGGAAAAAAACCATTATTTCTGCCATACTGTCATTATCAGTGAGAGCAAATAAGGTCTAACATTCTGGGGTTGTGGTTAGGCCTCGAATGATGGGGACTGAGGAAATGCGTCATTTGCCTAATGAAGGACTGAAGGGGGTGAAGGGGCTTGGGGGATTTGGGAGGAGAGTGAGGAGAAGAGAAGAGAGGAATAATACGTAGGATAAAGAGATTGGAAAGGTTGGTTTGCCCATCACGTGTGTGTTACATTCTTTCAGAATATCGAGAAGTGATTATTTTTAAAATAATTAAGTGCCCTTGTCGGAGGAGGTATTCATGAACTTAATTGCATATGTGAGTGCAACGACCACTCGGAAGATTAGGTTACGTTTTGTATTCCACTGATAGGCTGGATCTGGATTCGGACGTGAACTGAAATTTAATCAAATTGTCCTTGTCACCGAACCAACTCATTCAGCAAGTTTCATGTGAATCTGTCCATAACTTTTTTGTAATATCGTGCTATATATTGTTTTAGCCCGATCACTCAATGGTGAAGAATCACTTAAAAAAAATTATCGGATCCGGATCCGGATTCAGATCCTGCACTAAATATTTTTTACCGGTTCTTATTGCACCCTTTTGGGGTCAAAAGACTAATATTAAAAGACGTGACAGCTGATGACCTAAAGTCAACACCTCCTTGTTTTCATTTCCCTGTCTCCTTTTTGGGAAACTTGCTCTCCATTTATTTTGGTCACATGCAAGATGAACCGCTTATCGATTGGCACGTCCTGTGTTTTTTGTTTTTTTTTGTTTTTTTGTTTTTACAGATGTGAGGTTTAGATTTGCTTTTATTTATTTACCTGTTGGAAACCAATTCTGCTGTGAGATAAAGGAGCAATTTTTTTTTTAAAAACACTGAAAAATGATTTTAAATGGTGGGTTGTATTATTTATTCTGAGGATTAATTAATTAATTTCTTGCAACATATAAATCTTGGCTTGTGGAGGACCTAAGCGCCAGATTTACAAACCCAGAAGGGATGAAAGAGTAACAGGCAAACCAGGATATCTATCACACATGAGTGGTTGAGTGGTCGAAAGGAAATGTACCGTATGTGAAAAGGGGGGCTGGGGAATAGAGGGTGACGTGGTCATTGAGAAATGGAGAGTAGTTGTGGGAAAAAAAGTGTGAGGTTGCAATGGGCAGTACTCTTGAACGACTGGAGGGAAGGACGAGACTCGGGGAGTTGGCTCCACAGACAACAGAATATAGAGATGAAGGAATGGAGGAAAATGTTCACCTTAGACTCGGTTAGGGTAATCAGGCGTTGGATTCTGGAAGAACACATGTGATTGAGGCAGGCTGTAAGAGGACAGAGGAATGAAGGTGGAAGGAACGATGCCTGAATTGAGGCAATATAAAACTGAGTCCCAAGGTCTGCTTCGCACCAACCGATCTGCGGTCATTGAGAACCATACCTTGAGACGAGGCATCCTGCTGAGAGATGCTAAGAACGTGAAGGGTTGCGTTTGTTAATTTTAAGAAGAGATCCATCCTCATCATCCCCTTTATCCAATCAAGGTGTTCATGGTGTTCATGCAAATTTTTGCAAACCCATTTTGGTCTATTCGGCATTCACATTTGGCACTTCGGATTATGATAATGGGATCCCAGGTTCACATCCCAGATACTGTGTTTGAAATGCCATTTGTTCATACCTTTGTAATGCATGTGAAACTCCACTAATGTCCTTGTCTTGCACTTGATATCTATCCAAGTGCCTCCATTAGCATTGGAGCACTGTATAGAATAAAAATAATCCATGTGACCAATCTACAGAGTGGCTGCTTGGTTGAGAAGTTAGACTTATTTCTTTATCCATCGGCTGGTGTGGGTTCAATTCCACAGCTGCTCGTTCTCACTAACCCGTGCTTGGCAAGCATGCTGTTAGGTTGACGTGGGTTGAGGGGACCCATTGACGTGGGTTGAGGAGAGGCCTTCTTCATGCAGTAAACTGAAAAAAAGCCTTGTTTGAGGTTTTGCACACTTCCTCAGTTGGGTGGTGGGAAGTGGTGCTTTTGTGCGGAAACTTCGACTTCAATGGGGTGGGTGGAAGGAGGATGTATTATTTATTTGTGTACGAAATATGTACTATGTAGACGGCTTGTTGAGGGCTGGATGGACGGGGAAGAGTTTGCCGAAAGAAAACCCTTTCGACAGTGAATAGTTTGTGCGTTTGGAGAGAGTGTCATGGATGCCGACATATTGCAAGAGCTGATGGATAAACCGGAAAAAGAATGATGCAAAACTTTCTGATACAGTTAAAACAATTCCTTGGATGGTTTTAAAACAGAAGACTTGGTTCAACTTCATGTAAGTGTTGATCATTGGTCTTACCCCCCACGGGACACCAGCAGCTTGACCTTGACCTTGTACGATACGAGGATGCCAAGGATCTCCTTGCTGCCACCTTCTTTCACTCTGTGAATGAAAAGGTTTCATCTGAACCTGTGGTTTTTAATCTCCATCAGCCAGACTCTTGGAAGTGCTTGAAAAAAAGGCAAACAACCGTAGTAATGACGTAATATACAGGTGAGTCCTTTCGTCCCATAGGTTCTTGGCTACGGATGAGTTAATCCGAAAATTTATCGCCTTTAAGTTGTCAACCTCTTAGCGAGGTTCGAGTCAACGATCAAAGGATAAATCATCGCCAGCAATGGGACTTAGTTCCACATTGATTTGTATATAATGTTTTTAACATTGCGTCTGAGTGATAGTAAAAATAATAAGAATTAAATAACATTCCCATTAGCGGCTCAACACGTAGGTGTTATGGGGCCACCAAGACGGTTACAGACCAGGAAAGATCCTAATTCGGCATGGTACTCAAACCTATGTTGAGCCCATACAGATAATTTGGAACTTAGGATATAAATGCGCGTGGCCTGCTTTTCTAAAGAATATCATTAAAACACGAGCATCCTCAAGTGAGTGCAATCAGACGGAGCAGAAAGCTGAACTCACTGTCTTAAAAATAAAAATAAAACCTACAAATTTGGTTTGAACTGAATACATATTTTAAACCACAAATAGCTAAGAAACATGCTACGAGCGATAATGATACAGTGAAAATCTATGTGCTGCAGATAAACAGAGAAGATCGAAACAGGTAGCTGCATCATGTCGGCTGTATTTAAAATAGTAATAGATTTAGTACATGGAGCTGGATGCCAGGTTTGTGTCCTCATGCTTGAGCTGTCCATCGAGAGCCAGGCCACGTCGGTCACGATTGGCAGAAAGAAGAGGTTGCAGGGTGAACACTTTGCACAGTGATGAGCCAGGAGCCACTGTGTTACTAGAGGAAGAGGGCAATGTGTGTTAACATAGTACAGTACTTGCATCTGGAAATGGTCAAAAATATAAAGCAGAACCGGTCATGGCAGTTGGGTACTGAAGCCCTGTAGTACTTCTTCTTTGATCGTACGGAGCACAAGGCTGCAGGGTAGCATCATTGGCTGAGGGTGCGGCAGTGCCACTGATACAATGCCCTCTGTATACAAAGGACATCGTGGGGTCTTTCACGTTCACCAACTAATGACGGTAGGCGGAATACCAGTTTAACGTCCATCCGAGGGACGGCACACAATGATAAATCGCCCTGCCTGTGAAACACTGGGATGACTTCATAGCTGGGTCAGGATTCAAACCCAGGCGAGGTAGCTTAGAACCGAACATGCATCCTTCTAGGCCATCCTGCCAGCCTCTTGTAGAACTAATTAACATATATTAAATGTCGGCATAAAAATGATTTTCAAAGTCAAATGATGCAGTAACCAGATTTCAAATTCAGTGTTCAACACTGAGGTTCTTTTCAAAGGAGCTTTTTGCTGCTTTTTTTTTTCTTCTTCTGGTTTTCGAAAGTGAAAGTTAACAAAACAAACCAAAAAAATTATAGTGTTTTATTAATGTCATTACAGGTTATGTCACATAATCCGCCGCATTTACCGCTTCTTGGCCATTCTTGTATTGTCTTTGCTTTGACGCTGCGTCAATGGGGAATTGTCTTGATATTTAGCCACAATGGCCTTTCACTGCGTTGTGCCATCTGGCCTTGCCCGAAGTACCAGAAAACAATAAATAATTGCATATTGTTTGTTGAAAGGCACCGATAGATCATCGATGTCACAAGCACCAAACGGTGCTGTCATGTTCCTCCCAAAAGGAACTTGTACTCTTCCCTCCCAATGGAATAATATGTTAACTTTTACGTCGACTGTACCATTTAAAAGTGAGTACACAGTTGTTGAGGTATCCCATCACAAGGCCACTTTTATGTACAATCAAAAATTAATTTTTATGTCTCACCGATGAGGACAACGTCAAAACAGAACGGCGTTGATATCGTACAGCGCACGAGCATCATAACCCTATGCTGATGTCACACTGGCACATTTTGGGCCAAGCATTATCTGGTCGAAAAAGTTTGACGGTTACGCCTTAACTTTAACGTTGGTCAGAAGCCGAAAAAAGAATTATTTTATTTTTGACTTGGCAGAAACAACAGGATGTGGCTAAACTGCATTTGAATCATGGGTGACATTTTCCATGCCTTGCTGCGTTGCCTTTTGTGAGCCAGAGAGGGGTGAAGTTGGGAAGTTAATGCGATGAGATGTTTACGACCGTGAGGTACGTTGATTAGGTTTTTCCATCATTAACCGGGATTTGAAAACCGTATTTCATTTGGATGGACAGACATTAAACCAGCGAGGCGTGCTCCATCGACTGCGTGAGAACACAGCGTCACTATAAAAAATTTAATGGCTGCCAAGTGGGAGTACTCATAGTTCTAAACCAAAGAGGGCAGTCACATTTCAGGGTGAGAGGTCACGCATTATGCCAAAACAGAAACACAAACTAGAGGGGGAGCACTCGGGAGAGTGCAAAACCTCCGCCGCCAATACTGCTGGGTCACTCAAGTGAACCTTATGTCTTATTCATTAAATATGATGTCAACAGTGCTGACAGAGTTCTAGTTCTTTTCTCCATTTTTCTTTTGGGGGGGGGGGGGGTTGAAATCAATTAAAACATGTAAAAATGCAAAAAAAAAAAAATCTAAATTTTGTTGAAAAAAAAGTTGCAATTTTTTTTTTCTCCAACAATTTTTTTTGAGGGTGGATTGGAAATCACTTAAAACATGTAGAAATGCAAAAAAAAAAATTTTTTTGGGGGGGTTGGAAATCACTTAAAACATGTAGAAATGCAAAAAAAAAATCTTTTTTTGGGGGGGCAAAAAAAAATTTGGGGCGGGGGGGGGTTGGTAATCATGTAAAACATGTTGAAATGCAAAAAAAAAAAAAAAATTCTCAGAATTTTTTTTGGGGGGGGGGGGGGACCAAGTCCAAAATTTAATGGCATGATCCTTGGACCATACCTAACCCCCCCACCAAGTTTCGTCGAAATCCGTCGAGGACTTTTTCCGTAATACTGTTCACAAACAAACAAACAAACAGAAAGGGGTGAAAACAGTAACCTCCACCCATCTTCGAAGATGGCGGAGGTTAATTACCACCACATTTTGACACCAATACACCAAGTATTTTTTAAAGCTGTTTGCTATTTTATGATTTATATGAATAAATGGAACTTTCATCCATTCATTACACACACGCACGCACACACACTATGACCCAGAAGATCAAATGAGACTCTTTATCAGAGAGACTTCAATTGGAAGTCTGACTATCTTGGTCACATAAGTCCATTTGTCCCAATAACTTTGTCATATATATATATATATCTCTCTCTCTCTCTCTCTCTCTCTCTCTCTCTCTCTCTCTCTCTCTCTCTCTCTCTCTCTCTCTCTCTCTCTCTCTCTCTCTCTCTCTCTCTCTCTCTCTCTCTCTCTCTCTCTCTCTCTCTCTCTCTCTCTCTCTCTCTCTCTCTCTCTCTCTCTCTCTCTCTCTCTCTCTCTCTCTCTCTCTCTCTCTCTCTCTCTCTCTCTCTCTCTCTCTCTCTCTCTCTCTCTCTCTCTCTCTCTCTCTCTCTCTCTCTCTCTCTCTCTCTCTCTCTCTCTCTCTCTCTCTCTCTCTCTCTCTCTCTCTCTCTCTCTCTCTCTCTCTCTCTCTCTCTCTCTCTCTCTCTCTCTCTCTCTCTCTCTCTCTCTCTCTCTCTCTCTCTCTCTCTCTCTCTCTCTCTCTCTCTCTCTCTCTCTCTCTCTCTCTCTCTCTCTCTCTCTCTCTCTCTCTCTCTCTCTCTCTCTCTCTCTCTCTCTCTCTCTCTCTCTCTCTCTCTCTCTCTCTCTCTCTCTCTCTCTCTCTCTCTCTCTCTCTCTCTCTCTCTCTCTCTCTCTCTCTCTCTCTCTCTCTCTCTCTCTCTCTCTCTCTCTCTCTCTCTCTCTCTCTCTCTCTCTCTCTCTCTCTCTCTCTCTCTCTCTCTCTCTCTCTCTCTCTCTCTCTCTCTCTCTCTCTCTCTCTCTCTCTCTCTCTCTCTCTCTCTCTCTCTCTCTCTCTCTCTCTCTCTCTCTCTCTCTCTCTCTCTCTCTCTCTCTCTCTCTCTCTCTCTCTCTCTCTCTCTCTCTCTCTCTCTCTCTCTCTCTCTCTCTCTCTCTCTCTCTCTCTCTCTCTCTCTCTCTCTCTCTCTCTCTCTCTCTCTCTCTCTCTCTCTCTCTCTCTCTCTCTCTCTCTCTCTCTCTCTCTCTCTCCTCCCCCCGATTGTGGAGAGTTTTTTTTTTAGCTTTTAAAACTTCTTCAATATTAGTTAGTCAAGGAAGAACTGATTATGCCTGGTGTTGGCTTAATGGTTTGAGTGATGGGCTTGGGATCCGAGGATCCTGAGTTCAAATTCCACTTATCTGTTGAATTAATACTAGGTGGGGTTGACTCTGCCTTGTCATCCTTCAGAGGTCGGCAAAATGAGTGCCAGAATACTGGTACCCTGTGTCGGAGTGGTGACCCGTCCAGGATTGTGCCCAATAGCCAAGGAGACTGCTTCGGCAGCACCAATGCTCTGCACAGAGTATGATCCTGATGGATGGATGGAAGAACTGATTAAACTTTGGTGTGGTTCTAAAATTGTATTATGAAGGTCAGTTTCAAGGACAATGTTTTTGCTGCATCAAGCTCATGAATGTCGAGGAGGGGTGAAATAGGAAGAAGAATAAGAATAAGAACAGGAGGAAAACGAAGGTGAAATTTTGCACGTAACCTTACGGCATAGTATCTGAATAACCAATTTATGTTTCCATACACTCCCCTGACCACTTATGCATGTATGATATATGATGTACTATACCCTATCAAGAACGCTGGTACTGCCGGAACAGTTAATACGCTGCAATCCTGGTCGGGTCACCACTCTGATTTAGGAAGTCAGGGCAGAAATTTGTAATTTGTTCATGGTGCCGGCCATAGCTCACCTACTCTTCGCAAAGGACACTGTGGGATCTCTAACATCCATCAACTAATGTGGGCACACAGGATTGCCAGTTTAACATCCTTCCAAGGAACTGAACACATATCGATGAATGGCCGTGAAACACCAGGATGACAGTTTATAGCTGGGTCGAATTTTCAAACCCAGGCGAGACAGCTTAGAGGCAAATGGGTGTACCCCTAGGCAATCCTTTCAGATATCTATCTATGTATATATATATATATATATATATATATATATATATATATATATATATATATATATATATATATATATATATATATATATATATATATTGTGACTGAAGTGTACAGTTCAATGGATAAATGTTTACTCTGCTTCACATCAAAAAGTTTAATGTTGTCAAATCGACTTCCTTAATGACATGGCTTACTCACTCGCTCTCCTCTGTTGCAACCGGACATTTGTACTGCGCCGTGTTGAAGAGGCAAATGTCTGCAAACTGGCGCACTGTACATGTACAAACAGATGCACACAATCACATGCATGTATTCATCCAAAATAAAATGAAATCCAAAATCCCTGTTAAGTTGCCATCCTCCTTCCTTATTTCTTCCCTTCCCCTCTGTAAAAGAGCACCAGAAATCTTGATTTTCTTCACAGTTCTGTTGGAGTTGTTCGTGATGTGGACATTGGCATTGATGCTCTCACCGTGGTAGTAGATCTGAAGGACAGGGAGTAAGGCATCGTCATTAAAAAGTTTGGTAAACGAGGCCGACTCTTATATCTGCACAATGCATAGTAAAAGCTGTTTGTTCGTATCATGATAATCAAAAATGGTCGGCCAAAATGAAATAATTCTATGTTAGTAAATGCTGTGCTTGACTGCTCAAAGCCTGATTCTTCTTTGTCTTCTTTTTCTTCTACTACTTCGTCTTCTTCTTCGTTGGTATGCACCACAAGGCTGTGGGCTCGCATCATTGGCTGAAGGCATGGCTGTTCCACCAACGCAATGCCTTCTGATGGTCAGAGCAGAACTTTGGAATTTGGCTGTGGTGCCAACGAAAGCTTGCCTACTCTTCATGGACACCACGGGATCTTTCGCGTCCACCAACAAATTCTGGCAGACAGATTCTTGTTTAACGTCCATCCAAGGGACAGCACACACATTGATGAATCACCTTACCTATGAAACTTCGGGATGACAGTTTATAGCTGGGTCGGGATTCCAACCTGAGCTGGACAGCTAAGTGTCAAGTACGCATACCTCTCGCGGTCTAGGTCATCCTGTCAACCCTCAAAGACTGACAATAAGGTATAGTAACACAACTAGCAATTGTTTAACCGATAGTTAGGTCACCATTCTGCAGGAATGTATTGGTGATCGTCTTTTCAGGTTCTTGCTATTGGCGTGATTATCATCATCGTGTTTACCTGTCTATCCAACGAGGCCTCCAGGTGCAGGGGTTTGTCCGACAGAAGGAACTGCCGACTGGTCTCAGCACTGGGTTGAGGTCCTGGTCCTTCTGGAGCATACTGCACTTTTCGTATTACCAACCGCACTGAATTCCTGCGAATGTGGTAATACACCACAGATAAACCAATCATCATCAGAAGAAACATCAAGACTTAAATGCATCAATACTTGAAGGAATCTTCAGTTGATCTTTTTGAAGGTGTTTGGGTTTATGTGAAAGTTTACTATGATGTGACACAAATCACGGTCCTCAATGATTATTTCTTCATCAGTGGTGCTTTTGTGGAAGTTTTGTTGTGGTTGTTTAGAGTGTGGACACACACCGCTTGTGGATCTTTTCCTCCAGATTCTCAGCACAGAATGCTTTGACTTCATAATCTACACCGCACGCCTACAACAGAGATCGTACAATCGTGCAATCAGAACCAAGATTATTTAAGTGTCTCGATTTTACCGGTATTGCCATCACTAATCAAAACAGGCTCAAATTTTAAGTTTTTGTAACTCACCTTTCCAGTGTCCTCTGGGCCAGGCTGAAGAGTCACAGAGCAAGGGAGGTTCTCAGGAAGCTGAGGGAGTCAATGTTGGTATACATAAAGAAGAATGACAAGCAGAGAGAGAGCAAAACAGAGATATGATGAACTCGGATTCTAATGACTGACCTATTAACTACTCTGATTTTATTTCATTACCATCCAGGTAATCTGCTGTGCTATATTGATCGAGGTTTTTTACCCTTTCAGAAAGATGGTCAACAAGTTCCTTAACGTGTTATACAAGTTCCCCATTTCCTGGCCTCAAACTGTCCAGGTTCTGTTTCACAAAATTTCAAACAAAACCTCTCATGTTCCCTACAAGCTTTGTTGGCCAAACTCCAATCCACCAACTTTTCAAGTCCAATTTCCTTTGCATTTATTCAAGCTCACCTGAAAGTGAAATGGATAAGCATTTGCTCCAATCTTCTTGATGAGCCGCTCTTGCAGATGTGATGTCTCATTTTGTGGTACTTGGTTTTCACTCGTGAGTTCTGCTGTTTCCTTTCGAAGGACAGAAGTATCTTCACTAGGTTCTGGGTGAGGGTACACCTGCAGCGTGTTCTGATACAGGTCTTTTCTGAAGGTCAGACCAAGAACGTCCAAGTCCTCACGGCCATAACGAAATGCACACGTTAAGCTTACAAACACTGTGGATGTGGATGGAAAATAAACAGAGAGAATAAGAATGTCAAATTGTGTGTGTGTGTGTGTGTGTGTGTGTGTGTGTGTGTGTGTGTGTGTGTGTGTGTGTGTGTGTGTGTGTGTCTCTCTCTCTCTCTCTCTCTCTCTCTCTCTCTCTCTCTCTCTCTGTCTCTCTCTCTCCCCCCTCTCTGTCTCTCTGTCTCTCTGTCTTGGTCTCCTGTCCTGTCCTGCAAATGTTGTGGTCATATACTTCATTGACATTAAAATACTTAGGAAATGCTTACTCGGGCAATAAAAAAATCATCATGATGTCTAGAAGGAAAGTTCTAAAAACTGCATTACTTATGGAAATGTCAAGTCAAAGACCTCACCTTTTCGCTCCTTCAAATACTCTGGGTCCACCAGCACAACACCATCTGCAGACACAACCATACTATTACTGCATCACTGCATCTTCATGTTAAGTTGCAATCTCTGCATTTTATATTTTTGGCCTGCTAATATAGCAAACTGCCTTGGGAGCTGATGTTATCATGCTTCCCACGAGGATGAATGATGATTCAAATGATTAATGGTACATTACAATGCTCTTGGGCCATCTTTTGCTGTTTGCAACAAAAAAAGTGGCTGTACCAATGGGGTCCACTTGATCCAAATGATCCACAAAGTCCCTCTTTCCGAGGTAAACAGTAACCTGAAAAGACCATGAGAACGAGCAAAAAAACGCCTTAGTATGATCACAAATACATTCTGTCATTCAAATGTGAAAATATATACAACTACAATGCACATTTTGCAAAAACATTGGTAACTATGTGCTCTACCCAATGTGAATCCACACAATGTGAACCCACACAATGCAAATCCACACAATGTGAACCCACACAATGTGAATCTACCCAATGTGAATCTACACAATGTGAACCCACACAATGAATCTACCCAATGTGAATCCACACAATTTGAATCCACACAATGTGAATCCACAATGTGAATGGAATCTACCCAATCTGAATCCACCGAATGTGAATCCACCCATTGTGAATGCATGTATCTACCCAATGTAAGTGCATGTATCTACCCAAATGTGACTCTACCCATTGTGAATCCACCCATTGCGAATGTATGTACCGACCCATTGTGAATGCCCATTTATACTAATGTAAGTGCATGTACCTACCCAATGTGAATACACCCAATCTTGATCTACCCAATGTCAATCTACCCAATGTCAGTACCCACTGTGAATCTACCCAATGTTGATGCACTATCTACCAAATGTGAAACTTGATTGATTGATTTTCATCACAAAACCAGAGATGCTATTGTCATATGTGCAATTCCTATGTTTCTGATTGCAATTTGAATGCTAGTTTTTATGTTTGTCAAATCTGCGACCCAAATCTACCTTTTAGTCACCTTGATTCAGTTAGATTTGAAAATAATATTCTTGATTGACAATCTAATGACAATGTAAAGAAAGATCAGCTGACAAATTTGCAATTGGATCTGTTTACCACTCAGGGCAAGTTTTTTTTGGTAAAGAAGACAAGATCCATATGTAAAGTGTTTCTGAAAAATATTTATGATTCCCATAATTATAATGTTGACCAATTTGTAATTAATTTAGTAACGTAGACCCTAACAACATTTTTTTTTCTGGTATACACTTTAATTTGAGAAGTAGCTAAAAGAATATTGACTCCATTGTTCATTTTTCTAAACCTTCTGAACTTTCAATTTAATGTTATTGGTGTCTCTGAGCCATGACTTAAAGATACCAACACATTATTGCAGATTCCCGATTCTTCATTTGTATGTGAAAATAGATGTGAGAAGGGTGGTGGAGGAGTAGCAATATATATCCAAAACACATTTCTGTATTTTCAATGTGATGACCTCGTTCTAAATGACACCTTATGTGATCCATTATTTATTGAAATTGATCAAAAAAATGGGGGAAAAACATTGTTGTTGGAGTGATTTACAAACCACCAAATGTTCATTCTGATCATTTTATAAATGCATTTGATATATTACTGAATGATCTGTTCTCAGAAGATAAATCTTTCTATATTATGGGTGATTTCAACATAGACCTTCAATATAATGGAAATATCTCAACTCAACACTTGATCAATTCACTCCTGAGTACCTTTTGTTTACCCTTAATCAATAGACCAACTCCTTTCACGAGATCTACAGCGACAGTGATTGATAATATTTTATCCAATCAATACGAGTTACCAATAACCAGCGGTGTGTTTTATTGTGATATAACCGATCATTTACCTGTATTCCAAATTACAGTTTTAAATTATCCTCCCTGTCTTAAATAAGGTGTAGAAACTAATATTTTCACTTCATATAGACTCATTAATTTTACAAATTCTGATCAATTTAAGGAGTTAGAGGAAACATATTTGGAGGATATTTTGTCATTTGAGAACCCAAATAAAGCTTATAATACATTTGAATTAAGCTTACAAGACTTGTATGATCAATGTTTCCCAATATGTAATTCTAAAAACAAAACTGTAAAACTAAAACCCGAAAAAAAAGCTTTATTAGGGTTCTCAAATGACAAAACTAAAAAGGTTGCAGTTGTATTTTAAAAAATCCTTCATAAACCTTCAATTGTTAACTAATCCAAACTTACACGATTTTGAAATAAGCTTAATTTGTTGATTAGACAAGTAAAACAAACAAAAAAAATACTCCAAAGAGAAGTTCTTGGTCTATAATCAATGCATTAATTGATTAAAAAGAAACACGAAGATTCGAATATCATAATGAATTGTAATGGAGAAAAGACACCAAAGACTGAAAAAATTTCTGTTGCTTTTAATGAGTTTTTTTTTTTTGGTAACTGAGATAGATCCTTCACTAGATAGCTCAATTCCACCAAGTCAAGTTGATTTTC
Organism: Eptatretus burgeri; assembly: GCF_056783735.1. Taxonomy (NCBI): domain Eukaryota; kingdom Metazoa; phylum Chordata; class Myxini; order Myxiniformes; family Myxinidae; genus Eptatretus; species Eptatretus burgeri. The sequence goes on from NC_140978.1 coordinate 4,236,395, forward strand.
ACTGTTATTTGAACGACCCTTACTTGAATTCTCTATGTATTTTTTTTTTTTTACCACATAACTGAAGTAGAAGTCTGTGATATTGTTTGTTCATTCAAAAACAGTAAGGCCCCTGGTTTGGATGAGCTGAGTCCCAAAGTAATTAAATCAGTTATTGTGCACATTTGTAAGCCATTATGTCATATTTTCAATTTATCTTTAAACAAAGGCATTTTCCCATGCAAATTGAAACTCGCGAAGGTCACACCAGGTTTTGAAAAGTGGGGACAAAAGAGAACTGACAAATTAAAGGCCAATATCAGTTTTTCCATTTTTTCCAAAATACTGGAGAGAATTGCTTGTACACGGTTATTGAAATTCCTTGACAAACATAATATTATTTCCCAGTCACAGTATGGATTTTGTAAAGGTTACTCAACATCTTTGGCATTAATTGATCTTACCAATAGAATAATCAATGCATTTGAAAAAAAACTTGTCATGTCATAAGCGTTTTTGTTGACTTATCTTATGCTTTTGAAACTATTATCATCAAATATTGTTATCCAAGTAAAACTCTTATGAAATCAGAGGTATTGTACATGACTGGTTCTCAAGCTACCTTTGCAATCGTTCTCAGTGTACTCGCTATAAATCCTCTTTGTCAGAGTTTAACGTGAGTTACCTGTGGTGTTCCCCAAGGTTGTTTACTTGATCCATTATTGTTTATTTTGTATGTTAATGACATTCATAAATCTACTGAATTGCTTTCTTTTCTTTCATATACCGACAGAAATATTTTGTATTGTGATAAAAATTTGATTCTTTGTTAATTTTGTAAATGACAATCTCTTAAAAGTATGTGATTGGTAGAAAAGCTTTTGGTTGTCTGTTAACTCAAACAAATGTAATTATATTATCTTTCAGAAAATAATTTAAAATGTACTGATTTGATTACTGCAAATGTCTGTATCAATTCTCATTCAATTTTGAGATTTGAAAAGACCAAGTTTCTTGAGGTATACATTGATTCCAAACTTTCTTGGAAATATCACTCAGAAAATTGCAAACAAAGTCGCAAAAAATATTGGTATAATCCATAGATTTAATTGTTTGCTCCCAAATACAATACTTGGGTTGCTTTATTATTCACTTGTACTTCCATGTGTCATCCTGTAATTTAGTCTGGGAAAATATGTTTCAATTACATCTAAATAAATTGGTCGTATTTCAGAAAAAAAAAAATATTCAAATCATATCCAGTAAACCTCCAAGAACAAGTACAAATCAATTATTTCATCATTTAAATCTTCTGAAATTGTGCGATGTCACATCACATCAGCAAAGTATTTTCATGTATAAATGCAGTAATAGACTACTTCTAAATTTTGTGATCTTTTTGAATTTAATGATGAAATTCACAAGTCTGATACCAATTCGCCACTGATATACATTTTCCGAAACAAAGAACCCTTGCTATTCAACATAATATTTCTTTCTCTAGTCCCAAACTCTGGAATGAATTTCTAGATCGTATTAAAAAAAATCTCCGTCTGAATAATTCTCATTTCAAACTGAAGCAATACTTTCTCTTGCGATATTGTACATACGTTATTTAAGAAATCTATTGAATCATTCTTTATTGAATTTTCACACTGGTGCTTTCCATTGATTTATTGATCTACTGATCCACTCATTCATCCTGTGAAATTGTTTGCCCATGAATTATTTTTTTTTAATTTATAGACTTGATAAAATTATCTGTGATCAAACATGTACTTTGAAATGATTTCATCGTTTGTTTTTTTATGAATTTTAACTGTATGTGTGAGGGCTTTCTTCTTCACACCTGTTGCTTTTCTTGAAGGAAATAAATGTTGTTTTGATTTGATTGATTGATTGAATATGAATCTACCGAATGTGAATGAACATATCTACCCAATATGAACGCACGTATCTACCCATTGTAAATGCAGGCATTTACCCAATGTGAATGAACATATCTACCCAATATGAACGCACGTTTCGACCCAATGTGAATCTATCCAATGTAAATGCATGATTGCATGTATCTACCCATTGTAAATGCAGGCATTTACCCAATGTGAATGCACGTATCGACCCAGTGTGAATGTGCGTATCTACCCAGTGTGAATGCACGTATCTACCCAGTGTGAATGCACATATCTACCCAGTGTGATTGCACATATCTACCCAGTGTGATTGCACATATCTACCCAGTGTGATTGCACATATCTACCCAGTGTGAATGCACACATCTACACAGTGTGAATGCGCGTATCTACCCAGTGTGAATGCATGTATCTACCCAGTGTGAATGCATGTATCTACCCAGTGTGAATGCAAGTATCTACCCAGTGTGAACGCACGTATCTACCCAGTGTGAATGCAAGTATCTACCAAGTGTGAATGCATGTATCTACCCAGTGTGAATGCATGTATCTACCCAGTGTGAATGCATGTATCTACCCAGTGTGAATGCAAGTATCTACCCAGTGTGAACGCACGTATCTACCCAGTGTGAATGCAAGTATCTACCAAGTGTGAATGCATGTATCTACCCAGTGTGAATGCATGTATCTACCCAGTGTGAATGCACGTATCTACCCAGTGTGAATGCACGTATCTACCCAGTGTGAATGCATGTATATACCCAATGTAAATGCAGGCATCTACCCAATGAGAATGCACAAAATCAAGAGGATTCTTCATTGGGTCAATCGAACAAACAATCCTCTTAGTCCAACTACACAATGGGATCAACCATATGGCAAAAAGAGTAAACAGAATCAACCTTCCTTTGTGACCCAAGACAGATGGAGCCGTAAACTTGTCAAATCATGAACATAAACACAAAGGTAATGAAACTAACAGACGCAGATGTAAACACAGCGAGATGTTTTTGTACACGGTACAAAGACTGGATATTAAAGAAAATTAGGAAACCCCAACACCCACATCTATCTACCAGAATCTTACCTTTCCATTGGGACTGGATTTCTTAAAAACCCTGTTTGGAAGAAATGTGGAGGGAGGAGACAAGTTAGCGATATCTCTCTGTAGAATTATCAACAACAACCCCGAAGGGGTAGTGTGTAAGGAATTG